>NC_054476.1:80522127-80881153 GCF_017639515.1 Carcharodon carcharias
GGGTGCATCATCTTCACATACTGAGAATTGCATGATAATACTCTAAACACTATACAGAATCTTGACTCCCCACGCGCAACACCATGGATCATTGGGCATGTGTATGAACATCCAACATACACACTTGTCACTTTCCTATGATGTTGCACACTGGAAGACATGACCAGTTATAATCTGTATGTGAAGGGTTACAAGACAGAAGGATAATTGGACCATGAAATAAAAACAGAAAATGCTGGGAAAACTCAGCAGGCCTGGCACTATGAAGAAGTCATACAGACTGGAAACATTAACTCTGTTTCTCTCTCCACAGATGCTGCCAGACACGAGTTTTTCCAGCGTTTCCTGTTTTTATTTCAGATTTCCAGCAACTGCGTATTTTACTTTTATGATAATTGGACCATGTGTGGGCATAATTCAGCCCCCATTTTAGAATCATACCTTCTGTCCTTGTTTGTACATAACTTGATTTATTATTACCAATAATCAAACAGTTAGGTTCGTGGGAATTGGGGAAGCTGAGAAGTAGAATTGGAACTTAGAGGTTTCTCTATTATAGCTTGGGGGTTACAAGATGCAAACCTGAGATATTCTAATAAAAACAAAAAAGCTGCGGATGCTGGAAATCCAAAACAAAAACAGAATTACCTGGAAAAACTCAGCAGGTCTGGCAGCATCGGCGGAGAAGAAAAGAGTTGACGTTTCGAGTCCTCATGACCCTTCGACAGAACTGTCGAAGGGTCATGAGGACTCGAAACGTCAACTCTTTTCTTCTCCGCCGATGCTGCCAGACCTGCTGAGTTTTTCCAGGTAATTCTGTTTTTGTCTGAGATATTCTAATACCATCAGTGATGAATTAAAGAATGCCAGGTTGACATAGGTGGTTTCCAAAATGTGGGAAAGATCGGGGAAAGGATCTAATCGTGGTATAAATGACAAGCTTCAATCTTGCAATTCTCCAAGTCATTTTTGATTTAATTACAGTACAAACCAAAGGCAAATACAAAAGTCCCTGGATGTACTACTCGTCAGCAGTTATTTCCTTTTCTGGAATTGTTGCAGGATCCAAAGCCATGAAACATTCCAGGAGCTTTCTAATTTTTGAAAGGGATCAAACCTTTGGACATTTCCTTCATGCCTCTGGAGCCTGTGCTGTGTTCTGGCTGTATGAATATTCAAAGCTTAAATCTGTTAGCTGGCTTTTTGACCTCCAGTTCCTTTTCAAATGGCAGATCCACTTGCTCAGATGATTAAATCCAGCACCGTTCCTTTTGAAACCTTCCACAGATGGTTTGGCTTGAGAGAAAAAGACTGTTAAATTGTGCTGGGTACAGTCTATGCATGCAGTGAATTTTCAGCATCAAAACCATTTATGACTAAATGCCTGAGAGTTGTTTTATAGACGGAAGAAATAGATTGTTATTCCCACAGACTAGCCTTATCTGCATCATTTATTTAACTGAAAGTACAAACCTAACCTAATTGGTGCCCAATCCAGCTTTCCATTCTCAAACAAATAGCAAATTCACCCTGTGTAAATTCATGGCAGATCAAAATGTTTGTTGATTCTTACTGTTGGATCATGATGTTGAAAGCTCCATGTGAGCCTATGTCATCTTGAGACCTTAAATGATGCCTGAGAACTATGCACTTAGCTGTTACTTCAACTGGTCAGGTCAGTGCGCTTCAGGCTCTGTGGTACCGATGCTATATTTTATTTGGTGCTCATTTCAGCATTCTTAAATCTCACCTACGGTTTTTAACTTAAAGTTCTCATTATTCCCACATGATGGTCCAACATTGAAAGAGATACTTTGCATTCTGTATATAAAGCAGCCTTGTGGAACAATCTGCTAACTACTAAACACAATGCCTGGCCTGACTTTTGAAGGAACTATTTATTCATTTAGAAAGATTGGTTCTTAAAGCAGGGCTAACATTAAATCACAGATATTGCAGCCCATTTTGACATGAGAATGGCTTAAAGTGTGCAAATTAATGAGCAAGAAATTCAGAGTTATTTTTAGTAGAGTCTGCCCTATTCTTTGAACGGAGCTATCCTATAGACATTTGCTCCCATTCTCCATTCAAATTCTGATTTGCAGTGCTTGGATCTTATTTAATTGTGGCGCAAATGTTTGCATTCGCTTGTCTTCTCAACTCTGTTAACTATAGCTTATTCTGCAGGCTGTCTCTGGGAGAACAAAACTAAAATGGGTATATGGATGGTTTTAAATACATTTTGGGAGGAGGAGACAGGAATACATGACTCCAGTCGCAGTAATGGCCAGTACAGCGATGCCTTTAAGTATGTGGAAGATGAAGGGATCAGGTTAAATTAATGGGTAATTTAAAAAATGAATGGTTGTCTGATTATGAAGGGATTTAAGATTATAGCTAGGATAGTACAGAAGTACATAATCCTTGAATCTGCTGTGACCGTAGAAATGGCATCTGTGGAATGTGGATTGACGGCATGTTCCGTTGTTATCCAGAGTTTCACAACATTATTTGTGGAGTGGAATGGATTGGGGGAAGGGGAGTAAACGGTGGTCACAAGTTCACTGAGCTTTACTTTGTTTGATGTATTAGAGCTGGCTACAGAAGCAGTGTTTAATTGCAATCTCCCTACAGTGATATTGTTTGAGGCTGCAACATTTTAGTCAACAATGATACTAAATACCACCTACTTAATGTGGTGTCAAATCTGCACATATATAGTCATGACAAGGAACTTTCATAATAAGTAATATAAAAATAATTAATCAGCAATTGCTGACATCTAAGTCTCCTTACAGTAGATGCTCTCGGGGAAACAAAAATAGAATTACCTGGAAAAACTCAGCAGGTCTGGCAGCATCGGCGGAGAAGAAAAGAGTTGACGTTTCGAGTCCTCGTGACCCTTCAACAGAACTGAGTGAATATAAGGAGAGGGGTGAAATATAAGCTGGTTTAAGGTTGGGGAGAAGTTGTGGGGGGGGGTGATGTGGTTGTAGGGACAAGCAAGCAGTGATAAGACCAGATAATCAAAAGATGTCACAGACAAAAGAGCACAGGTGTTGAAGGTGGTGATATCTAAACGAATGTGCTAATTAAGAATGGATGGTAGGGCACTCAAGGTACAGCTCTTGAGGGGGTAGGGTGGAAAGACTAGCAGGGCATAAAAGATTTTAAAATAATAGAAATAGGTGGGAAAAGAAAAATCTATATAAATTATTGGAAAAAGCAAAAGGAAGGGGGAAGAGATGGAAAGGGGGTGGGGATGGAGGAGGGAGTTCAAGATCTAAAGTTGTTGAATTCAATATTCAGTCCGGAAGGCTGTAAAGTGCCTAGTCGGAAGATGAGGTGCTGTTCCTCCAGTTGGCGTTGGGCTTCACTGGAACAATGCAGCAAGCCAAGGACAGACATGTGGGCAAGAGAGCAAGGTGGAGTGTTAAAATGGCAAGCGACAGGGAGGTTTGGGTCATTCTTGCGGACAGACCGCAGGTGTTCTGCAAAGCAGTCGCCCAGTTTACGTTTGGTCTCTCCAATGTAGAGGAGACCACATTGGGAGCAATGAATGCAGTAGACTAAGTTGGGGGAAATGCAAGTGAAATGCTGCTTCATTTGAAAGGAGTGTTTGGGCCCTTGGACAGTGAGGAGAGAGGAAGTGAAGGGGCAGGTATTGCATCTTTTGCGTGGGCATGGGGTGGTGCCGTAGGTGGGGGTTGAGGAGTAGGGGGTGATGGAGGAGTGGACCAGGGTGTCCCGGAGGGAACGATCCCTACGGAATGCCAATAGGGGGGGTGAAGGGAAGATGTGTTTGGTGGTGGTATCATGCTTGAGTTGGCGGAAATGGTGGAGGATGATCCTTTGAATGCAGAGGCTGGTGGGGTGATAAGTGAGGACAAGGGGGACCCTATCACGTTTCTGGGAGGGAGGAGAAGGCTTGAGGGCGGATGCGCAGGAGATGGGCCGGACACGGTTGAGGGCCCTGTCAACGACCATGGGTGGAAAACCTCGGTTAAGGAAGAAGGAGGACATGTCAGAGGAACTGTTTTTGAAGGTAGCATCATCAGAACAGATGCGATGGAGGCAAAGGAACTGAGAGAATGGGATGGAGTCCTTACAGGAAGCGGGGTGTGCGGAGCTGTAGTCGAGGTAGCTGAGGGAGTTGGTAGGCTTGTAATGGATATTGGTGGACAGTCTATCACCAGAGATTGAGACAGAGAGGTCAAGGAAGGGAAGGGAAGTATCAGAGATGGACCATGTGAAAATGATGGAGGGGTGGAAATTGGAAGCAAAATTAATACATTTTTCCAAGTCCCGACGATAAGCATGAAGCAGCACCAAAGTATTCATCGATGTACCGGAGAAAGAGTTGTGGAAGGGGGCCGGAGTAGGACTGGAACAAGGAATGTTCCACATATCCCATAAAGAGACAGGCATAGCTGGGGCCCATGCGGGTACCCATAGCCAATGATGGTGCTACCTTCAGAAACAGTTCCTCTGATATGTCGTCGTCTTCCTTCCTTAACCGAGGTTTTCCACCCACGGTCGTTGACAGGTCCCTCAACTGTGTCCGGCCCATCTCCCGTGCATCTGCCCTCATGCCTTCTCCTCCCTCCCAGAAACATGATAGGGTCCCCCTTGTCCTCACTAATCACCCCACCAGCCTCTGCATTCAAAGGATCATCCTCCGCCATTTCCGCCAACTCCAGCATGATGCCACCACCAAACACATCTTCCCTTCACCCCCCCCGGCAGCATTCCGTAGGGATCGTTCCCTCTGGGACACCCTGGTCCACTCCTCCATCACCCCCTACTCCTCAACCCCCACCTATGGCACCTCCCCATGCCCACGCAAAAGATGCAACACCTGCCCCTTCACTTCCTCTCTCCTCACTGTCCAAGGGCCCAAACACTCCTTTCAAGTGAAGCAGCATTTAACTTGCATTTCCCCCAACTTAGTCTACTGCATTCGTTGCTCCCAATGTGGTCTCCTCTACATTGGAGAGACCAAACATAAACTGGGCGACCGCTTTGCAGGACACCTGCGGTCTGTCTGCAAGAATGACCCAAACCTCCTTGTCGCTTGCCATTTTAACACTCCACCTTGCTCTCTTGCCCACATGTCTGTCCTTGGCTTGCTGCATTGTTCCAGTGAAGCCCAACGCCAACTGGAGGAACAGCACCTCATCTTCTGACTAGGCACTTTACAGCCTTCCGGACTGAATATTGAATTTAACAACTTTAGATCTTGAACTCCCTCCTCCATCCCCACTCCCTTCTGTTTCTTCCCCCTTCCTTTTGTTTTTTTCCAATAATTTATATAGATTTTTCTTTTCCCACCTATTTCCATTATTTTTAAATCTTTTATGCCCCGCTAGTCTTTCCACCCCACCCCCACTAGAGCTGTATCTTGAGTGCCCTACCATCCATTCTTAATTAGCACATTCGTTTAGATAATATCATCACCTTCAATACCTCTGTGTTCTTTTGTTCTTTTGTCTGTGACATCTTTTGATTATCTGCTCGTATCACTGCTTGCTTGTTCCTACAACTGCATCACACCACCCCCCCCCCCCCAACCTTAAACCAACTTATATTTCACCCCTCTCCTTATATTCACTCAGTTCTGTTGAAGGGTCATGAGGACTCGAAACGTCAACTCTTTCCTTCTCCGCCGATGCTGCCAGACCTGCTGAGTTTTTCCAGGTAATTCTGTTTTTGTTTTGGATTTCCAGCATCCGCAGTTTTTTGTTTTTATCTAGATGCTCTTGGGACCCTGACTGCCTGGGGGGGCCCTATGCAGTATGGTCCTAATTATGATATCTCTGCTGTTTAAAATACCAGAGACACAGAATAAGTCAGGCAGTGTAAAGGCATAAAAACAAAAAACTGCGGATGCTGGAAATCCAAAACAAAGACAGAATTACCGTAAAGGCATGGTCTTCTGGTGGGAGTGCGATCAATGAGTTAAATTATTTTTAATGGTTTCTTACGCTGTGCCTAGGGAGTCTTGGAGACGACAGTCTGATGACACTGGTAACTTCTTTGTCTTGCTCTTCACTCATTAAAGAAATGATAATCATACTGGTAACTATGGAACATGCTCTGTACCATCTCCAATTTCTTTGTGCAATCAACTATTTTGAAATTTATGAACTATTCTAATAGAGCCAAACAACACTGATATGTGGAATGTGACTGAACAGTGAGGACTTTGGTTAGCTTGGGTATGTAGCGTGACAGAAATGGCCTGGCAGATTTTAGCAGAAAACTGACTGGTTTAGTTGTTATGAAATGGCAGATGATGAGTGCCAGGTGATCAAATCCATGAGGGAGACTTGATCACACGGTCACAATTGTTTTGCGATTTGTATTTTATTTCAAGATGTGTGCCTTGAATTCAGAAGTAATAAGACTACTATGACTTCACAGATTTTTAGAAAACTAAATTAAACATTTATTAACAAAAGATTTCAAGCACATATATAGGTCTACAAATTACTACTATAATAACTCCTAAAACCCCCAATTAACCTGGCTCCCAGTTACACCTCCATTAAGGCAACAGTAAAAACAAATAGATTTAAACAGACCCAAGCAAAGTAACACAATACCATGTACAGTCACATTCAAAATTAGTTTTCTCAGCTTCGGTTCCTGTAGACAGCAACTTGACGCACAGGGGCTGGGGGCTTTTCAGACTTGTTTTGGATCTTAAAATGCCTTCTCCTGTTACACATAAACATTTTCTCCTTTATGTTTCTCCCTTTTTAATGCACATTCCATTGTTCCCATATGTTTTTGCAACTTTACTTTTCTCATAATATAAATCTTTTCATAGTGTTTATATGATCAGTAACATTTGGGAAAAATAAATGCACGGTTTGGCTTAGCTTTTAACTAGGTATAACATCTTACCTGATAGATTTCAAGAGGACATAGACAGGCTGGTGGAATGGGAAGAAACATGACAAAGGCAAATTAATGCAGAGAAGTCACTATTTAAAAATCAGGCGTCTCTCATTTAAGACAGTGATGAGAAGAATTCTTTTCTCTCAAAGGGTAGTGAGTCTTTGGAACTCCCTTCTTCAAAAGGCAATGGAAGCAATCTTTGAATGTTTTCAAGGCAGAGGTAGATAGATTCTTGATAAACAATGGGGTGAAAGGGGTAAGCGGCAGGTTACAGTCAGGTCAGCCATGATCTTTTAGAATGGCAGAGCAGGCTCGAAGGGCTGAGTGGCCTACTCCTGCTCCTAGTTTGTATGTTTGAAGTGTGAAGTGATACATTTTGTTAGGAAGAACAAAAAGAGGCAGTATAAAATAATGGGTACAATTCTAATAGGGGGTGCAGAAGCAGAGGGTCCTGGGGGTGTATATGCATAAATCGTTCAAGGTGGCAATGAAAGTGGTTAAAATGACAAATTGTATTCTGGACTTTATAAATAGCAGCAAAGAGTATAAAAGCAAGGAAGTTAAGATGAATCTTTATACAACATTGGTTCGGCCTCAACTGGAGTATTGCCCCCAATTCTGGGCACCACACTTTAGGAAGGATATCAAAGCATTAGAGAAGGTGCAGAAAAGATTTATGAGTATGGTTCTGAGGATGAGAGTCTTCACTTGCATGAATAGATTGGAGGTGGGTTGGGGCTGTTCTCCTTGGAGAAAAGAAGGTTGAGGGGAGATTTAATAGAGGTGTTCAAAATCATGAAAGATCTGGGCAGAATAGATAGGGACAACTGTTCCCATTGGTGGAAGGATTGAGAACCAGAGGACACCGACTTAAGGTGAATGACCAAAGGCCCAAAGGTAATATGAGGGATAACTTTTTTACACAGCGAGTGATTAGAATCTGGAGTGCACTGCCTGAGATTCTTGTGGAGGCAGATTCAATCGTGACTTTCCAAAGGGGGTTGGATGATCATCTGAATAAAAAATATTTGCAGGGCTACAGGAAAAGGGCAAGGGAATGGGATTGGCTGAGTTGCTCTTACAGACTGCCAGCAGGACATGATGGAACAATGGCCTCCTTCTGTGCTTTAACTGTTCTATGATTCTAATGAACAGAAGTGAGTTCTTAAGAGGAGGCTCAATGATTTTATGTACTGATATAACCCTAAGTGCCTGGACTTCAAGCCTATCCCGTATGATTGTATAGTCAGTTATCCTGATCCTAACCAGATCTACTACAAGAGAGATGCAAAGGAGGAAGGGTTAGAGGATATACTTTCACACTGACCCAAGATCAAAGTTGGCTACTCAGTAGTTAATTGGCTTGAATTGTGTGGGTCTGGTCTTCATGGATTAATCTTTTATTTCTGTCTTTCTCCCCACAGATCCAGGCTAAAAGTGGGTGATCACATTCTGCTCGTATTATGCAACAGTCTTAAATTTTCCCACACTCCATCATACATTGCACTCCACCAGCACAAGTACATGATATGATATGAAATATATTATCAGATAGCTAGTATTTTTTCATCTTCCTCTATGCACTGCCTTCTTAGGAATTGTGTCAGCCCTGAAGCGATTTTCATCCACCAAACATCTAAGAGTATGGTAATAATCTATTTTTTAAAAGAAAACTCTTTTTATGGTATAAAATAATCTGAGAGCTGCTGTGGCACCTTACTGGGAGTGTGAGAAAAATTAGCATAGGTTCCAGCTCGTGATCATTATCCACTCATCCCTGCTGAGTGTGCCTGTAGATAGCTGTCAAGACCGCACAAGAATGGACTCCTCTATGATGCCCTCAATAAAAGTATCCTGCTGCTGCTCAGTCTTCAAACGCACGCATGTTTGGACAAGGTTCTGGGAGCAACTCAGCATGAGCCACAGCATCTTAGAACAAGACTGATTCTCAACCCAATGTTAAAAATATTTGCGGAGGTGGAGGAAGTTTAATAATTGACCCAAATAGAAAGAGAGCACTGTAAACACAAACATATGAGTAAGTATTAAACCTGTAAGAATTACCACAGTATAAGCAGAATAATTAAGCACTTAATGTTAGAAAATCTAAGATGTGCTCTTTGTTTATCGGTGAATCGTTTTATTTAAACAAAAAGGAAATGGAATAGTGGAAGCTTAAGGTAAGGAAATGCTGTTTGATTAGACCTGAAGAATTAAAATCTGAAGTTGGGACCTTCAAGATGGACAAATGTTTTAGATAGTTTAGTTACACATGAGTTACCCACATGTGAAAGCTTGGAGCTCAAGCCGCATTAGGACCTGGCGGACACAGAGCAGCTAATTGATCCCAAGATGAAAGCCCCCTCATCAAAGGGAAAAGATAATCTAGAACAACATTTCTGAGCCTTAGAAAGAAGAAAGGGATTGAATTCACACTGTCATGCAACAACAGGAATGGCCCATAGAACAGGATTCCCATTCCTCTCCCTCCCTGTGGTTTTGCAGCTTGAAGTCCATTAATCACTCCTTACAGCCCTTGTAGACAGGGAGTGCTGGAGATAGGGATATGGATATCAAAGGCCTGGGAAGTTATGGGGAATGCAGGGGCCGGGGGAGACATCTGGTTCAATTTAGGACACAACATTATCTCATAGAAATAAAACAGCAAGATAACTAATCTTCGCAAGGTCGACCCACTGTTATTGAACATCAAACATCAAGGATCAGGTCACATTCCCAATAGTTACAGCTGAATTGAGCTCATTTCATGAGTACCTGGCAAAATTCAAAAGGGCTGTGCAGTTACCATCAATTGTACCACAGCATTTTAAAAGGTACTGTCTCAGTTTTATGCATGAACATGGACTGAAATTCCAATCCAACTCACGGCTGGTGGTGAATTAAACCATCTGTAACATCAGTGATATAACTTACTCTTATATATAGCCTTTCACATAATAACTGTTCCTTTACAGTATACTGTGGCACACTGAGCAAGAAATGACAAAGTTATGGGAGATAACTAACAGCCTGGTCAAAGAGGAGGTTCTTGAAGATGGGGAGAAAGCTGTCGGGATGGAAAGAATAGATTTTTGGAGAGTGAGTTGTGGAATGTAGGGACATGGGACCTGAAGCACAGGAACTACCAGTGGACCCAGGGTGTGGACAGAATCAGATGATCGGGGTGTACGCTGAGATGCAAGAAGGGTGGATGGGGGAGGAAGAGGGAAGGGGGAGGGGTGGGGAGGGAGGGGGGAGGAGGCGGAGTGGTATTGTCGCTGAACAAGTAATCCAGAGACCCAGGGTAATCCTCCGGGGACCTGGGTTCAAATCCCGCTGCAGCAGAAGGTGGAATTTGAATTAAAAGTTGAATGATGACCATGAAACTATTGTCAATTGTTGTAAAACAAAACCATTTAGTTCACTAATGTCCTTTAGGGAAGGAAACCTGCTGTCCTTACCTGGTCTGGCCTGCATGTGACTCCAGACCCACAGCAACGTGGTTCACTCTTAAATGCCCTCTAAACGAGGGCAATTAGGGATGGGCAATAAATGCTGGACTAGCCAGCAAGGCCCACGTTTCATGAATGCATTAAAAAAGGGCTGAGGTGGGATTCAAAGCAAGGATTAAGATTTGAAGGTCAATGTGCTAGATATTCATCAGGGTTTGGTGAGCATTGGGTGATTGAAATGGTGAGTTTTAGATGAGCTGAAGTTTATGCAGGTCAGGGTGGAAGATAGGAGGCCAACCAGGAGAGAATTGGAATAGTTACATCTGAAAGTGACACGGTCTGGGATTTTCCGGCCCAGCTGTGGTGGGACCCACCATGGGGGATGCAGGTGGGCCAACCAAAAGCCCTTTGACATTCGGCAGGACTGGAAGATCATGGCAGCAAGACGGGCCGGAAAATCCCATCCACAGTGTTTCAGTGGCAACTGGACAGAGGTAGGGGTGCAGGGTGGTAGTGCTATAGAAGAAAGTGTCTTTTCTGATAGAAGTTGTAGTTGGAGCTCATCTCAGAATTAAGAAGGATAATGAGCTTGCAAACAATATCGTTCAACCTGAGACAACAGCCTCAAGGGGGATGGGATACAGAAGTAGCAAGGAGCCGAAGATTATGGTTTCTATCTCCCTAACATATAACTGAAGGACACTGTCACTCAACTGTGGTCGGTTGGGTGAAAATCTGCCGAGAGCTGGAAATCCATACAGAGCAGAAAGGAGGTGATGCTTTTTACCTCCAATGTCTGATGGCTCATTGAAAGCTTGAGGGAATACATTGTTAAAAGTTCTGTCCAGTGTATTATTAGTGCTTAGTGCAAGTGTAGAAAAAGAAAATAATTTAATTTTGGCTGTGGGTGATTTATTTAAGTTTGCGACCCCTTCAAATTTTTTGCACAGTCGCACACATGCGGTAACTTAAAGGGGTCATCTTGTGCGTGGCCTACACAGGAATTTTCAGGTTATAATAATTTGAAAAAACAGTCAGAATGAGAGTCAGAAATTGTGCTTTATGCACCGCAGGTAAAGGGGAAACTAAAAGGTGTAAAGTATTTAAACGGAGAGAGAGAAATAAAAAAGAATGAGAGAACAGAAAGAGAGGTTGAGGTGCATAGCACAAATAGACACTCTTTACACAAATTCATAGCATATAAGGACAAATTGAATTAACATCAGGCATAAATTCAACTTTGAGGGTACAATATGGTAGCTATTACAGAGACATAGCTGCAAGACAGTCAGCACTGAAAGCTAAATATACCAGGTTATAACGTCTACAGGAAAACTAGGGAACATAATAGACGGGGAGGAGTGGCAATAGTGATTGGCGATGAAATCATTTCAGTGATGAGAGAATATATAAGGTAAGCAGAGGGTGGATACATTAAAGGTAGAATTAAGAAATAGAAAAGGATTTAAGACTGCGGTGGGAGTTATGCATAGGCCCCCGATAGCATCTGTGAAGTGAACTTGTATAAATGCAGAGATTAGACAAGCATGTAGTAAGGGCAGCATTGTTTTAATGGGAGATTTTAACTTTCATACAGATTTAAATAAGCAGAGCAGCACATCAGAAATGTAGTAAATTCTTGAGTGTGTCTGACATAATTTTCTGAAACAATATGTCCTAGAATCAACAAGGAGCCAAGCCATTTTAGGCTTAGTAAGGAGTAATAAGCCAGATCTAGTTATTGAACCGCTGTAGTTCATGTATTGTAGGTACTCCCAAGTGCTGTTGGGAAAGCAGTTCAGGGCTTTTTTTGCAACAACAGTGAAGGAACACGGATATATTTCTAAGTCAGGATGGTATGTAACCAGCTTGCAGGTGGTGGTGTTCTTAAGTATCTGCTGCCCTTGTTCTTTAACCCTATTTCTCTCTCCACAGATGCTGCCGGACCAGCTGAGTGTTTCCAGTACTTTCCATTTTTAGTTTGCATTTATATAGCACCTTTTACATAGTAAAATATCTCAAGGACATTTATAGGACTTTTCATACACTTGTAATTCAGGAAGTAGGTATTTCCTGTCGACTCCAACACAATCTAACTACATAAAATCAACAAGAGTACAAATTTTTTTGCAACTTCTGCAAACTACGTCAGTCTCATTTTCTGAACAAAAGATTGGTTCATAACCCTTTGCATATTTCATTGCTTTGAGCAATGCTGTGAATGCCACAGTGTATCAGCGGGTTTGAGTCAGACAGTAACAGGCAAATTGGAGGCTTTAAAACTGCAGGAATCTCACAAAGTTACTGTGCTTAAATTAAAGTATTTCATTAACCATGTTATCATCAGTGAAGGGAGGTTGCCAGATTATTTGAATAGAAACAGCTATATGAAATGCTGCCTATTATCCAAACCTTCATCCAAATCTCTAGACCTCAGTATAACTGCATTACACCATGAGATTGAATCCATCTGCTCCGTTGGAATCAGCACACAGCTCAGTGAAGTAGAGGGTGGACTGTGTACTGTCAGGAAGTTAGCATTGCCGCAGTTTACAAGGAGCAAGGGAGTGCTTCATATGGCTCTCAGCAGCTGGATTGAGTTAACTGACCTATTCAACGTAAGTAAAAAACAAAAAAACTGCGGATGCTGGAAATCCAAAACAAAAACAGAATTACCTGGAAAAACTCAGCAGGTCTGGCAGCATCGGCGGAGAAGAAAAGAGTTGACGTTTCGAGTCCTCATGACCCTTCGACAGAACTGTCGAAGTTCTGTCGAAGGGTCATGAGGACTCGAAACGTCAACTCTTTTCTTCTCCGCCGATGCTGCCAGACCTGCTGAGTTTTTCCAGGTAATTCTGTTTTTGTTTATTCAACGTAAGTGGCTATTTAGTGTAGAGACCGAATTGACAGTGCTATGAAGAAAAAAGCTAATAAATAACTCAAACCAGAACAGGCAAGCTGCTGTTATCCAAGCAGAGAGAAACAAGTCCTTTCTTCAGATTTAATTTCTTGTTAAAGGTTAAAAAGATGTATTGGGTCTCCTTTCGAACAGCGTCTCACCAAGTTAAATTAAATGAAAGGGGGCCTGTTCCCAGGCCTGCGCTGAGAATGTTCTGAACATGTGCAGTGAAGGGCACATAATGAACCAGGGATGATTCTTCACAGAAACAGGGAATATGTGGGGTCAAAACACTACTGTCATGGCGCCATACATTCCCAAATCAGGACCTTTTTAGAGAGGGTTTGAACATGACACAGGGAACATAAATAGCTATGTTCTTATAACATCCCTAATCAGATAAGAAATAGGAGTAGGCCATTCAGCCCCTCAAGCCTGCCCCACCATTCAATAAGATCATGGCTGATCTGCCCCAGGCCCCAACTCCTCTTTCATGCCAGTTCCTCATAGTCCTCACCTCCCCAATATTTCAAAAATCTATCTACCTCCTCTTTAGATACTTTCAGTGATCTAGCCTCACTACCCTCTGAGGGAAGAAATTCCTTCACATCTCAGTTTTAAATGTGTGTCCCCTTACTCTGTAACTATGTCCCCTAATACCCTGGGGAGCTACTGCTAACAGCCTAGATGAAGTTCAGTTTCTTCTCTTGTGCATGAGTTTTGATCATCACTATAGTGTGTATATGATATCAATATTGTTCATTCAGGACTGAACTGTCAATCACTATGTGGTACTGAGAATATTTGCTGGAAGCACAGGCATCAAATTCATCACTGTCATGCAAATATAATAATGTTCACAATGTTATTGTGGTTTATTGTAAACGTGGGTTAATAGTGGGGTTTGGATTCGTTTCTCTGTGTGGATGGGATTTAATTGAATTGGAGACAGCTGGTCTGGAGATTTTGAGTCATCAAACAGGAAGCTAGGTTTGAAATGCTAAATATGTAAACATGGCTGAAGTTTTAGAATGTGAGATGTGAGGAAAATTTGCATTTTTAGAGGAATAAGGTTAGTTTGAATTTCAAATAGATGGTAAGACACTATCCTCCTCAATTATTTTAATTATAGGATTTCCCTTTACAAATATACTGGCAACACTCAGTTCTACTCACCACCACCCCTCTTGACCTCACCACTATCTTTAAATTGTCACAGTGCTTGTCCAACATCCATTACTGGATGGGCAAAACTTTCTTCCAATTAAATATTCAGAAGACAGAGGTCATGGTCTTTGGTAGGAGATGAGCTGAGGAGTGGTGGAGACAGAGGATGTTATGGAGGTGAAAGTAGCTGGCCTTGGTGATAACCGTCTTAAAATAATGGGAAATACACCACATTCATGTCATTAATTTATAATTACAGTAATTCTTGTCTTAACATCTCCATTAAAATTGTGACTTTATGTGAAGCAACTTTAAGTAAATCGGAGGTCCCATAGAAATCAATGTATAAACTGGAGTTAGGTTGTTTTGGACATTTATCGTCTGGAAAAATTAAATGGAATGACTTGTAAGATAAAATAAATTACTAAATTTAAAATTAATACTGTAAAAATTTAAATTAGATAACATTCACCAGTCCCTCTATAAAACTCACCAGTCCCTCTTTCTTCTTAGGCAGTCCCTCAGGATGGAGGTTGACTTTCTCCTACTCAGGTTCAATGGGTTCTGAGATGGCTGATGAGTCCAACATGTGATCTGCAGACTCTGCCACAGATGGGGCAGATGGTGCTTGGAGGGTTGGGTAGATGAGTTGTTTGGAGGTTTTTGCACTCTCTCTGGCTCTTGACTTTACCTCTGCACATTCCCAATGAAGTCTCTCAATGTGTTTGGTTCCTTCCCGGATGAACCTTCTTCATTTTGGTCAGTCACAAGCCAGAGGTCTCCCATGAGCTGGAGGGGATGTTTGAACTCTTCAGGGATACTGTGAGGACATCCCTAATGGGTGGGTGTGCTAGATGGGTGGGTGAGGGAGATATTCTGCAGAACTTTACATTGGTAAATTATCACAACCACTACTGCGTTTGCTGGGAATCCACGTGCATTTCTGTGTGGGTTTTTTCCCCCCAATGTTTCCTTTCACATGAAGCTTGTTAATTTTGTACCTAGTAACAGACTACGACCTCAGTAACCCGTCCAGCTACTGAACCAGAGTGATAGCTATTGGGTTAGTGGGTCAGCAGCTGATAGCCTGCTCCCTTTGCGGGCTGTGAATTGTTTGTCACACAACCTGAAGCTGAAACCAGAGTCAGAGCGGCATATCCCTAAACGTGTGGTGCTATTGAATGTTCTATCCAAAACAGCAGCAGCATCAAAGGTTTAACACAAATGCTACAACTGAAAGTATAGCCACATGCTGGAAGAGAATGGAGAACAGACCAGCTAGTGAGACACTCCAGAGGAGTCAAATCAATAGCAACAAGAAACTCAAATCAATAGTGTATGCAGGGATTTGCAGCCCAAATGAATCCTGAAACTGTGAGAAGGAGATAAAGATGGGCATTGAAAGCTACTTCTGAAATTTTAGTCAAGTTTTCAGGATCTCCCATCAGGATTAATTCACAACATGGAATGTTATTGTTGTACTTACACTCACTAGAACATTATTTTCTCACATTGGTGAATAGAACTCCACTTTTTTCCCCAGACTTTCAATAAAATAGAACATCTTCACCAGGATTCCATTAAAAGGTGGATCTCATCATCAGGATTTTTCTATTTATTCATTCATGAGATGTGAGCATTGCTGGCTAGGCCGGCATTTATTGCCAATTGCTAATTGAGAAGGCATTGGTGAGTTGCCGCCTTGATTAAATCTTATAATTCAAACCATTAGTGAAAATGACATTGTCTGGATCCCTGATTTAAAGGAAGTTCTAGCTTCCCCATCAGGTGAATGCACTGCAAGGTCTATACTGTTTATTTGTGTTGTCATGTGCACATTCTGAGCTGGATTTTCATCCTGGGGTCATGATCCCGATACCTGGAAAACTTCCCAGTCTCAACCCCGCACTGCATTGGAAGTTGACATGTGCATTATTGTCAAGCCAGCCTTTAATTGATCCAATGTCAAGCAAGCTAGCAGAAAGCATCGGGGGGGGGGAGGCGGTACGGAGTGAGAGCCTGAAGGAGAGACCCTATTTAAAGTAGGCACTGGAGGCTCAGTGGTGCTGGCCATTGAAAAGAGAGGAGGAGGGAGCAGGCAATCTAGCAGGAGGGTAGAAGGCCATACCGGAGCAGTGCTAGGTTTCTCTGATATCTCCCTGGAGGCTTTGCCAGAGGCTATGGCAGAACGGAGAGCAATACCATTCTCAGTGAGTGGCATGAGAGCCCACCATGCCAGGCATAGCTGGAGGTGGCAAATATTGTCAGCTGCCAGGGTGTAATGAGGAAGCCTGGGTGCGGCACTGCAAGTGCTTCCGTGATCTTATCAGGTCAGGCAAAGTGAGCGAAACATCAGATTCAGTTCCATAAACAGCAGTCTACACACGAGATGAGCATCTGAGGATGCATGGTGCTCCTAAACATAGGAGACATGTGTGAACCCCATGCACCACCCAATATCAACACTATTGTGAAGGGGGGGTGGGGGGCAACACTGATGATGGGTAAATCTCATGACATTGTTGCGATGGCCGTGCTGAGGCAGGGCACCTTTGTCTTGACTCTCTCTCGACCTTGGAGGAAAATGAGCACATGATCTAGTGAGAGGGCTCACTCAGATGGTGGAGTGCCCCAGCTGATCATGTCATGATGCAGCTCTGCAGGGGCGTCAGCTGACAGAGACACCTTCTTGTGTTTCCCTTCTTATGTCCCCCACATGGTCAGTTGTGAAGATGAAGGAAGCGATTCCAGGAGGAATGGCATCAGAAGAGGAAGAGAACCAGGAGCCTAGCACTGTCACATTTTTCAAACTCACCATTCACCAGCACAAAGACACTTCCCTTGGTGGGGCCTTGATCGGGACTAGAACGGGTGGCATGTCACCAGGAAGAATGAGGGAGGCTGTGGGCAGTTGCCTCAGGGGATGGAGGGCAGACATAGCTTTGCTCAGCCGGGTGGAGATGCACAGCCTTGGGGTCACACACAAGGTGGGAGTTCCTGGAATGGCGGCATGAGACGAGTGCCCTCCTTGAGGCAGTGCGGAGTCATGGGCAAGGTATCGAGGACACCATTCAGCACATGTGCTCCACACTATCTCAGGGTTTTGAACACTTGAGGTCCTCCACTGAGTGAGTGCGCAACATCATGGAAAGCAATCTGCAGCATGACTCAGAGTGCACACTGGCACAGTGCACTGAGATGCTCAGGATGAATGGAGTATTAAGTAACATGGACCACTCAGTGGCACAGATGGCACAGAGAAGAATGGAGGGTATGCCGGTTATGGCCCAGCTGGTGGTGCCTTTTTACATCTATGCATGCCATGAAATGGCTAAGGCAGGGCTGGATGATGATGAGGAGGAAGGACCCCCCTCTCTCAGGGCATCTTCACCATCATTTGCCTCCATTGTTCTATCTGCACAGGAAGACACAGTGACAGAGGATGCTCCTGCGATGACACTGGTGCAGCAGCCTGTGGAAGTGCCGCCAGCTGTGAGGACAACAGACATGGGCATCTCAATCATATGCGGAATCAAGTGATCAGGCTGGCCCCACCTCATCCCCAATACAGGGGGAGCACTTGAAGGAGCAGCTATGCTGTTGGTAATTGCATGTTGTGGGTCACATGGGTGAACAATTACCTTTTATTTAGTTGTAAGGAAGTAACAATGCAATGGATATGTTGCTGTCAGAACTCAGCTTTTTTTGAAGGCAGTGAGGTATGAAAGAGAAGTTTGTTGGCTGCAAGGTCAACATATGCTTGGGAATGTGGTGCCCATTGAGCCTCTAGCTCATCCAAGGTTTGTCAGAATGGAAAGGCTCAATTGTGTGTATGGCATCGCCTCTACCCAGAAGGTAACTGACGTTAAAACGTGATGGCAGTGACTCAGGTGACTCATTCCTGCATCAGATTGGTCCTTGTATCCCTCCCATCCTGAACAGTATCATGCACCCTTAGATGTCCCCTGTGCACCGTTGGCCTGGGTCTACATCTTCCTCCTTTTCTCTTCCTCAAAGAACTGTGGCTTTCAGGCTCTTCTCTCTGTTCCAGAAGCAGACCTGATTGGAGGGCCATATTGTGGAGTACACAGCACAACCACCTCAATTTGGATTCAATAAGATCATGGCTGATCTGCCCCAGGCCTCAACTCCTCTTATGTGTCAGCTCCTCATAGCCCTCAACTCCCTGATATTTCAAAAATCTATCTACCTCCTCTTTAAATATTTTCAGTGATCTAGCCTAGTGGAAACATCTTCTCAAGATCTACCCTGTCAAGCGCCCTCAGAATCTTGCATGTTTCAATAAGATCACCCTTCATTCTTCTAAACTCTAAGGAATAAAGGCCTAACCTGTTTAGCTATTCCTGATAAGTCAACCCCTTTATCAGCCTAGTGAATCTCTTTTGAACTGCCTCCAATGCCAGTATTTCCTTTCTTAAATACAGGGACCAAAACTGCACACAGTACTCCAAGTGCTGCCTCACCAACACTCTGTACAGTTGTAACAAGATGCCCCTATTTTTAAATTCCAATCCCCTAGCAATACAGGCCAAAATTCCATTTGCCTTCTTAATTACTTGCTGCACCTGCATGCTAACTTTTTGTGTTTCATGCACAAGGACACCCAGATCCCTCTGTGCTACACTTTTTTGGAGTCTCTCTCCATTTAAATAATAGTCTACCTTTTGATTCTTCCTACCAAAGTGCATGACCTCACACTTTCCATTAAACTCCATCTGCCAAGTTTTTGCTCATTCACTCAACCTTGCAGATTCCTTATGTCCTCATCACAACATGCCCTCCCAGCTATTTTTGTATCGTTAGCAAATTTGGATACATTACATTCTGCCCCCTCCTCCAAGTCATTAATATAGATAGTAAATAATTGAGGCCCTAGGACTGACCCTTTTGGCACTCCACTAGTTACTTCTTTCCAACCTGAAAAAGACCCATTAATCCCGACTCTCTGTCTTCTGTATGTTAACTATTCCTCAATCCATGCTAATACATTACCTCCAACCATGAGCTCCTATCTTGTGCCATAACCTTTTATGTGGCACCTTAATGAATACCTTCTGGAAATTCATATATACCACATCTACCGGTTCCCCTTTATCAACTCTGCTTGCTATATCCTTAAAGAACTCTTGCAAATTTGTCAAACGTGATTTCCTTTTCACAAACCATGTTGACTCTGTTTGATTGTGTTAAGCTTTTCTAAATGCCCTGCTATTTCTTCCTTAATAATGGACTCTGGCATTTTCCTAACTACAGATGTTAGGCTGACTGCCCTATAGTTTCCTACTTTTTGTCTCCCTCCCTTCTTCAACAGGGGCGTCACATTAGTGGTTTTCCACTCTGCTGGGACCCCCGCTCCCCCGGAATCCAGTGAGTTCTGGAATATTTCAACCAATACCTCCACTATCTCTGCAGCCACTTCCTTGGATGCAGGCCATCAGCTCCTGGCAACTTGTCTGCCTTTAGTCCTATTAGTTTGTTAAATGCTTTGTCCCTCGTGATAGAAACTGTTACAAAATCTTTCCTCCCATTAGCTCCTTTCTGGTCTGATACCTTTGGGATGTTTATAGTGTCCTCCACAGTGAAGACTGATGCAAAATATTGGTTTAAATTATCTGCCATTTCCTTGTTCCCCGTTATCAATTCTCCAGTTGCATCCTCCAAGGGTCCCATGCTTGCTTTAGCCACAATCTTTCTTTTTATATATGTGTAGAAGCTCTTGCTATTTGTTTTTATATTTCTTGCCAATTTACTTTCATAATCAATTTTCTCCCTCTTTATTAGCTTTTCAGTCATCCGCTGCTGATTCCTAAAAAATTCCCAAACCTCTGCCCTACCACTAGTTTTTGCCGCTTTGTATGCCTTAGTTTTTGTTTGGATACTCTCCTTGACCACCTTTGTTAACCACGGGTGGTTCATCCTTCTCATTGAGTCCTTCTTTTTGACCGGGATAAATTTTTGCTGAGTGTTATGAAATATGTGCCTTCCCCCTAGAGGATCCTTAACTACGATATCTCTTATTAATCCCACCTCATTATACATTACTAGATTTAAAATAGCCTGTTCCTAGGTAGGTTCTGCAATGTATTGCTCTAAAAAATAATCTCTGATGCACTCTACAAATTTGTCTTCCATGTTACCCCTGCCAATCTGATTGGTCCAGTCAATATGCAGACTAAAATCACCCATGACAATTGTAGCATCCTTCTTACACACCTCCTTTAGTTCCCAATTTACACTTTGTCCTACAGTGAGGCAACTCTTTGGGGGCCTATAGACGGCTCCTACCTGCGTCTTCTTCCCCTTGCTGTTCCTTATTTCCACCCAAACTGATTCCATATCACGATCTATTGCACCTCTATCACTACTCACCACCACATTGATACCTTCCTTTATTAACAAAGCTAACCCACCTCCTTTTCCTTTTTGCCTATTTTTCTGGAATGTCAAATACCTTTGAATATTGAGTTCCCAGTCTTGGTCACCCTGAACCTTGTCTCTGTAATAACTATCAAGCCATATTCATTTATTTCTATTTGTGCTGTCAACTCATCCATTTTGCTACAAATGCTGCATGCATTCAGATAAAGAGCCTTAAGCTGTGACTTTTTACCATTATTGCTCATTCTGGTTCCAATTTCTGCTACACTCTTCTGCTTATATTTTCTGCCCCTTCCTGTCACGCTTTGACTATCGCTCACTTTTTCACTACCTTGTACCTCTGCTCTCTCATTTCTTTTTGATTTTTTAAAAAACTTCCCTTCAATTGAACTCTTTCACTAATCAGTTTAAAGTCCTGTCTACAACCCTAGTTATACAATTTGCCAGGACACTGGAGCCAGCATGGTTCAAATGAATAGATAAAAACAAAAAACTGCAGACGCTGGAAATCCAAAACAAAAACCGAATTACCTGGAAAAACTCAGCAGGTCTGGCAGCATCGGCGGAGAAGAAAAGAGTTGACGTTTCGAGACCCCAACAGATCTGTTGAAGGGTCACGAGGACTCAAAACCTCAACTCTTTTCTTCTCCGCCGACGCTGCCAGACCTGCTGAGTTTTTCCAGGTAATTCAGTTTTTGTTATGGTTCAAATGAAGCCCGTTCCAACAGAACAGCTCTCTCCTTCCCCAGTACTGGTGCCAGTGCCGCATGAATCGGAACCCATTTCTCCCGCGCCAATCTTTGAGCTATGCACTTACCTCTTTAATCTTACTTACCCTATGCCAATCTGCAGGTGGCTCGGGTAGTAATCTGGAGATTATTATCTTTGTGGTTCTGCTTTTTAATTTAGCCCCAAGCTGCTCATAGTCCCTCAGCCGAACCTCTTTCCTAGTCCTACCTATGTTGTTGATACCAACATGAACCACGACAACTGGATCCTTCCCGTCCCACTTCAAGTTCCTCTCCACCCCAGAAGAGATGTCCTTAACTTTGGAACCAGGTAGGCAACACAGCTTTTGGAGTTCTCTCTGTCACTGCTGCAGAGAACAATATCTGTTCCCCTAACTATGCTATACCCTATAACTACTACATTTCTCTTTACTCCCCCAACTTGAAAGGTACTTTGTATCAAGGTACTGTGGTCACTTTGCTCATCCCCCCCTGCATTCTGTGCCCTCGGGAGCAAGAATCTCGTACTTATTGGACAAGGGCACTGGCTGTGACTCCTCCAAAGCTAAATTCTGGATCACCATACCGGCTTCACTCGCAGTCACACCCTCCTGTCCCTGACCACGGTCCAAATTTGAAGTAATTAATCTAAGGAGTCTGACTGTCTCCTGAAATGCAATGTCCAGGTAACTCTCCCCCTTCCTAATGTGTCGCAGTGTCTGCAGCTTGGACTCCAGCTCATCAGCTCTGAGCCGAAGTTCCTCGAGTTCCCAGCACTTGTTGCAGATGTGGTCACAGTGGATCACACCGGTGTCCACCAGCTCCCACATACCAGAGCTGCAATACATCACCTGCCCAGCCATCTCTATTCTATTTAATTATTTAATTTGGATGTTAAATATTTTAAAAGCGAATTTCATAACTGTAATCCTCAGGTGTAAAACATCTCCTGATTTAAACCAGTTGGCCAATCAAAAAAGACACGGAAAAGATACCCACCAATCACCTACCTGTTTTCCGTTGACATCATACTTCAGCTCTGAAAGGTAGAAACAGTTTAAAGGGGCTCTCTGCCCCTAGTTTTTACCTCCCACTGCCACTGTCCTTCTCACGTACGTCTGCTCTCGGTATGCTGGGCCTCCCTCTCTGCCATCGGTTTTTATCTACTGCCGCCGCTGCCTTTCACATGCAGGTCCACTCTTCACCCTTATCCCCAACAGCCATTCACATACTCTTGATGGTGTCATAAAGAGCTATGGCACTAGCAACTGCAGGAGGATAACAGTGTCATGATAGCTTCCAGGAAAGTGTACACACACAAAGTGCTTGTTGTGGCTGCAAAGTAGGTGTACGTTTAGGGAATGAAATCCCCTCCTGTTGAGAAAGCTCCTTTGCCCCTCACTTGAGCCTTGATGGTAATGTGAGCACAGTCAACGAGCCTTCGCACCAGCGATGGGAATCTAGCAATGTAGGCAAATCTCACCACCTCTGTGCCTGCTTTGCCCTTCCCAGTCCAAATTCAATGTATTCCTCTGCCTTTGTGAACAAGACACCTGTTACCTGTGTTATGTTGCGATGCTCTGCCTCCTGAGAGAAGCCATCAATGTCTTCCCATCAAGCCTTGAAACGGGCCGGAGGCATAGAAGTTCAAGCCTATGGTAACTTTGGCAATTACAGGCATGTCATGGCTGCAAGATCTGCAAGGCCTCAGTTGATCCTCAATGAGGGCAGAGGGATCTGAACTGCCGAAGCCTCCTGCAGCATTGTTACTCCAACAAAAAGTAGCTAATCCTTTGGTGATACACCAATGGCCTCGCTGCCTTCCTGCCCTTGTTCCTCCTCTCTGCAGTAATCTTTCCCAGTGGTCCACATCTGCTGCTGAAGATGCTGCTCCATGTCATTACTGGGCTCTACTTCTGAGTAGCTTGCACCCATTGCCAAGTTTGGCTTTTCTTGCCTTTAGTTGATCAGTCAGGGGTTTCCAGGCCCTAATTCCTCTGCCCCACTTAAAAATGGTGGCTCGAGACTTCCCCACCGAATAAATCTCCAGTGGTCAAAATCCTAACTCTCAGAGAGTTCAACTCATTCACAGGCAATTATGTGCCAAAGCATGATGGGCTGTTCTGGGTCTTCCCATTTTTACAAAGCCTCCTGACACCACAACTGGCTCTCTGCTGAATTCATGCCTCCATGTTGAGTACATGTTTTGGGAGCTTTCATGGTTCCCGTGCTGCAGGTTGAAGATTGCAGACTGGCCCTTTTGGAGCTGTTAAGTGGCTTCTTATCAAACTCAATTGCTTATTTAGAATTTTTGGATGGGTTGCCAGTTTGGTCATCCTGAAACCAACATGAAAATTGCCTCGTATCGGAAAAGCGTCAGGAAACCGTGCCACCGCTTGCACTTCCAATTTTGCATGCCCATTCGCCCATCTCCAAATGTGCTACATAAATCCACAAAAATTCAGCCCTCTCTGTGTGCACTGAGCATTTGAATGTTATTTGTATATGTATGCTGTATATTTTATGTGTATCTACATACATGTTTGAATCCCTTTTGCTCCTGTTTCTGCCCTGCCACAATTGTAAAGCTTTCTGAAAGTTACAGACATCCTTTGTTTCTGTGGTGCGCTTTCATCCCTTAATTGATCTCACCAAGGTGTTCAAATGTGGTCAAGCACTGCTTCCTTTTCCATCAATTCTCACCTGCGATCCACTTCGTCAGCGTTGCTCTTGCTCCTGTGTGCTCCTTACAATAGCCGTGCTTTCCTTCTTCTCCTTGTCTATATGTTATTCTTGGTTATAACATCCATAGATAAGGAGCTGGTTTCCAAGTGAATGCTGATTCTGCCCAGCTAAAGATCCCTGCCACCACTATTGTGTAGGTTGACTCCTTGTCCGACATCAAGTTGTGGATAAGGGAGAACATCCTCCAGCTCTCACCACATACTCCACAATCTAGCCCCATATGCTCTTCTCTGGCTACTAATTTGGACGGAACTAGATTGTGTGCAACAATGGGTGCCCTGTTTGACTCTGAATCAAACTTCAAAGCACAAAACCTATCCATTTCTAAGACCTCTGCTACATTGCACGCACTTCCCATTTCCACAGAAACTCTCATCCACACCTTCAACTCCTTTTTCATGCCTGCACCTCCTCACTCACCTCCCACGTTCCATCCTACATAATCTACAACTTATCTAAAACTTTGTAATCTGCATTCTATTCTACATTTAATCTGTTTCTCTGTCATCAATGACTTCCATTCCCTGTTCCTCAGCATTTTAAATTCACAATCCCTGTTCCTGGTGACATGTTGCTTCATGGCCTTGGGCCTTCCCAGTTTTCAAACTTCTCCATCCCTACATGCCAGTACTGTGCTGAGCCTATACCACCATTCAACTAGATCCTGACTGATCTTATCTGCTCTTCATTTAGCTTTTGCTCCATATCCCCTTATCCAACAATTCCAAAGTAGAGTCATCTCGGACTTGAAATGTTAACTCTGTTTCTCTCTCCACAGATATTGCCAAAGCTGCTGAGTTCTTCCAGCACTTTCTGTGTTTATCAAATCAAAAATCAAATCTCTTTAGTCATGAGCATTTCGCATTTTGATTGACCCAGAACCTTTTGGGGGAGGGAGTTGCAGATATCAAACATCTTTTGCGTGACAAGTTCCTTCTTGATTTCATTCTGATCTGACGTAAATTTTAAGATTATGCCTTTTTTATGTATATTTATGTTTTTTAATATATTGTATTATATTATTAGCATACTATGCTGTGTGTACAAGTGTGCTATGTGTAGCATGTGAATGCACAATGCCAAGCAGGGATAAGACCCCTGTCCAAGATAGTACTTCAGAATTGTAGGCAACTCACCTCCTTCTCCTTCCTCCTAGTGGACTCAAGAATGGATTTGCCAGGACTCTGAGAGCAGCCAAGTACAGCACAGGGAGGGGAAGCAAAGAGAGAGAGATAAAGGAAACAGTTAATGAGATCAAAATGTAGGGAGTATTTTCCAGTGTGGCTGGCTCTGCACAAGCCAGGTGAAACATGAAGCCTGCTTCTCTGCTGCAATAACTTCTGCAGGGTTAAAATAGGTTGGCAGCTGAGACTGAGGATAGGAAAGGCTGGATTGATCAAAACAGCACCTTGTGTGAATTCTGAGGGAAATAGAGCATTGGCAGTCCGACTGGTGACTGAAAAACAAGTAGAAGGTGTACCTGGTGGTTTCTAATGCAATATTTTCATCTGAGAACCATGTGGCACATCATCCACTTGTTTTAATCACCAGTTGTGCTAAATAAAAAGGGTTTCCACAGCAGACAAATCCAATTTAAAACAAAAACAGGAATTGCTGGAAATACTCAGCTAGTAGACAGCATCTTTGGAGAGATAAACATAGTTAACATTTCAGGTTGATGACCTTTCACCAGAATTCCACTTTAAACAGCTGTCCTCGTGAATTATTCCTGTTTCTGACTTGAAAATGAACCTTAAAAGTGACTTTTTTTCTTTGTAAATTTAAGAACCTAAAGCATGAAATGACAACCACGACTCAGTGGTAGCTCTCTTGCCTCTGAGCTCAAAAGGCTATGTGTTCAAGCCCTACTCCAGGGTCTTATGGATAAAATCTGCACTGATACTCTAATGCAGTACCGAGGGAGTGCTGCCCTGTCAGAGTTGCCATCTTTCAGTGAGAATGAGGAAATAATTAAATAACAGGAGCACTATGTTCAAGTCTCTGCTCTATTAGCTACAACCAAGTCACCTATTGACTGAAATCAAAAAGAACTGAATCTTTCACACTGAGTGATCATTAACCACAAATCACTTGAGAGAAACTGCAGCAATAATGCATCACTGATACAGTACTATTTATTCTGTAATATACACAACTTCTCTGTCATAAAAGGCATCACAGTAACTGTGAGTATTAATTTCATTCTCTGTGTCAAAATATACACCACTTGAGTGACAACATATCTGCTAATGCTAGTGTTTTTGAGAAGGGTGATAAATTTATTCCAGGAAACAAGAAATAATGATTCTCATAAGGCATTAACATGCAAATTTTATACTAATCGAATACACCACTGACAATTCAACTGAACAGAAAGTACAAATGTGCCTGAGACTCGAGGCAGAATCTTTTGCCCTCCTTCCTGGCGATCTTACAGAGAGCCGAAATACACATGATGGGCCATATGGTCTCCTTGAATGCTGCAGCCATTATATAATTCTGTGATTCTCAGTATTAAGGTGCTGATAGCACTCAATTTTCTGGGTTAAGTTTACTTGCATAATTGTTTGTAGTTCCGACTGCAGACTTGGACTGTAGTAAAGAGATAGACTCAACTGGTGGAAACAAAAACACATGCAGGTAGGCAACTTTGAAAAGGAATGTGGCTCAAAAAGCTTTTCCAAAACTGAAAAGGGAGTGGGCTAATAACTGACAGGACACAAATTAAGGCATAGGAAACCCAATGTGCAGGAATGAGTCTGCCGGGGAATGATGGAGCAGTCCAGCTCATTGCTTACTGGCTCCTGGAATGGGTTACTCTGTGTGATTAGTTGCAAATATAGTAATTCAGTTTGGCACAGTATGCCATCCTCTCCATAGGTCAGCATATCTGCATGGATGTGGAATAAAATAGAAAGTGCTAGGAAAACTCAGGTCTGGTAGCATCTGTGGAGAAAGAAACAAAGTTAACATTTTGAGTCCATATAACTCTTCTTTGGAACTGAAGCAAGGCAGAAACATGATGGGTTTTATGCTGTTGAAAAGAGGGAGGGTCAGGTGGAGCAAAAAGGGGATGGTCAGGGATAGGTTAGAGGGCAGGGGAGATTAAATTACAAAGATATCATGGTACAAGAAATAAGAAGAGTGGGAATGCTAGTAGTAAAGGAATAAAGCATTGATCCAGAATAACTCTTGGTGGTGTTTGTATTGTGGACTTCTCATCTAGATTTCTCAAATTAAAGAAATTGTGTGGGAGAGTTTCACTAGCAGCAGACCGGATGTATGAAGCTTTGCCATTCCCACTGCACAGTCTGAACCTCAGTGCTGGGTGTGTTTCTGATATAAAAATAAGTAACTCTTAGTGATGATGCTGTACTCATGACTTTGCAGGGGACTGGCAATGCTGACCTGCTGCAAGACTATATAATTGTTTTGATTGCTAATTGATCATCTAAGACACCAAAGAGGCTTATTGTAAAATGGAGCGGTGAAATAAAATGGTGCCAACTCATTTATCGCGATTTACATTTATTGTATTAGCCATCCTTTGGCCTGTTTGAGTACAACTGCTAACATGTGATTAGGATCTGAAATGCACTGCTCGGGAGTCTGGTGGAAGCAAATCCAAGAGGCAACCTGAAGAGAAACGAATTGTTGGGCTACGGGGGAAGGGTGGTAGGGGTTGGGTGGAACTAGCAGAGTTGCTCTTGCAGCCAGCCAGCATGCTTACGATGAGCCAAATGGCCTCCTTCTGTGCTATAACCATTCTATGATTGTGTGTGAAAGTCTTGAACTGGAGACCCTTGCCCTTTCGGAACTGAATATTAACGTAGTTTAGAGCGTGAGGACAGTGCAGATACTGAGAAATCAAGAACAAGTGGACATAATCTGAAAATTATTGCAACATTCAGGAATGAAATCAGGAAGCACCTTTTCAAACAAAGGGCCAGTGGAAATCTCGAATTCTCTCCCCAAAAGATTCTGGATATGGGGACAAATAGCACTTTGGAGATGGTAGATTTTTGTTAGGGAAGTGTATCAAGAGACTTTGAGCAAAGGTGGCTAAATTATGTCAGGTACAGGCCAGCCATGATCTAATTGAATGGTGGAGCAGGCTCAGAGTGCTGAATGGCTACTCCTACCTTAATTGTAACCAAACTCATGTCATGTAGAATCTCTGGAACCAGAATGCATTGCATCAGTCTGCGCTGGATTCAAACCCAGATGTCAGAGTGAAGGGACAGTTCTCTAATTGACTACGCCATCTTTAGGATGGAGTGTGTGTGTATGTCTATGAGGCAAGGGTGGTGTCTGAAAAATCAACAATTTTCTATATCTCACTTTGTTTTCCAAGTGTTTAATTTTGCAAAAAGAACCTGCAGAATTTACAGAACACACCATATCACAATGGAATATATCTCTCTTTAAATCATCACATCATAGATATTAAAATGAAAACAACATATAATAACAAAAGAACTTTTCTGTTTACACACTCAGTAGATACAGTCTCTAATAGAGACCCTCAACTTGCTGCATGCTATCAAAAGCCAATTAAAAACATTAAAAACCTGTGAATCTCTGATCTTTGACAAGCAATACTTCCCAGACTATGTTAAGAAATGAAAGGTGCAATGAGAGACACGACAGCAGCTGCTAAGGTTCGGAAAGGCTGATTTGGATTCTGTTTGTTACTTGGTTCCTGAGATAAACGGCTAATTATTTTTAAAATTTGATTATTCATGCAAGTGAATCCAACATAGCTTTATGAGTCACAAAACATAGAGTTGGAGCACAAGCAGCAAGAAATAATTCAGAGGTAAAAACAAAAAAACTGCGGATGCTGGAAATCCAAAACAAAAACAGAATTACCTGGAAAAACTCAGCAGGTCTGGCAGCATCGGCGGAGAAGAAAAGAGTTGACGTTTCGAGTCCTCATGACCCTTTGACAGAACTTGAGTTCGAGTCCAAGAAAGAGTTGAAATATAAGCTGGTTTAAGGTGTGTGTGTGGGGGGCGGAGAGATAGAGAGAGAGAGAGAGGTGGAGGGGGGGGTGTGGTTGTAGGGACAAACAAGCAGTGATAGAAGCAGATCATCAAAAGATGTCAACGACAATAGTACAATAGAACAATAATATCACCAGCTTTAACTTTAACGCCTATGTGTTCTATTGTACTATTGTTTACAATGGGGAGCGTGTGGGAATGAGGAACCTGGGAATTGTTTATAGTGGGATGGGGTTTAGTACAGTGAGATTCTTTACAAAGCTACGGGTTTGATACATTGGGTTTGTTAATACTGGGATGGAGTTGGTACAGTGGGATTGTTTACAATGGGGAACGTGAGGGAATTGCCAAGCAGGGAATTGTCAGAGGTGAAATTGGTTACAGTGGAGATGGTTGTGTACCATGGGAATTGTTCACAGTGAGATGGGCTTTGGAACAGTGGGATTGTTTA
Source organism: Carcharodon carcharias (assembly GCF_017639515.1). NCBI lineage: Eukaryota > Metazoa > Chordata > Chondrichthyes > Lamniformes > Lamnidae > Carcharodon > Carcharodon carcharias. The sequence goes on from NC_054476.1 coordinate 80,551,878, forward strand.
CAATGGAGAGGGTTGGGTACCGTGGGAATTGTTTACATTGGGATGAGATTTGGTAATGTGGAATTGTTTACAGTGGAGAGTGTTTGCTACAGTGGGATTGATTCCAATGGGAAGGGGTTTGGTACAGCGGGATTGTTTCCAATAGGATGGGGTTTGGTACAGTGGGATTGTTTACAATGGGAGAGGGTTTGGTACAGTGGGTTTGTTTACAATGGGATGGGGTTTGATACAGTGGGATTCTTTATAATGGGATGGGATTTGGTACAGTGGGATTGTTTACAGTGGAGAGGCTTGGATTCCATGGGAATTGTTTACAGTGAGATGAGATTTGGTACTGTGGGATTGTTTACAGTGGAGAGTGTTTGCTACAGTGGGATTGATTCCAATGGGAAGGGGTTTGGTACAGTGGGATTGTTTCCAATAGGATGGGGTTTGGTACAGTGGGATTGTTTACAGTGGGATGGGGTTTGGTACAGTGGGATTGCTTACTATGGGATGGGGTTTGGTACAGTGGGATTGTTTAAAGTGGGATGGCAGTTGGTACATTGGGATAGTTTACAATGGGATGTGGTTTGGTACAGTGGGATTGTTTACAGTGTGATGGGATTTGGTGCAGTGAGATTGTTTATAATGGGATAGGGTTTGGTGCAGTGAGATTGTTTACAATGGGATGGGCTTTGGTACTGTGGGACTGTTTAAGTGGGATGGGGTTTGGAACAGTGTGATGATTTACAATGGGATGTGGTTTGGTACAGCGGGATTGTTTACAGTGTGATGGGGTCTGTTACAGTGGGATTGTTTGCAATGGGATGTCGTTTGGTACAGTGAGATTGTTTAAAATGGGATGGGGTAAGGTACAGTGCGATTGTTTACAATTGGATGGGGTTTGGTACAGTGGGATTGTTTACAATGGGATGGGGCTTGGTACAGTGCAATATTTACAATGGAATGAGGTTTGGTACTGTGGGATTGTGTCCAATGGGAAGGGGTTGTGTACCATGGGAATTGTTCACTGTGGGTGCACTTTGGTTCCGTGGGATTGTTTAAACTGGAGTGGGTTGGGAACCGTCGGAATTGTTAACAATGGGATAACATTTGGTATTGTGGAATGGTTTACAGTGGAGGGTGTTTGCTACAGTGGGATTGTTTACAATGGGATGGGGTTCGATACAGTGAGATTGCTTACTTTGGGATTGTGTTTGGTACAGGGGGATTGTCTCCAAGGGGATGGGGTTGGGAATAGTGGGGTGGTTTACAAAGGGATGGGGATTGGTACAGTGGGATTAATTACAATGGGATGGCCTTTGGTACCGTGCGATTTTTTACAATGGGATGGGGTATGGTACAGTGGGATTGTCTACAATGGGATTGGGGTTTGGTACAGTGGGATTGTTTACAGTGGGATGGGGTTTGGTACAGTGGGATTGTTTACAATGGGATGTGGTTTGGTACAGTGGTATTGTTTACAGTGTGATGAGGTTTGGTGCAGTGAGATTGTTTACAATGGGATGGGGTTTGGTAGAGTGGGATTGTTTACAATGGGATGGGGTTTGGTACAGTGGGATTTATTTTCAGTGGGATGGGGTTTGGTACAGTGGGATTGTTTACAATGGGATGTGGTTTGGTACAGTAGTATTGTTTCCAATTGGATGGGGTGTCGTGTACATGGATTGTTTACAGTGGAGAGTTTTTGCTAAAGTGGGATTGTTTACAATGGAATGTGGTTTGTTACAGTGGGTTTGTATAGAGTGTGAATGGCTTTGGTAGAGTGGGATTGTTTGCAATGGGATGGCGTTAGGTACAGTGGGATTGTTTAAATGGGTTGGGGCTTTGGTACAGTGGGATTGTTTATAATGGGATGAGGTTTGGTGCAGTGAGATTGTTTACAATGGGATGGGATTTGGTACAGTGGGATTGTTTACATTGGATGGGCGTTTAGTACAGTGTGATTGTTTACAATGGGATGGGCTTTGTTACAGTGGGATTCTTTACAATGGAGGGGGTTTGGTACAGTGGGATTGTTTACAATGGGATGTGGTTTGGTACAGTAATATTGTTTCCAATTGGATGGGTTGTCGTGTACATGGATTGTTTACAGTGGAGAGTTTTTGCTACAGTGGGATTGTTTACAATGGAATGTAGTTTGTTACAGTGGGTTTGTATAGAGTGTGATAGGCTTTGGTACAGTGGGATTGTTTGCAATGGGATGGCGTTAGGTACAGTGGGATTGTTTACAATGGGATGGGGTTTGTTACAGTGGGAATGTTTACGTAGGGATGGGGTTTGGTACAATGGGGTTGTTTACAAAGAGATTTGGTTTGGTGCAGTGGGATTGGTTACAATGGCATGTGGTTTGGTACAGTGAGATTGTTTACAATGGGATGGATTTAGGTACAGTGGGATTGTTTACAATTGGATGGGGTTTGGTACAGTGGGATTGTCTACAATGGGATGGGGTTTGGTACAGTGCATTTGTTTACAAAGGGATGTGGCTTGGTACAGTGGGATTGTCTACTAAGGGATTCGGATTTGGTACAGTGGGATTGTTTACAGTGTGATGGGATAGGGTAGTTTGGGATTGTTTACAATGGCATGTGGTTTGTTACAGTGGGATTGTTTACAATGGGATTGGGGTTTGGTACAGTGGGATTGTTTACAATGGGATGGGGTTTGGTACAGTGGGATTGTTTAGAATGGGACGGGGATTGTTACAGTGCAATATTTACAATGGGATGAGGTTTGGTACTGTGGGATTGTGTCCAATGTGAAGGGGTGTCATATGGTTGGACTGTTTAGAGTGGGATACAGTTTGGTTCAGTGGGATTGTTTACAATGGGGAGCGTGTGGTACCAGCGAATTGTTTATAGTGGGATGGGCGTTTGGTAGAGTGGGATTGTTTATAATGCTATGGGTTTGGTACATTGGGTTGGGTTATAATGGGATGGAGTTGGTAAATTGGGATTGTATACAATGGGATGGGGTTTGTCATAGTAGAATTGGTTACAATGGAAAGGGTTGTGTACCATGGGAATTGTACACTGTGGGTGCGCTTTGGTTCAGTGGGATTGTTTACACTGGAGAGGGTTGGGTACCATCGGAATTGTTTACAATGGTTTAACATTTGGTATTGTGGAACGGTTTACAGTTGAGGGTGTTTGTTGCAGTGGGATTGTTTGCAGTGTGATGGGGTTGGGTAGAGTGGGATTGTTTACAATGGCATGTGGTTTGTTACAGCGGGATTGTTTACAATAGGACTGGTTGCAATGGGATACGGTTTGGTATAGTGGGAGTGTTTACAATGGGTTGGGGTTTGGTACAATGGGATTGTTCACAATGGATAGGGTTTGGTACAGTGGGAATGTTTACAATGGGATGTGCTTTCGTAAAGCGGGATTGTTTACAATGGGATGGGGTTTGATACAGTGAGATTATTTACATTGGGATTGGGTTTGGTACAGGGGGATTGTCTCCAAGGGGATGGGGTTGGGAATAGTGGGGTTGTTTACAAAGGGATGGGTATTGGTACAGTGGGATTAATTACAATGGGATGGGCTTTGGTACCGTGCGATTGTTTACAATGGGACGGTGTTTGGTACAGTGCGATTGTTTCCAATGTGATGGTGTTTGGTACAGTGGGATTGTTTACAATGGGATTGGGTTTGGAACAGTGAGATTATTTACAGTGGGATGGGTACTGGTATAGTGGGATTGTTTCCAGTGAGATGTGGTTTGGTACAGTGGGTTTGTTTATAATGGGAAGGGGTTTGTTGCAATGGGACTGTTTCCAATGGGATGGATTTTTGTACAGTGGGATTGTTTAAAATGGGAAGTGGTTTGTTGCCATGGGCTTGTTTACAATGGGATGTGGTTTGGTGCAGTGGGATTGTTTACAATGGGATGTGGTTTGGTACAGTGGATTGTTTACAATGGGATGGGTTTTGGTACAGTGGGATTGTTTACATGGGTTGGGGCTTTGGTACAGTGGGATTGTTTATAATGGGATGAGGTTTGGTGCAGTGAGATTGTTTACAATGGGATGGGATTTGGTACAGTGGGATTGTTTACATTGGATGGGGGTTTACTACAGTGTGATTGTTTACAATGGGATGGGCTTTGTTACAGTGGGATTCTTTACAATGGAGGGGGTTTGGTACAGTGGGATTGTTTACAATGGGATGTGGTTTGGTACAGTAGTATTGTTTCCAATTGGATGGGTTGTCGTGTACATGGATTGTTTACAGTGGAGAGTTTTTGCTACAGTGGGATTGTTTACAATGGAATGTGGTTTGTTACAGTGGGTTTGTATAGAGTGTGATAGGCTTTGGTACAGTGGGATTGTTTGCAATGGGATGGCGTTAGGTACAGTGGGATTGTTTACAATGGGATGGGGTTTGTTACAGTGGGATTGTTTACGTAGGGATGGGGTTTGGTACAGTGGGGTTGTTTACAAAGAGATTTGGTTTGGTACAGTGGGATTGGTTACAATGGCATGTGGTTTGGTACACTGAGATTGTTTACAATGGGATGGATTTAGGTACGGTGGGATTGTTTACAATTGGATGGGGTTTGGTACAGTGGGATTGTCTACAATGGGATGGGGTTTGGTACAGTGCATTTGTTTACAAAGGGATGTGGCTTGGTACAGTGGGATTGTCTATTAAGGGATTCGGATTTGGTACAGTGGGATTGTTTACAGTGTGATGGGATAGGGTAGATTGGGATTGTTTACAATGGCATGTGGTTTGTTACAGTGGGATTGTTTACAATGGGATTGGGGTTTGGTACAGTGGGATTGTTACAGTGGGATGGGGTTTGGTACAGTGGGATATTTACAATGGGATGAGGTTTGGTACTGTGGGATTGTGTCCAATGTGAAGGGCTGTCATATGGTTGGACTGTTTAGAGTGGGATGCAGTTTGGTTCAGTGGGATTGTTTACAATGGGGAGCTTGTGGTACCAGCGAATTGTTTATAGTGGGATGGGCGTTTGGTAGAGTGGGATTGTTTATAATGCTATGGGTTTGGTACATTGGGTTCGGTTATAATGGGATGGAGTTGGTAAATTGGGATTGTATACAATGGGATGGGGTTTGTCATAGTAGAATTGGTTACAATGGAAAGGGTTGTGTACCATGGGAATTGTACACTGTGGGTGCGCTTTGGTTCAGTGGGATTGTTTACACTGGAGAGGGTTGGGTACCATCGGAATTGTTTACAATGGTTTAACATTTGGTATTGTGGAACGGTTTACAGTTGAGGGTGTTTGTTGCAGTGGGATTGTTTGCAGTGTGATGGGGTTGGGTAGAGTGGGATTGTTTACAATGGCATGTGGTTTGTTACAGCGGGATTGTTTACAATAGGACTGGTTGCAATGGGATACGGTTTGGTATAGTGGGAGTGTTTACAATGGGTTGGGGTTTGGTACAATGGGATTGTTCACAATGGATAGGGTTTGGTACAGTGGGAATGTTTACAATGGGATGTGCTTTCGTAAAGCGGGATTGTTTACAATGGGATGGGGTTTGATACAGTGAGATTATTTACATTGGGATTGGGTTTGGTACAGGGGGATTGTCTCCAAGGGGATGGGGTTGGGAATAGTGGGGTTGTTTACAAAGGGATGGGTATTGGTACAGTGGGATTAATTACAATGGGATGGGCTTTGGTACCGTGCGATTGTTTACAATGGGACGGTGTTTGGTACAGTGCGATTGTTTCCAATGTGATGGTGTTTGGTACAGTGGGATTGTTTACAATGGGATTGGGTTTGGAACAGTGAGATTATTTACAGTGGGATGGGTACTGGTATAGTGGGATTGTTTCCAGTGAGATGTGGTTTGGTACAGTGGGTTTGTTTATAATGGGAAGGGGTTTGTTGCAATGGGACTGTTTCCAATGGGATGGATTTTTGTACAGTGGGATTGTTTAAAATGGGAAGTGGTTTGTTGCCATGGGCTTGTTTACAATGGGATGTGGTTTGGTGCAGTGGGATTGTTTACAATGGGATGTGGTTTGGTACAGTGGATTGTTTACAATGGGATGGGTTTTGGTACAGTGGGATTGTTTACATGGGTTGGGGCTTTGGTACAGTGGGATTGTTTATAATGGGATGAGGTTTGGTGCAGTGAGATTGTTTACAATGGGATGGGATTTGGTACAGTGGGATTGTTTACATTGGATGGGGGTTTACTACAGTGTGATTGTTTACAATGGGATGGGCTTTGTTACAGTGGGATTCTTTACAATGGAGGGGGTTTGGTACAGTGGGATTGTTTACAATGGGATGTGGTTTGGTACAGTAGTATTGTTTCCAATTGGATGGGTTGTCGTGTACATGGATTGTTTACAGTGGAGAGTTTTTGCTACAGTGGGATTGTTTACAATGGAATGTGGTTTGTTACAGTGGGTTTGTATAGAGTGTGATAGGCTTTGGTACAGTGGGATTGTTTGCAATGGGATGGCGTTAGGTACAGTGGGATTGTTTACAATGGGATGGGGTTTGTTACAGTGGGATTGTTTACGTAGGGATGGGGTTTGGTACAGTGGGGTTGTTTACAAAGAGATTTGGTTTGGTACAGTGGGATTGGTTACAATGGCATGTGGTTTGGTACACTGAGATTGTTTACAATGGGATGGATTTAGGTACGGTGGGATTGTTTACAATTGGATGGGGTTTGGTACAGTGGGATTGTCTACAATGGGATGGGGTTTGGTACAGTGCATTTGTTTACAAAGGGATGTGGCTTGGTACAGTGGGATTGTCTATTAAGGGATTCGGATTTGGTACAGTGGGATTGTTTACAGTGTGATGGGATAGGGTAGATTGGGATTGTTTACAATGGCATGTGGTTTGTTACAGTGGGATTGTTTACAATGGGATTGGGGTTTGGTACAGTGGGATTGTTACAGTGGGATGGGGTTTGGTACAGTGGGATATTTACAATGGGATGAGGTTTGGTACTGTGGGATTGTGTCCAATGTGAAGGGCTGTCATATGGTTGGACTGTTTAGAGTGGGATGCAGTTTGGTTCAGTGGGATTGTTTACAATGGGGAGCTTGTGGTACCAGCGAATTGTTTATAGTGGGATGGGCGTTTGGTAGAGTGGGATTGTTTATAATGCTATGGGTTTGGTACATTGGGTTCGGTTATAATGGGATGGAGTTGGTAAATTGGGATTGTATACAATGGGATGGGGTTTGTCATAGTAGAATTGGTTACAATGGAAAGGGTTGTGTACCATGGGAATTGTACACTGTGGGTGCACTTTGGTTCAGTGGGATTGTTTACACTGGAGAGGGTTGGGTACCGTCGGAATTGTTTACAATGGTTTAACATTTGGTATTGTGGAACGGTTTACAGTGGAGGGTGTTTGCTACTGTGGGATTGTTTGCAGTGTGATGGGGTTGGGTAGAGTGGGATTGTTTACAATGGCATGTGGTTTGTTACAGTGGGATTGTTTACAATAAGATTGGTTGCAATGGGATACAGTTTGGTATAGTGGGAGTGTTTACAATGGGTTGGGGTTTGGTACAATGGGATTGTTCACAATGGATAGGGTTTGGTACAGTGGGAATGTTTACAATGGGATGTGCTTTCGTAAAGTCGGATTGTTTGCAATGGGATGTAGTTTGGAACAGTGGGATTGTTTACAATGGGACGGTGTCTGGTACAGTGCGATTGTTTCCAATGGGATGGTGTTTGGTGCAATGGGATTGTTTACAATGGGTTGTAATTTGGTACTGTGGGATTGTTTATAATGGGGATTGGGTTTGGAACAGTGAGATTATTTACAGTGGGATGGGTACTGGTACAGTAGGATTGTTTCCAGTGGGATGTGGTTTGGTACAGTGGGTTTGTTTATAATGGGAAGGGGTTTGTTGCAATGGGACTGTTTCCAATGGGATGGATTTTGGTACAGTGGGATTGTTTAAAATGGGAAGTGGTTTGTTGCCATGGGCTTGTTTACAATGGGATGTGGTTTGGTACAGTGGATTGTTTACAATGGGACTGGGTTTGGTATAGAGGGATTGTTTACAATGGGATGGGTTTTGGTACAGTGGAATTGTTTACATGGGTTGGGGCTTTGGTACAGTGGGATTGTTTATAATGGGATGAGGTTTGGTGCAGTGAGATTGTTTACAATGGGATGGGATTTGGTACAGTGGGATTGTTTACATTGGATGGGGGTTTAGTACAGTGTGATTGTTTACAATCGGATGGGGTTTGTTACAGTGGGATTCTTTACAATGGAGGGTGTTTGGTACGGTGGGATTGTTTACAGTGGAATGGGGTTTGTTACACTGGGATTGTTTACATGGGATGGGGCTTTTGTACAGTGGGATTATTACAATGGGATTGGGTTGGTAGAGTGGGATTGTTTACATGGGATGGGTCTTTAGTACAGTGGGATTGCTTACAGTGAGTTTGTTTATATGGGATGGCGTTTGGTGCAGTGGGACTGTTTACAATTGGATGTTGTTTAGTGCAGTCAGATTGTTTACAATGGGATGAGGTTTGGTACAGTGGTATTGTTTACAATGGGATGGGGTTTGGTACAGTGGCATTTTTTACAATGAGGTGGGGTTTGGTGCAGTGAGATTGCTTACAATGGGTTGGGGTTTGGTACAGTGGGATTCCTTGCAATCGGATACAGTTTGGTCTAGTGGGATTGTTTACAATGGGTTGGGGTTTGGTGCAGTGTGTTTGTTTACAGTGGATTGGGTTTTGGTACAGTGAGATTGTTTATAATGGGATGTGGTTTGGTACAGTGGGACTGTTTACGATCGGATGGGACTCAGTAGAGTGGGATTAATTACAATAGGATGTGGTTTGGAGCAGTGAGATTGTTTTCAAGGGGATGGGGTTTGGTACAGTGGGATTGCTTATTGTGGGATGGGATTTGGTACAGTGGGATTGTTTACAATGGAGAGGGTTTGGTACAGTGAAATTGTTTACAAAGGAATATGGTTTAGGACAGTGGGATTGTTTACAATGGGATGCAGTTTGGTACAGTGGGATTGTTTACAATGGGATGGGGTTTGGTACAGTGGGATCATTTACAATGGGATGGATATTGGTACAGTGGGATTGTTTCCAATGGGATGTGGTTTCGTACAGTGGGATTGTTTACAATGGGATGGTGTTTGGTACAGTGGGCGTGTTTGCAATGAGAAGGGGTTTGGTGAAATGGGATTGTTTACAATGGGATGGGGTATGGTCCATTGGGGTTCTTACGATGGGATGGGGTTTGGTACAGTGGGATTGTTTACAATGGGATGCGGTTGGATGAAGTGAGATTGTTTACAATGGAACCTGGTTTGGAACAGTGGGATTGCTTACTGTGCGATGGCGTTTGGTACAGTGGGATTGTTTACAATGGGATGTGGATTAGTACAGTGGGATTTTTTACAGTGGGATGCGGTTTAGTACAGTGGGATTGTTTACAATATATGGGATGGGTCTTTAGTACAGTGGGATTGCTTACAGTGGGATTGTTTACATGGGATGGGGTTTTAGTACAGTGGGATTGTTTGCAATAGGATGGGATTTCGTGCAATGAGATTGTTTACAATGGGATGGGGTTTGTTACATTGGGATTGTTTACAATGGGATGGGGTTTGGTGCAGTCAGATTGCTTACATTGGGATGGGGTATGGTACAGTGGAATTCCTTGCAGTGGGATATGGTTTGGTATAGTGGGATTGTTTACAATGGTATGGGGTTTGGTGCAGTGCATTTGTGTACAATGGATTGGGGATTGGTACAGTGGGTTGTTTACAATGGGCTGTGGTTTTGGTACAGTGGGATTGCTTACTTTGGGATGGGGTTTGGTACAGTTGGATTGCTTACAATGGGATGTGGTTTAGGACAGTGGGATTGTTTACAATGGGATGTAGTTTGGTACAGTGGGATTGTTTACAATGGGATGCGGTTTGGTACAGTGGGATTGTTTCCTGTGAGATGAGGTTTGTTACAGTGGGATTGTTTCCAATGGATTGTGGTTTGGTACAGTGGGATTGTTTACAATGGGATGGTGTGTGGTCTAGTGGGCTTGTTTACAATGTGAAGGGTTTTGGCACAATGGGATTGGTTACAATGGGATGGAGTACGGTCCAGTGTGATTGTGTACAATGTGATGGGGTTTGGTACAGTGGGATTTACAATGGGATGTGGATTGGTACTGTGGGATTGTTTACAGTCGGATGGGGTTTCGTAAAGTGCAATTGCTTGCAATGGGATATGGTTTGATATAATGGGATTGTTTACAATGGGATGCAGTTTGGTACAATGGGATTGTGTACAATGGATAGCGTTTGATACAGAGCGATTGTTTACAATGGGATGCGGTTTGGTACAGTGGGATTGTTTCCTGTGCGATGAGGTTTGTTACAGTGGGATTGTTTCCAATGGATTGTGGTTTGGTACAGTGGGATTGTTTACAATGGGATGGTGTGTGGTCTAGTGGGCTTGTTTACAATGGGATGCGGTTTGGTACAATGGGATTGTTTAAAATGGATAGGGTTTGGTACAGTGCGATTGTTTACAATGGGAAGCTGTTTGGTAAAGTGGGATTGCTTGCAATGGGATACGGTTTGATATAGTGGGATTGTTTACAATGGGTTGGGGTTTGGTACAGTGGGATTGTTTAGAATGGATAGGGTTTGGTACAGTGGGATAGTTAACAATGGGAAGGGGTTTGGTGCAATGGGATTGTTTACAAAGGGATGGGGTTTGGTACAGTGGGATTGTATACACTGGGATGGGGTATGGTACAGTGGGATTGTGTACATGGGATGCGGTTTGGTACAGTGGGATTGTTTACATTCGGATGAGGATTGCTACATCGGGATTAATTACAATGGGATGTAATTTGGTGCAGTGAGATTCTTTACAATGGGATGGGGTTTGGTACAGTGGGATTGCTTAATGTGCAATGGGGTTTGGTACAGTGGGATTGTTTACAATGGAGAGGGTTTGGTACAGTGTGATTGTTAAACAATGGGATGTTGTTTAGTACAGTGGGATTTTTTACAGTGGGATGTGGTTTAGTACAGTGGGATTGTTTACAATACTTGGGATGGGGCTTTAGTACAGTGGGATTGCTTATAGTGGGATTGTTTCCATGGGATGGGGCTTTAGTACAGTGGGATTGTTTACAATAGGATGGGATTTGGTGCAGTGAGATTGTTTACAATGGGACGGGATTTGGTACAGTGGGATTGTTAACAGTGGAATGTGATTTAGTACAGTGGGATTGTTTACAATGCTTGGGATGGGGCTTTAGTACAGTGGGATTGCTTATAGTGGGATTGTTTACATGGGATGGGGCTTTAGTACTGTGGGATTGTTTACAATAGGATGGGGTTTGGTGCAGTGAGATTGTTTACAATGGGATGGGATTTGGTACAGTGTGATTGTTTACAGTGGAATGTGGTTTAGTACAGTGGGATTGTTCACAATGCAGAGGGTTTGGTACAGTGGGATTGTTTACAATAGGATTGGGGTTTGGTACAGTGTGATTGTTTACAATGGGATGGGGTTTGGTACAGTGGGATTCTTTACAATGGAGGGGGTTTGGTACAGTGGGATTGATTACAGTGGAATGGGGTTTGTTACATTGGGATTGTTTACATGGGATGGGGCTTTTGTACAGTGGGATTATTTATAATGGAATGGGGTTTGGTACAGTGGGCTTGTTTACAATGGAGGGTGTTTAGTACAGTGGGATTGTATACAGTGGGATGGGGTATGGTACAGTAGGATTGTTTACATGGGATGCGGTTTGGTACAGTGTGATTGTTTAGATTCGTATGGGGCTTGGTACATTCGGATTAATTACAAAGGGAAGTAGTTTGGTGCAGTGAGATTGTTTACAATGGGATGGGGTTTGGTACAGTGGGATTTCTTACTGTGCGATGGGGTTTGGTACAGTGGGATTGTTTACAAAAGAGAGGGTTTGATACAGTGGGATTGTTTGCAATGGGATGTGGTTTGGTGCAGTGGGATTGTTTACAATGAGATGTAATTTGGTACTGTGGGATTGTTTACAATGGGATTGGGTTTGGTACCGTGAGATTATTTACAATGGGATGGGTATTGGTACAGTGGGATTGTTTCCAATGGGATGTGGTTTGGTACAATGGGTTTGTTTATAATGGGAAAGGAGTTTGTTGCAATGGGACTGTTTCCAATGGTATGGATTTTGGTACAGTGCGATTGTTTAAAATGGGAATGGGTTTGTACTCATGGGATTGTTTACAATGGGATGGGGTTTGGTGCCATGGGATTGTTTACAATGGGATGTGGTTTGGTACAGTGGATTGTTGACAATGGGACTGGGTTTGGTACAGTGGGATTGTTTCCAAGGTAGGGAGTTTAGTACAGAGCATTTGTATACTGTGGGATGGGTTTTGGTACAGTGGGATTTTTTACATGGGATGGGGCTTTAGTACAGTGGGTTTGTTTATAAAGGGATGGGGTTTGGTGCAGTGAGATTGTTTACAATGGAATGGGATTTTGTACACTGGGATTGTTTACACTGGGATGGGGGTTTAGTACAGTGTGATTGTTTACAATGGGATTGGGTTGGTAGAGTGGGATTGTTTACATGGGATGGGGCTTTAGTACAGTGGGATTGCTTGCCGTGAGTTTATTTACATGGGATGGGGTTTGGTACAGTGCGATTGTTTACAATGGGATGGGGTTTGGTACAGTGGCATTTTTTACAATGGGATGGGGTTTGGTGCAGTGAGATTGCTTACAATGGGTTGGGGTTTGTTACAGTGGGATTCCTTGCAATGGGATACGGTTTGGTATAATGGAATTGTTTACAATGTGCTGGGCTTTGGTACATTGGGATTGTTTACAATGGGATGGGGTTTGGTATATTAGGACTGTTTACAATGGAATGCGGTTTGGTACAATGGGATTGTTTACAATGGATAGGGTTTGGTATAGTGCGATTGTATACAATGGGATGCGGTTTGGTAAAGTGGGATTGCTTGCAATGGGATACGGTTTGGTATAGTGGGATTGTTTACAATGGGAAGGGGTTTGGTGCAATGGGATTGTTTACAATGGGATGGGCTTTGGTACAGTGGGATTGTATGCACTGGGATGGGGTATGGTACAGTGGGATTGTTTACATTCGGATGGGGTTTGGTGTAGTGAGATTGTTTGCAATGGGATGGGATTTGGTACAGTGGGATTGTTTACAGTGGAATGTGGTTTAGTACAGTGGATTGTTTACAATGCAGAGGGTTTGGTACAGTGGGATTGTTTACAATAGGATTGGGGTTTGGTACAGTGGAATTGTTTACAATGGGATGGGGTTTGGTACAGTGGGATTGTTTACAGTGGGATGCTGTTTGGTACAATGGGATTGTTTACAGTGGATAGGGTTTGGTACAGTGCGATTGTTTACAATGGGATGGGGTTTGGTAAAGTGGGATTGCTTGCAATGGGATACGGTTTGGTATAGTGGGATTGTTTACAATGGGTTGGGGTTTGGTACAATGGGATTGTTTAGAATGGATAGGATTTGGTACAGTGGGATAGTTTACAATGGGAAGGGGTTTGGTGCAATGGGATTGTTTACAATGGGATGGGCTTTGGTACCGTGGGATTGTATACACTGGGATGGGGTATGGTACTGTGGGATTGTGTACATGGGATGCGGTTTGGTACAGTGGGATTGTTTACATTCGGATGGGGATTGCTACATTGGGATTAATTACAATGGGATGTAATTTGGTGCAGTAAGATTCTTTACAATGGGATGGGTTTTGGTACAGTGGGATTGCTCAATGTGCAATGGGGTTTGGTAGAGTGGGATTGTTTACAATGGAGAGGGTTTGGTACAGTGTGATTGTTTACAATGGGATGTGGTTTAGTACAGTGGGATTTTTTACAGTGGGATGTGGTTTAGTACAGTGGGATTGTTAACAATTTGTGGGATGGGGCTTTAGTACAGTGGGATTGCTTATAGTGGGATTGTTTACATGGGATGGGGCTTTAGTACTGTGGGATTGTTTACAATAGGATGGGATTTGGTGCAGTGAGATTGTTTACAATGGGATGGGATTTGGTACAGTGGGATTGTTTACAGTGGAATGTGGTTTAGTACAGTGGATTGTTTACAATGCAGAGGGTTTGGTACAGTGGGATTGTTTACAATAGGATTGGGGTTTGGTACAGTGTGATTGTTTACAATGGGATGGGGTTTGGTACAGTGGGATTCTTTACAATGGAGGGGGTTTGGTACAGTGGGATTGATTACAGTGGAATGGGGTTTGGTACAGTGGGCTTGTTTACAATGGAGGGTGTTTAGTACAGTGAGATTGTATACAGTGGGATGGGGTATGTTACAGTAGGATTGTTTACATGGGATACGGTTTGGTACAGTGTGATTGTTTAGATTTGTATGGGGCTTGGTACATTGGGATTAATTACAAAGGGAAGTGGTTTCGTGCAGTGAGATTGTTTACAATGGGATGGGGTTTGGTACTGTGGGATTGTTTACAATGGGATTGGGTTTGGTACCGTGAGATTATTTACAATGGGATGGGTATTGGTACAGTGGGATTGTTTCCAATGGGATGTGGTTTGGTACAGTGTGTTTGTTTATAATAGGAAGGGGTTTGTTGCAATGGGACTGTTTCCAATGGTATGGATTTTGGTGCAGTGTGATTGTTTAAAATGGGAAGGGGTTTGTTGCCATGGGATTTTTTACAATGGGATGGAGTTTGGTATATTGGGATTGTTTACAGTGGGATGTGGTTTGGTACAGTGGATTGTTGACAATGGGACTGGGTTTGGTACAGTGGGATTGTTCACAAGGTAGGGGGTTTAGTACAGAGCAATTGTATACTGTGGGATGGGTTTTGGTACAGTGGGATTTTTTACATGGGATGGGGCATTAGTAAAGTGGGGTTTGTTTATAATGGGATGGGGTTTGGTGCAGTGAGATTGGTTACAATGGAATGGGATTTGGTACAGTGGGATTGTTTACAGTGGGATGGAGGTTTAGTACAGTGTGATTGTTTACACTGGGATTGAGTTGGTACAGTGCGATTGTTTGCAATGGGATGGGGTTTGGTACAGTGGGATTGTTTACAATGGGATGGGGTTTGGTACAGTGGGATTGTTTACAACGGGATGGGGTTTGGTACAGTGGCATTTTTTACAATGTGATGGTGTTTGGTGCAGTGAGATTGCTTACAATGTGTTGGGGTTTGGTACAGTGGGATTCCTTGCGATGGGATACGGTTTGGTATAATGGGATTGTTTACAGTGTGCTGGGCTTTGGTACAGTGGGATTGTTTACAATGGGATGGGGTTTGGTATATCGAGACTGTTTACAATGGGATGCGGTTTGGTACAATGGGATTGTTTACAATGGATAGGGTTTGGTACAGTGCGAATGTTTACAGTGGGATGTGGTTTGGTAAAGTGGGATTGCTTGCAATGGGATATGGTTTGGTATAGTGGAATTGTTTACAATGGGTTGGGGTTTGGTACAGTGTGATTGTTTACAATGGGATGTGGTTTAGTACAGTGGGATTTTTTACAGTGGGATGTGGTTTAGTACAGTGGGATTGTTTACAATACATGGGATGGGGCTTTAGTACAGTGGGATTGCTTATAGTGGGATTGTTTACATGGAATGGGGCTTTAGTACTGTGGGATTGTTTACAATAGGATGAGGTTTGGTGCAGTGAGATTGTTTACAATGGGATGGGGTCTGGTACATTGGGTTTGTTTACAGTGGAATGTGGTTTAGTACGGTGGGTTGTTTACAATGCAGAGCGTTTGGTACAGTGGGATTGCTTACAATAGGATTGGGGTTTGGTACAGTGTGATTGTTTACAATGGGATGGGGTTTGGTACAGTGGGATTCTTTACAATGGAGGGGGTTTGGTACAGTGGGGTTGTATACAGTGGGATGGGGTATGGTACAGTAGGATTGTTTACATGGGATGCGGTTTGGTACAGTGTGATTGTTTAGATTTGTATGGGGCTTGGTACATTGGGATTAATTATAAAGGGATGCGGTTTGGTGCAGTGAGATTGTTTACAATGGGATGGGGTTTGGTAAAGTGGGATTTCATACTGTGCAATGGCGTTTGGTACAGTGGGATTGTTTACAAAAGGGAGGGTTTGATACAGTGGGATTGTTTACAATGGGATGTGGTTTGGTGCAGTGGGATTGTTTACAATGGAATGGGATTTGGTACAGTGGGATTGTTTACAATGGGATGGGGGTTTAGTACAGTGTGATTGTTTACATTGGGAATGGGTTGGAAGAGTGGGATTGTTTACATGGGGTGGGGCTTTAGTACAGTGGGATTGCTTACCGTGAGTTTGTTTACATGGGATGGGGTTTGGTACATTGGGATTGTTTACAATGGGATGGGGTTTGGTACAGTGAGATTGTTTACAATGGGATGGGGTTTGGTACAGTGGGATTCCTTGCAATGGGATACGGTTTGGTATAATGGGATTCTTTACAATGGGTTGGGGTTTGGTGCAGTGGGATTGTTTAAAATGGTAAGGGGTTTGTTGCCATGGGCCTGTTTACAATGGGATGGGGTTTGGTGCAGTGGGATTGTTTACAATGGGATGGGTTTTGGTACAGTGGGATTGTTTACATGGGATGGGATTTAGTACAGTGGGATTGTTTATAATGGGATGGGGTTTGGTGCAGTGAGATTGTTTACAATGGGATGGGATTTGGTACAGTGGGATTGTTTACAGTTGGATGGGGGTTTAGTACAGTGTGATTGTTTACAGTGGGATGGGGCTTGGTACAGTGGGATTGTTTACAATGGGAAGGGGTTTGGTGCAATGGAATTGTTTACAATGGGATGGGGTTTGGTCCAGTGGGATTTTTTACAATGGAGGGTGTTTAGTACAGTGGGATTGTATACAGTGGGATGGGGTATGGTACAGTGGGATTGTTTACATGGGATGTGTTTTGGTACAGTGGGATTGTTTACATGCGGATGGGGCTTGGTACATTGGGATTAAATACAATGGGATGTAATTTGGTGCAGTGAGATTGTTTACAATGGGATTGGATTTGGTACAGTGGGATTGCTTACTGTGCGATGGCGTTTGGTAGAGTGGGATTGTTTACAATGGAGATTGTTTACAATGGGATGTGGATTAGTTCAGTGGGATATTTTACAGTGGGATGCGGTTTAGTACAGTGGGATTGTTTACGATACATGGGATGGCTCTTTAGTACAGTGGGATTGCTTACAGTGGGATTGTTTACATGGGATGGGGCTTTAGTACAGTGGGATTGTTTACAATGGGATGGGGTTTGTTACATTGGGATTGTTTACATGGGATGGGGCTTTTGTACAGTGGGATTATTTACAATGGGATTGGGTTGGTAGAGTTGGATTGTTTACATTGGATGGGGCTTTAATACAGTGGGATTGCTTACAGTGGGATTGTTTACATGGGATGCGGTTTGGTTCAGTGGTACTGATTACAATTGGATGTTGTTTGGTACAGTGGGATTGTTTACAATGCGATGGAGTTTGGTACAGTGTGATTGTTTCCAATGGTACGGTGTTTGGTACAGTGGGAATGTTTACAATGGGAAGGGGTTTGGTGCAATGGGATTTTTTACAATGGAGGGTGTTTAATACAGTGGGATTGTATACAGTGGGATGGGGTATGGTACAGTGGGATTGTTTACATGGGATGGGGCTTGGTACATTGGGATTAACTACAATGGGATGTAATTTGGTGCAGTGAGATTGTTTACAATGGGATGGGTTTGGTACAGTGGGAGTGCTTAGTGTGCGATGGCGTTTGGTACAGTGGGATTGTTTACAATGGAGAGGGTTTTGTAAGGTGGGATTGTTTACAATGGGATATGGATTAGTACAGTGGGAGTTTTTACAGTGGGATGCGGTTTAGTACAGTGGGATTGTTTACAATACATGGGATGGGTCTTTAGTACAGTGGGATTGCTTACAGTGGGATTGTTTACATGGGATGGGGCTTTAGTACAGTGGGATTGTTTACAATAGGATGGGATTTGGTGCAGTGAGATTGTTTACAATGGGATGGGGTTTGTTACATTGGGATTGTTTCAATGGTATGGGGCTTTTGTACAGTGGGATTATTTACCATGGGATTGGGTTGGTAGAGTGGGATGGGGCTTTAGTACAGTGGGATTGCTTCCAGTGGGATTATTTACATGGTATGCGGTTTGGTGCAGTGGGACTGTTTACAATTGGATGTTGTTTGGTACAGTGAGATTGTTTACAATGGGATGGGGTTTGGTACAGTGAGATTGTTTACAATGGGATGGGGTTTGGTACAGTGGCATTTTTTACAATGGGATGGGGTTTGGTGCGGTGAGATTGCTTACAATGGGTTGGGGTTTGGTGCAGTGGGATTCCTTGCAATGGGATACGGTTTGGTATAGTGGGATTCTTTACAATGGGTTGGGGTTTAGTGCAGTGGGATTGTTTAAAATGGGACGGGGTTTGTTGCCATGGGCCTGTTTACAATGGGATGGGGTTTGGTACAGTGGGTTTGTTTACATGGGATGGGATTTAGTACAGTGGGATTGTTTATAATGGGATGGGGTTTGGTGCAGTGAGATTGTTTACAATGGGATGGGATTTGGTACAATGGGATTGTTTACAGTTGGATGGGGGTTTAGTACAGTGTGATTGTTTACAATGGGATGGGGCTTGGTACAGTGGGATTATTTACAATGGGAAGCGGTTTGGTGCAATGGAATTGTTTACAATGGGATGGGGTTTGGTCCAGTGGGATTTTTTGCAATGGAGGGTGTTTAGTACAGTGGGTTTGTAGACAGTGGGATGGGGTATGGTACAGTGGGATTGTTTACATGGGATGCGGTTTGGTACAGTGGGATTGTTTACATGCGGATGGGGCTTGGTACATTGGGATTAAATACAATGGGATGTAATTAGGTGCAGTGGGATTGCTTACTGTGCTATGGCATTTGGTACAGTGGGATTGTTTACAATGGAGAGGCTTTGGTACAGTGGGATTGTTTACAATGCGATGTGGTTTAGTACAGTGCGATTTTTTACAGTGGGGTGTGGTTTAGTAAAGTGGGATTGTGTACAATACATGGGATGAGGCTTTGTACATTGGGACTGTTTACAACAGGATGAGATTTGGTGCAGTGAGATTGTTTACAATGGGATGTGGTTTGTTACATTGGGATTGTTTACATGGGATGGGGCTTTTGTACAGTGGGATTATTTACAATGGGATTGGGTTGGTAGAGTGGGATTGTTTACATGGGATGGGGCTTTAGTACAGTGGGATTGCATACAGTGGGATTATTTACATGGGATGCAGTTTGGTGCAGTGGGACTGTTTATAATTGGATGTTGTTTGGTACAGTGGGATTGTTTACAATGGGGCGGGGTTTGGTACAGTGGGATTATTTACATGGGATGCAGTTTGGTGCAGTGGGACTGTTTACAATTGGATGTTGTTTGGTACAGTGGGATTGTTTACAATGGGAGGGGGTTTGGTACAGTGGGATTGTTTACAATGGAATGGGGTTTGGTGCAGTGAGATTGCTTACAAAGGGTTGGGGTTTGGTACAGTGGGATTCCTAGGAATGGGTAGCAGTTTGGTATAGTGGGAGTGTTACAATTTGCGGGGCTTTGGTACAGTGGGATTGTTTACAATGGGATGGGGCTTGGTCCAGTGGGTTTTTTTTACAATGGAGGGTGTTTAGTACAGTGGGATTGTATACAGTGGGATGGGGTATGGTACAGTTGGATTGTTTTCATGGGGATGGGGCTTGGTACATTGGGAATAAATACAATGGGATGTAATTTGGTGCAGTCAGATTGTTTACAATGGGATGGGTTTTGGTACAGTGGGATTGCTTACTGTGCGATGGTGTTTGGTACAGTCGGATAGTTTACAATGGAGAGGCTTTGGTACAGTGGGATTGTTTACAATGGGATGTGGTTTGGAACAGTGGGATTGCTTACAATACATGGGATGGGGCTTTAGTACAGTGGGATTGCTTACAGTGGGATTGTTTACATGGGATGGGGCTTTAGTACAGTGTGATTGTTTACACCAGGATGGGAGTTGGTGCAGTGAGATTGTTTACAATGGAGAGGGTTTGGTACGGTGGGATTGTTTACAATGGGATGTGGATTAGTACAGTGGGATTTTTTACTGTGGGATGCGGTTTAGTACAGTGGGATTGTTTACAATATATGGGATGGGTCTTTAGTACAGTGGGATTGCTTACAGTGGGATTCTTTACATGGGATGGGGCTTTAGTACAGTGGGATTGTTTACAATATGATGGGATTTGGTGCAGTGAGATTGTTTACAATGGGATGGGGTTTGTTACATTGGGATTGTTTACATGGGATGGGGCTTTTGTACAGTGGGATTGCATACAGTGGGATTGTTTACATGGGATGCGGTTTGGTGCAGTGGGACTGTTTACAATTGGATGTTGTTTGGTACAGTTGGATTGTTACAATGGGATGGGGTTTGGTACACTGTGATTGTTTACAATGGGATGGCGTTTGGTACAGTGGTATTTTTTCCAATGTCATGTGGTTCGGTACAGTGGGATTGTTTACAGTGGAATCGGCTTTGTTACATTGGGATTGTTTACATGGGATGGGGCTTTTGTACAGTGGAATTATTACAATGCGATTGGATTGGTAGATTGGGATTGTTTAAATGGGATGGGTCTTTAGTACAGTGGGATTGCTTGCAGTGGGTTTGTTTACATGGGATGGGGTTTGGTGCAGTGGGACTGTTTACAATGGGATGGGGTTTGGTACAGTGTGATTGTTTACAATGGGATGAGGTTTGGTACAGTGGCATTTTTTACAATGGGATGGGGTTTGGTGCAGTGAGATTGCTTACAATGGGTTGGGGTTTGGTACAGTGGGATTCCTTGCAATGGGATACGGTTTGAATAGTGGGATTGTTTACAATATGCTGGGCTTTGGTACAGTGGGATTGTTTACAATGGGATGGGGTTTGGTACATTGGGATTCTTTAAAATGGAGCGGGTTTGGTACATTGGGATTGTTTACAGTGGAATTGGGCTTTGGTGCAGTGGGATTATTTACAATGGAAATGTGTTTGGTACAGTGGGATTATTTAGAATGGGAAGGGTTTAGTTAGTGAGATTGTTTACAAGGGATAGGATTTGGTACAGTGGGATTGTTTACAGTGGGATGGGGTTTGGTAGGTGGGATTGTATACAATTGGATGCGGTTTGGTACAGTGGGATTATTTCCAATGGGATGGGTATTGGAACAGTGGGATTGTTTCTAATGGGATATGGTTTGGTACAGTAGGATTGTTTATAATGGGAAGGGGTTTGGTGCAATGGAATTGTTTACATGGGATGGGGCTTTAGTACAGTGGGATTGCTTACAGTGGGATTGTTTACATGGGATGCGGTTTGGTGCAGTGGGACTGATTACAATTGAAGGTTGTTTGGTACAGTCTGATTGTTTACAATGGGAAGGGGTTTGGTGCAATGGGATTGTTTACAGTGGGATGGGGTTTGGTCCAGTGGGATTTTTTACTTGGGATGCGGTTTGGTACTGTGGGATTGTTTACATGCGGATGGGGCTTGGTATATTGGGATTAATTACAATGGGATGTAATTTGGTGCATTGAGATTGTTGACAATGGGATGGGGTTTGGTACAGTGCGATTGCTTACTGTGCGATGGCGTTCGGTACAGTGGGATTGTTTACAATGGAGAGGGTTTGGTACGGTGGGATTGTTTACAATGGCATGTGGATTAGTACAGTGGGACTTTTTACAGTGGGATGTGGTTTAGTAGAGTGGGATTGTTTACAATACATGGGATGGGTCTTTAGTACAGTGGGATTGCTTACAATGGGATTATTTACATGGGATGGGGCTTTAGTACAGTGGGACTGTTTACAATAGGATCTCATTTTGTGCAGTGAGATTGTTTACAATGGGATGGGGTTTCTTACATTGGGATTGTTTACATGGGATGGGGCTTTTGTACAGTGGGATTATTGACAATGGGATTGGGTTGGTAGAGTGGGATTGTTTACATGGGATGGCGCTTTAATACAGTGGGATTGCTTACTGTGCAATGGCGTTTGGTACAGTGGGATTGTTTACAATGGAGAGGGTTTGGTACGGTGGGATTGTTTACAATGGGATGTGGATTAGTACAGTGGGATATTTTACAGTGCGATGCGGTTTAGTACAGTGGGATTGTTTACAATATATGGGATGGGTCTTTAGTACAGTGGGATTGCTTACAGTCGGATTGTTTACATGGGATGGGGCTTTAGTACAGTGGGATTGTTTACAATAGGATGGGATTTGGTGCAGTGAGATTGTTTACAATGGGATGGGGTTTGTTACATTGGGATTGTTTACTTGGGATGGGGCTTTTGTACAGTGGGAATATTTACAATGGGATTGGATTGGTAGAGTGGGATTGTTTACATGGGATGGGGCATTAGTACAGTGGGATTGCTTACAGTGGGATTGTTTACATGGGATGCGGTTTGGTGCAGTGGGACTGTTTACAATTGGATGTTGTTTGGTACAGTGGGATTTTTTACAATGGGATGGAGTTTGGTACAGTGGGATTGTTCACAATGGGATGGGGTTTGGTACAGTGCGATTGTTTCCAATGGGACGATGTTTGGTACAGTGGAATTGTTTACAATGGGAAGGGGTTGGTGCAATGGGATTGTTTACAATGGGATGGGGTTTGGTCCAGTGGGATTTTTTACTTGGGATGCGGTTTGGTACTGTGGGATTGTTTACATGCGGATGGGCCTTGGTACATTGGGATTAATTACAATGGGATGTAATTTGGTGCATTGAGATTGTTGACAATGGGATGGGGTTTGGTACAGTGCGATTGCTTACTGTGCGATGGCGTTCGGTACAGTGGGATTGTTTACAATAGAGAGGGTTTGGTACGGTGGGATTGTTTACAATGGGATGTGGATTAGTACAGTGGGAGTTTTTACAGTGGGATGTGGTTTAGTAGAGTGGGATTGTTTACAATACATGGGATGGGTCTTTAGTACAGTGGGATTGCTGACAGTGGGATTATTTACATGGGATGGGGCTTTAGTACAGTGGGATTGTTTACAATAGGATCTCATTTTGTGCAGTGAGATTGTTTACAATGGGATGGGGTTTCTTACATTGGGATTGTTTACATGGGATGGGGCTTTTGTACAGTGGGATTATTGACAATGGGATTGGGTTGGTAGAGTGGGATTGTTTACATGGGATGGGGCATTAGTACAGTGGGATTGCTTACAGTGGGATTGTTTACATGGGATGAGGTTTGGTGCAGTGAGACTGTTTACGATTGGATTTTGTTTGGTACAGTTGGATTGTTTACAATGGGACTGGGTTTGGTACAGTGGGATTGTTTACAATGGGATGGGGCTTGGTACAGTGGGGTTGTTTGCATGGGATGGGGCTTTAGTACAGTGGGATTGTTTATAATGGGATGGGGTTTGGTTTTGTTAGATTGTTTACAATAGGATGGGATTTGGTACAGTGGGAATGTTTACAGTTGGATGGCGGTTTATTACAGTGTGATTGTTTACAATGGGATAGGGTTTGGTAGAGTGGGATTCTTTAAATGGAGGGGGTTTGGTACAGTTGGATTGTTTACTGTGGAATGAGGTTTGTTACATTGGGATTAATTACATGGGATGGGGTTTTGTGCAATGGGATTTTTTACAATGGGATGGGGTTTGGTACAGTGGGATTGCTTACTGTGAGATGGCGTTTGGTACAGTGGGATTGTTTACAATGGGGAGGCTTTGGTACAGTGGGATTGTTTACAATGCGATGTGGTTTTGTATAGTGGGATTTTTTACAGTGGGATGTGGTTTAGTAAAGTGGAATTGTGTACAATACATGGGTTGGGTCTTTAGTACAGTGGGATTGTTTACAGAAGAATTGCATTTGGTGCAGTCAAATTGTTTACAATGGGATGGGGTTTGTTACATTGGGACTGTTTACATGGGATGGGGCTTTTGTACAGTGGGATTATTTACAATGGGATTGGGTTGGTAGAGTGGGATTGTTTACATGGGAAGGGACTTTAGTACAGTGGGATTGCTTACAGTGGGATTATTTACATGGGATGCAGTTTGGTGCAGTGGGACTCTTTACAATTGGATGTTGTTTGATACAGTGGGATAGTTTACAATGGGAGGGAGTTTGGTACAGTGGGATTGTTTACAATGGAATGGGGTTTGGTGCAGTGAGATTGCTTACAATGGGTTGGGGTTTGGTACAGCGGGATTCCTTGCAATGGGATACGGTTTGGTATAGTGGGATTGTTTACAATTTGCTGGGCTTTGGTACAGTGGGATTGTTTCCAATGGGATGGGGTTTGGTGCAGTGAGATTGCTTTCAATGGGTTGGGGTTTGTTACAGTGGGATTCCTTGCAATGGGATACAGTTTGGTATAGTGGGATTGTTTACACCGTGCTGGGCTCTGGTACAGTGGGATTGTTTACAATGGGATGGGGTTTGGTACATTGGGATTCTTTAAAATGGAGGAGGTTTGGTACATTGGGATTGTTTACAGTGGAATGGGGCTTTTGTGCAGTGGGATTATTTACAATGGAGATGTGTTTGGTACAGTGGGATTATTTAGAATAGGATGGGGTTTAGTTAGTGAGCTTGTTTACAAGGGATAGGGTTTGGTACAGTGGGATTATTTACAGTGGGATCGGGTTTGGTACGGTGGGATTGTTTACAATGGGATATGGTTTGGTAAAGTGGGATTATTTGCAATGGGATTGGTATTGGAACAGTGGGATTGTTTCTAATGGGATATGTTTTGGTACAGTAGGATTGTTTATAATGGGAAGGGGTTTGGTCCAGTAGCATTTTTTACAATGGAGGGTGTTCAGTACAGTGGGATTGTATACAGTGGGATGGGTATGGTACAGTGGGATTGTTTACATGGGATGCGGTTTGGTACCCTGGGATTGCTTACATGCGGATGGGACTTGGTACATTGGGATTAATTACAATGGGATATAATTTGGTGCATTGAGATTGTTGACAATGGGATGGGCTTTGGTACAGTGGGATTGCTTACTGTGCGATGGCGTTTGGTACAGTGGGATTGTTTACAATGGAGAGGGTTTGGTACGGTGGGATTGTTTACAATGGGATGTGGATTAGTACAGTGGGATATTTTACAGTGGGATGCGGTTTAGTACAGTGGGATTGTTTACAATATATGGGATGGGTCTTTAGTACAGTGGGATTGCTTACAGTCGGATTGTTTACATGGGATGGGGCTTTAGTACAGTGGGATTGTTTACAATAGGATGGGATTTGGTGCAGTGAGATTGTTTACAATGGGATGGGGTTTGTTACATTGGGATTGTTTACTTGGGATGGGGCTTTTGTACAGTGGGATTATTTACAATGGGATTGGGTTGGTAGAGTGGGATTGTTTACATGGGATGGGGCATTAGTACAGTGGGATTGCTTACAGTGGGATTGTTTACATGGGATGCGGTTTGGTGCAGTGGGACTGTTTACAATTGGATGTTGTTTGGTACAGTGGAATTTTTTACAATGGGATGGAGTTTGGTACAGTGGGATTGTTCACAATGGGATGGGGTTTGGTACAGTGCGATTGTTTCCAATGGGACGATGTTTGGTGCAGTGGAATTGTTTACAATGGGAAGGGATTTGTTGCAATGGGATTGTTTCCAATGGGATGGAGTTTGGCCCAGTGGGAATTTTTACAACGGAGGGTATTTAGTACAGTGGGATCGTATACAGTGGGATGGTGTATGGTACAGTGTGATTGTTTACATGGGATGTGGTTTGGTACAGTGGGATTGTTTACATGCGGATGGGGCTTGGTACATTGGGATTAATTACAATGGGATGTAATTTGGTGCAGTGAGATTGTTTACAATGGGGTGGTGCTTGTTACAGTGGGATTGCTTACTGTGTAATGGCGTTTGGTACTGTGGGTTTATTTACAATGGAGAGGGTTTGTTACCGTGGGATTGTTTACAATGGGATGTGGATTAGTACAATGGGAGTTTTTACAGTGGGATGCTGTTTAGTACAGTGGGATTGTTTACAATACATTGGATGGGTCTTTAGTACAGTGGGATTGCTTACAGTGGGATTGTTTACATGGGATGTGGTTTGGTGCAGTGGGACTGTTTACAATCGGGTGTTGTTTGGTACAGTCGGATTGTTTACAATGGAATGAGGTTTGGTCCACTGGAATTGTTTACAATGGGATGGCGTTTGGTAGAGTGGTATTTTTTCCAATGGCATGTGGTTTAGTACAGTGGGATTGTTTACATGGGATGGGGCTTTAGTACAGTGGGATTGTTTACAATAGGATGGGATTTGGTGCAGTGAAATTGTTTACAATGGGAAGGGGTTTGTTACATTGGGATTGTTTACTTGGGATGGGGCTTTTGTACAGTGGGATTACTTACAATGGGATTGGGTTGGTAGAGTGGGATTGTTTACATGGGATGGGGCATTAGTACAGGGGGATTGCTTACAGTGGGATTGTTTACATGGGATGCGGTTTGGTGCAGTGGGACTGTTTACAATTGGATGTTGTTTGGTACAGTGGAATTTTTTACAATGGGATGGAGTTTGGTACAGTGGGATTGTTCACAATGGGATGGGGTTTGGTACAGTGCGATTGTTTCCAATGGGACGATGTTTGGTACAGTGGAATTGTTTACAATGGGAAGGGATTTGTTGCAATGGGATTGTTTCCAATGGGATGGAGTTTGGCCCAGTGGGAATTTTTACAAAGGAGGGTATTTATTACAGTGGGATCGTATACAGTGGGATGGTGTATGGTACAGTGTGATTGTTTACATGGGATGTGGTTTGGTACAGTGGGATTGTTTACATGCGGATGGGGCTTGGTACATTGGGATTAATTACAATGGGATGTAATTTGGTGCAGTGAGATTGTTTACAATGGGGTGGTGCTTGTTACAGTGGGATTGCTTACTGTGTAATGGCGTTTGGTACTGTGGGTTTATTTACAATGGAGAGGGTTTGTTACCGTGGGATTGTTTACAATGGGATGTGGATTAGTACAATGGGAGTTTTTACAGTGGGATGCTGTTTAGTACAGTGGGATTGTTTACAATACATTGGATGGGTCTTTAGTACAGTGGGATTGCTTACAGTGGGATTGTTTACATGGGATGTGGTTTGGTGCAGTGGGACTGTTTACAATCGGGTGTTGTTTGGTACAGTCGGATTGTTTACAATGGAATGAGGTTTGGTCCACTGGAATTGTTTACAATGGGATGGCGTTTGGTAGAGTGGTATTTTTTCCAATGGCATGTGGTTTAGTACAGTGGGATTGTTTACATGTGAATGGGACTTGGTACATTGGGATTAATTACAATGAGATGTAATTTGGTTCAGTGAGATTGTTTACAATGGGATGTGCTTTGGTACACTGGGATTGCTTACTTTGCGATGGCGTTTTTTACAGTGGGATTGTTTACAATGGAGAGGGTTTGGTACGGTGGATTGTTTACAATGGGATGTGGTTAGCACAGTGGGATTTTTTACAATATATGGGATGGGTTATTAGTACAGTGGGATTGCTTACAGTGGGATTGTTTACAAGGGATGGGGCTTTAGTACCGTGGGATTGTTTACAATAGGATGAGATTTGGTGCAGTGAGATTGTTTACAATGGGAAGGGGTTTGTTGCAATGGGATTTTTTACAATGGGATGGGGTTTGGTCCAGTGGGATTTTTTACAATGTAGGGTATTTAGTACAGTGGGATCGTATACAGTGGGATGGTGTATGGCACAGTGTGATTGTTTACATGGGATGTGGTTTGGTACAGTGGGATTGTTTACATGCGGATGGGGCTTGGTACATTGGGATTAATTACAATGGGATGTAATTTGGTGCAGTGAGATTGTTTACTGTGTAATGGCGTTTGGTACTGTGGGTTTATTTACAATGGAGAGGGTTTGGTACCGTGGGATTGTTTACAATGGGATGTGGATTAGTACAATGGGAGTTTTTACAGTGGGATGCTGTTTAGTACAGTGGGATTGTTTACAATACACTGGATGGGTCTTTAGTACAGTGGGATTGCTTACAGTGGGATTGTTTACATGGAATGGGTCGTTCGTACAGTGGGACTGTTTACAATAGGATGGGATTTGGTGCAGTGAGATTGTTTACAATGGGATGGGGTTTGTCACATTGGGATTGTTTACATGGGATGGGGCTTTTGTACCGTGGGATTGCTTACAGTGGGATTGTTTACATGGGATGTGGTTTGGTGCAGTGGGACTGTTTACAATTGGTTGTTGTTTGGTACAGTCGGATTGTTTACAATGGAATGGGGTTTGGTCCACTGGAATTGTTTACAATGGGATGGCGTTTGGTAGAGTGGTATTTTTTCCAATGGCATGTGGTTTAGTACAGTGGGATTGTTTACAGTGGAATCGGCTTTGTTACATTGGGATTGTTTACATGGGATGGGTCTTTAGTAAAGTGGGATTGCTTGCAGTTGGTTTGTTTTCATGGGATGGGGTTTGCTGCAGTGGGACTGTTTACAATGGGATGAGGTTTGGTACTGTGGCATTTTTTACAATGGGATGGGGTTTGGTGCAGTGAGATTGCTTACAATGTGTTGGGGTTTGATACAGTGGGATTCCTTGCAATGGGATACGGTTTGGTATAGTGGGATTGTTTACAATGTGCTGGGCTTTGGTACAGTGGGATTGTTTACAATGGGATGGGGTTTGGTGCAGTGAGATTACTTACAATGGGTTGGGGTTTGGTACAGTGGGATTCCTTGCAATGGGATACGGTTTGGTATAGTGGGATTGTTTACAATGTGCTGGGCTTTGGTACAGTGGGATTGTTTACAATGGGATGGGGTTTGGTACATTGGGATTCTTTAAAATGGAGGAGGTTTGGTACATTGGGATTGTTTACAGTGGAATTGGGCTTTTGTGCAGTGGATTATTTACAATGGAAATGTGTTTTGTACAGTGGGATTATTTAGAATGGGAAGGGGTTTAGTTAGTGAGATTGTTTACAAGGGATAGGATTTGGTAAGTGGGATTGTTTACAGTGGGATGGGATTTGGTACGGTGGCATTGTTTACAATGAGATGCGGTTAGGTAAAGTGGGATTACTTGCAATGGGATGTGCATTGGAACAGTGGGATTGTTTCTAATGGGATATGGTTTGGTACAGTAGGA
This sequence comes from Carcharodon carcharias, assembly GCF_017639515.1. Classification (NCBI taxonomy): domain Eukaryota; kingdom Metazoa; phylum Chordata; class Chondrichthyes; order Lamniformes; family Lamnidae; genus Carcharodon; species Carcharodon carcharias. The sequence continues at coordinate 80,581,174 of NC_054476.1, forward strand.
TTGTTTATAATGGGAAGGGGTTTGGTGCAATGGGATTGTATACAGTGGGATGGGTTATGGTACATGGGATTGTTTACATGGGATGCGGTTTGGTACAGTGGGATTGTTTACATGTGAATGGGACTTGGTACATTGGGATTAATTACAATGAGATGTAATTTGGTTCAGTGAGATTGTTTACAATGGGATGTGCTTTGGTACAGTGGGATTGCTTACTTTGCAATGGCGTTTTTTACAGTGGGATTGTTTACAATGGAGAGGGTTTGGTACGGTGGATTGTTTACAATGGTATGTGGTTAGTACAGTGGGATTTTTTACAATATATGGGATGGGTCGTTAGTACAGTGAGATTGCTTACAGTGGGATTGTTTACAAGGGATGGGGCTTTAGTACCGTGGGATTGTTTACAATAGGATGAGATTTGGTGCAGTGAGATTGTTTACAATGGGAAGGGGTTTGTTGCAATGGGATTTTTTACAATGGGATGGGGTTTGGTCCAGTGGGATTTTTTACAATGTAGGGTATTTAGTACAGTGGGATCGTATACAGTGGGATGGTGTATGGTACAGTGGGATTGTTTACATTGGATGCGGTTTGGTACAGTGGGTTTGTTTACATGCGGATGGGGCTTGGTACATTGGGATTAATTACAATGGGATGTAATTTGGTGCAGTGAGATTGTTTACAATGAGGTAGGGTTTGGTACAGTGGGATTGCTTACTGTGCGATGGCGTTTGGTACAGAGGGGTTGTTTACAATAGAGAGGGTTTGGTACGGTGGGATTGTTTACAATGGGATGTGGATTAGTACAGTGGGATGTTTTACAGTGGGATGCGGTTTAGTACATTGGGATTGGTTACAATACCTGGGATGGGTCTTCAGTACAGTGGGATTGATGACAGTGGGATTGTTTACATGGGATGGGGCTTTGGTACAGTGGGATTATTTACAATAGAATTGGGTTGGTAGAGTGGGATTGTTTACATGGGATGGCGCATTAGTACAGTGGGATTGCTTACAGTGGGATTGTTTACATGGGATGCGGTTTGGTGCAGTGGGACTGTTTACAATTGGATGTTGTTTGGTACAGTGGCATTGTTTACAATGGGATTGGGTTTGGTACAATGGGATTGCTTACAATGGGATGGGGTTTGGTACAGTGCAATTGTTTCCAATGGGACGATGTTTGGTACAGTGGGATTGTTTACAATGGGAAGGGGTTTGGTCCAGTGGGATTTTTTACAAAGGAGGGCATTTAGTACAGTGGGATCGTATACAGTGGGATGGTGAATGGTACAGTGGGATTGTTTACATGGGATCTGGTTTGGTACAGTGGGATTGTTTACATGCGGATGGGGCTTGGTACATTGGGATTAATTACAATGGGATGTAATTTGGTTCAGTAAGATTGTTTACAATGGGGTGGTGTTTGTGACAGTGGGATTGCTTACTGTGCAATGGCGTTTGGTACTGTGGGATTGTTTACAATGGAGAGGGTTTGGTACGCTGGGATTGTTTACAATGGGATGTGGATTAGTACAATGGGAGTTTTTACAGTGGGATGCTGTTTAGTACAGTGGGATTGTTTACCATACATTGGATGGGTCTTTAGTACAGTGGGATTGCTTACAGTGGGATTGTTTACATGGAATGGGGCTTTAGTACAGTGGGATTGTTTACAATAGGATGGGATTTGGTGCAGTGAGATTGTTTACAATGGGATGGGGTTTGTTACATTGGGATTGTTTACATGGGATGGGGCTTTTGTACAGTGGGATTGCTTACAGTGGGATTGTTTACATGGGATGTGGTTTGGTGCAGTGGGACTGTTTACAATTGGTTGTTGTTTGGTACAGTCGGATTGTTTACAATGGGATGGGGTTTGCTCCACTGGAATTGTTTACAATGGGATGGCGTTTGGTAGAGTGGTATTTTTTCCAATGGCATGTGGTTTGGTACAGTGGAATTGTTTACAGTGGAATCGGCTTTGTTACATTGGGATTGTTTACATGGGATGGGGCTTTTGTACAGTGGGATTATTACAATAGGATTGGGTTGGTAGAGTGGGATTGTTTACATGGGATGGGTCTTTAGTAGAGTGGGATTGCTTGCAGTGGGTTTGTTTTCATGGGATGGGTTTTGGTGCAGTGGGACTGTTTACAATGGGATGAGGTTTGGTACTGTGAGATTACTTACAATGGGTTGGGGTTTGGTACAGTGGGATTCCTTGCAATGGGATACGGTTTGGTATAGTGGGATTGTTTAAAATGTGCTGGGCTTTGGTACAGTGGGATTGTTTGCAATGGGATGGGGTTTGGTACATTGGGATTCTTTAAAATGGAGGAGGTTTGGTACATTGGGATTGTTTCCAGTGGAATTGGGCTTTTGTGCAGTGGATTATTTACAATGGAAATGTGTTTTGTACAGTGGGATTATTTAGAATGGGAAGGGGTTTAGTTAGTGAGATTGTTTACAAGGGATAGGATTTGGTACAGTGGGATTGTTTACAGTGGGATGGGGTTTGGTACGGTGGGATTGTTAACTGTGTGATGGCGTTTGGTACAGTGGGATTGTTTACAGTTGAGAGGGTTTGGTATGGTGGGATTGTTTCCAATGGGATGTGGATTAGTACATTGGGATGTTTTACAGTGGGATCCGGTTTAGTACATTGGGATTGGTTACTATACCTGGGATGGGTCTTCAGTACAGTGGGATTGATGACAGTGGGATTGTTTACATGGGATGGGGCTTTAGTACAGCGGGATTGTTTACAATAGGATGGGATTTGGTGCAGTGAGATTGTTTACAATGGGATGGGGTTTGTTACATTGGGATTGTTTACATGGGATGGGGCTTTTGTACAGTGGGATTATTACAATAGGATTGGGTTGGTAGAGTGGGATTGTTTACATGGGATGGGTCTTTAGTAGAGTGGGATTGCTTGCAGTGGGTTTGTTTTCATGGGATGGGGTTTGGTGCAGTGGGACTGTTTACAATGGGATGAGGTTTGGCACTGTGGCATTTTTTACAATGGGATGGGGTTTGGTGCAGTGAGATTACTTACAATGGGTTGGGATTTGGTACAGTGGGATTCCTTGCAATGGGATACGGTTTGGTATAGTGGGATTGTTTAAAATGTGCTGGGCTTTGGTACAGTGGGATTGTTTACATGTGAATGGGACTTGGTAAATTGGGATTAATTACAATGAGATGTAATTTGGTTCAGTGAGATTGTTTACAAAGGGATATGCTTTGGTACTCTGGGATTGCTTACTTTGCGAAGGCGTTTTTTACAGTGGGATTGTTTACAATGGAGAGGGTTTGGTACGGTGAGATTGTTTACAATGGGATGTGGATTAGTACGGTGTGATTTTTTACAATATATGGGATGGATCGTTAGTACAGTGGGATTGCTTACAGTGGGATTGTTTACAAGGGATGGGGCTTTAGTACAGTGGGATTGTTTACAATAGGATGAGATTTGGTGCAGTGAGATTGTTTACAATGGGAAGGGGTTTGTTGCAATGGGATTATTTACAATGGGATGGGGTTTGGTCCAGTGGGATTTTTTACAATGTAGGGTATTTAGTACAGTGGGATCGTATACAGTGGGATGGTGTATGGTACAGTGGGATTGTTTGCATTGGATGCGGTTTGGTACAGTGGGTTTGTTTACATGCGGATGGGGCTTGGTACATTGGGATTAATTACAATGGGATGTAATTTGCTGCAGTGAGATTGTTTACAATGGGGTAGGGTTTGGTACAGTGGGGTTGCTTACTGTGTGATGGCGTTTGGTACAGAGGGATTGTTTACAATAGAGAGGGTTTGGTACGGTGGGATTGTTTACAATGGGATGTGGATTCGTACAGTGGGAGTTTTTACAGTGGGATGCCGTTCAGCACAGTGGGATGGTTTACAATACATGGGATGGGTCTTTAGTACAGTGGGATTGCTTACAGTGGATTGTTTACATGGGATGGGTCTTAGTACAGTGGGATTGTTTACAATAGGATGGGATTTGGTGCAGTGAGATTGTTTACAATGGGATGGGGTTTGTTACATTGGGATTGTTTACATGGGATGGGGCTTTTGTACAGTGGGATTGCTTACAGTGGGATTATTTACATGGGATGCGGTTTGGTACTGTGGGATTGTTTACATGCGGATGGGACTTGGTACATTGGGATTAATTACAATGGGATGTAATTTGGTGCAGTGAGATTGTTTACAATGGGATGTGCTTTGGTACAGTGGGATTTGTTACTGTGCGATGGCGTTTGGTACAGTGGGATTGTTTACAATGGAGAGGGTTTGGTACGGTGGGATTGTTTCCAATGGGATGTGGATTAGTACAGTGGGATGTTTTACAGTGGGATGCGGTTTAGTACATTGGGATTGGTTACAATACCTGGGATGGGTCTTCAGTACAGTGGGATTGATGACAGTGAGATTGTTTACATGGGATGGGGCTTTAGTACAGTGTGATTGTTTACAATAGGATGGGATTTGGTGCAGTGAGATTGTTTACAATGGGATGGGGTTTGTTACATTGGGATTGTTTACATGGGATGGGGCTTTGGTACAGTGGGATTATTTACAATAGAATTGGGCTGGTAGAGTGGGATTGTTTACATGGGATGGCGCATTAGTACAGTGGGATTGCTTACAGTGGGATTGTTTACATGGGAGGCGGTTTGGTGCAGTGGGACTGTTTACAATTGGATGTTGTTTGGTACAGTGGCATTGTTTACAATGGGATGGGGTTTGGTACAATGGGATTGCTTACAATGGGATGGGGTTTGGTACAGTGCGATTGTTTCCAATGGGACGATGTTTGGTACAGTGGGATTGTTTACAATGGGAAGGGGTTTGTTGCAATGGGATTGTTTACAATGGGATGGGGTTTGGTCCAGTGGGATTTTTTACAAAGGAGGGTATTTAGTACAGTGGGATCGTATACAGTGGGATGGTGTATGGTACAGTGGGATTGTTTACATGCGGATGGGGCTTGGTACATTGGGATTAATTACAATGGGATGTAATTTGGTGCAGTAAGATTGTTTACAATGGGGTGGTGTTTGTGACAGTGGGATTGCTTACTGTGCAATGGCGTTTGGTACTGTGGGATTATTTACAATGGAGAGGGTTTGGTACGGTGGGATTGTTTACAATGGGATGTGGATTCGTACAATGGGAGGTTTTACAGTGGGATGCTGTTTAGTACAGTGGGAATGTTTACCATACACTGGATTGTTCTTTAGTACAGTGGGATTGCTTACAGTGGGATTGTTTACATGGAATGTGGCTTTAGTACAGTGGGATTGTTTACAATAGGATGGGATTTGGTGCAGTGAGATTGTTTACAATGGGATGGGGTTTGTTACATTGGGATTGTTTACATGGGATGGGGCTTTTGTACAGTGGGATTGCTTACAGTGGGATTGTTTACATGGGATGTGGTTTGGTGCAGTGGGACTGTTTACAATTGGTTGTTGTTTGGTACAGTCGGATTGTTTACAATGGGATGGGGTTTGCTCCACTGGAATTGTTTACAATGGGATGGCGTTTGGTAGAGTGGTATTTTTTCCAATGGCATGTGGTTTGGTACAGTGGAATTGTTTACAGTGGAATCGGCTTTGTTACATTGGGATTGTTTACATGGGATGGGGCTTTTGTACAGTGGGATTATTACAATGGGATTGGGTTGGTAGAGTGGGATTGTTTACATGGGATGGGTCTTTAGTAGAGTGGGATTTCTTGCAGTGGGTTTGTTTTCATGGAATGGGGTTCGGTGCAGTGGGACTGTTTACAATGGGATGAGGTTTGGTACTGTGGCATTTTTTACAATGGGATGGGGTTTGGTGCAGTGAGATTGCTTACAATGAGTTGGGGTTTGATACAGTGGGATTCCTTGCAATGGGATACGGTTCGGTATAGTGGGATTGTTTACAATTTGGGGGGCTTTGGTACAGTGGGATTGTTTACAATGGGATGGGGTTTGGTGCAGTGTGATTACTTACAATGGGTTGGGGTTTGGTACAGTGGCATTCCTTGCAATGGGATACGGTTTGGTATAGTGGGATTGTTTACAATTTGGGGGGCTTTGGTACAGTGGGATTGTTTACAATGGGATGGGGTTTGGTACAGTGGGATTGTTTACAATGGGATGGGGTTTGGTACATGGGGATTCTTTAATTGGAGGAGGTTTGGTACATTGGGATTGTTTACAGTGGAATTGGGCTTTTGTGCAGTAGGATTATTTACAATGGAAATGTGTTTTGTACAGTGGGATTATTTAGAATGGGAAGGGGTTTAGCTAGTGAGATTGTTTACAAGGGATAGGATTTGGTACAGTGGGATTGTTTACAGTGGGATGGGGTTTGGTACGGTGGGATTGTTAACTGTGCGATGGCGTTTGGTACAGTGGGATTGTTTACAGTTGAGAGGGTTTGGTATGGTGGGATTGTTTCCAATGGGATGTGGATTAGTACATTGGGATGTTTTACAGTGGGATCCGGTTTAGTACGTTGGGATTGGTTACTATACCTGGGATGGGTCTTCAGTACAGTGGGATGGATGACAGTGGGATTGGGTTTGGTACGGTGGCATTGTTTACAATGGGATGCGGTTAGGTAAAGTGGGATTATTTGCAATGGGATGTGTATTGGAACAGTGGGATTGTTTTTAATGGGATATGGTTTGGTACAGTAGGATTGTTTATAATGGGAAGGGGTTTGGTGCAATGGGATTGTATACAGTGGGATGGGGTATGGTACAGTGGGATTGTTTACATGGGATGCGGTTTGGTACAGTGGGGTTGTTTACATGTGAATGGGATTTGGTACATTGGGATTAATTACAATGAGATGTAATTTGGTGCAGTGAGATTGTTTACAATGGGATGTGCTTTGGTACAGTGGGATTGCTTACTGTGCGATGGCGTTTTGTACAGTTGGATTATTTACAATGGAGAGGGTTTGGTACGGTGGGATTGTTTACAATGGGATGTGGATTAGTACAGTGGGATTTTTTACAATATATGGGATGGGTCGTTAGTACAGTGGGATTGCTTACAGTGGGATTGTTTACAAGGGATGGGGCTTTAGTACAGTGGGATTGTTTACAATAGGATGAGATTTGGTGCAGTGAGATTTTTTACAATGGGAAGGGGTTTGTTGCAATAGGATTGTTTACATTGGGATGGGGTTTGGTCCAGTGGGATTTTTTACAATGTAGGGTATTTATTACAGTGGGATCGTATACAGTGGGATGGTGTATGGTACAGTGGGATTGTTTACATTGGATGCGGTTTGGTACAGTGGGTTTGTTTACATGCAGATGGGGCTTGGTACATTGGGATTAATTACAATGGGATGTAATTTGCTGCAGTGAGATTGTTTACAATGAGGTAGGGTTTGGTACAGTGGGATTGCTTACTTTGCGATGGCATTTGGTACAGAGGGATTGTTTACAATAGAGAGGGTTTGGTACGGTGGGATTGTTTACAATGGGATGTGGATTCGTACAGTGGGAGTTTTTACAGTGGGATGCGATTCAGTACAGTGGGATGGATTACAATACATTGGATGGGTCTTTAGTACAGTGGGATTGCTTACTGTGGATTGTTTACATGGGATGGGGCCTTAGTACAGTGGGATTGTTTACAATAGGATGGGATTTGGTGCAGTGAGATTGTTTACAATGAGATGGGGTTTGTTACATTGGGATTGTTTACATGGGATGGAGCTTTTGTACAGTGGGATTGCTTACAGTGGGATTGTTTACATGGGATGCAGTTTGGTGCAGTAGGACTGTTTACAATTGGATGTTGTTTGGTACAGTTGCATTGTTTTCAATGGGATGGGGTTTGATACAGTGGTATTTTTTCCAATGGCATGTGGTTTGGTACAGGGGGATTGTTTATAATGGGATGGGGTTTGATACAGTGGCATTTTTTCCAATGGCATGTGGTTTGGTACAGTGGGATTGTTTACAGTGAAATGGGGTTTGTTACATTGGGATTGTTTACATGGGATGGGACTTTTGTATAGTGGGATTATTACAATGGGATTGGGTTGGTAGAGTGGGATTGTTTACATGGGATGGGTCTTTAGTACAGTGGGATTGCTTGCAGTGGGTTTGTTTACATTGGATGTGGTTTGGTGTAGTGGGACTGTTTACAATGGGATGAGGTTTGGTACAGTGTGATTGTTTACAATGGGATGGGGTTTGGTACAGTGGCATTTTTTACAATGGGATGGGGTTTGGTGCAGTGAGATTGCTTACAATGGATTGGGGTTTGATACAGCGGGATTCCTTGCAATGGGATACGTTTTGGTATAGTGGGATTGTTTACAATTTGCTGGGCTTTGGTACAATGGGATTGTTTACAATGTGATGGGCTTTGGTGCAGTGAGATTGCTTACAATCCATAATACCAAACCGTATCCAATTGCAAGGAATCCCACTGTACCAAAAGCCAACCCATATAGTGGGATTGTTTACAATGTGCTGGGCTTTGGTACAGTGGGATTGTTTACAATGGGATGGGGTTTGGTACATTGGGATTCTTTAAAATGGAGTGGGTTTGGTACATTGGGATTGTTTACAGTGGAATTGGGCTTTTGTGCAGTGGATTATTTACAATGGAAATGTGTTTGGTACGGTGGGATTATTTAGAATGGGATGGGGTTTAGTTCATGAGATTGTTTACAAGGGATAGGGTTTGGTACCTTGGGATTGTCTACAGTGGGATGGGGTTTGGTACGGTGGGATTGTTTACAATGGGATGCGGTTTGGTACAGTGGGAGTATTTGTAATGGGATGTGTATTGGAACAGTGTGATTGTCTCTAATGGGATATGGTTTGGTACAGTAGGATTGTTTATAATGGGAAGGGGTTTGGTGCAATGGGATTGTTTACAATGGGATGGGGTCTGATCCAGTAGGATTTTTTACAATGGAGGGTGTTCAGTACTTTGCGATTATATACAATGGAATGGGGTATGGTACAGTTCTGTCGAAGGGTCACGAGGACTCGAAACGTCAACTCTTTTCTTCTCCGCCGATGCTGCCAGACCTGCTGAGTTTTTCCAGGTAATTCTGTTTTTGTTTTGGATTTCCAGCATCCGCAGTTTTTTTGTTTTTATATTATGGTACAGTGGGATTGGTTACATGGGATGCGGTTTGGTACACTGGGATTGTTTACATGCGGATGGGACTTGGTACATTGGGATTAATTACAATAGGATGTAATTTGGTGCAGTGTGATTGTTTACAATGTGATGGGCTTTGGTACAGTGGGTTTGCTTACTGTGCGATGGCGTTTGGTACAGTGGGATTGTTTACAATGGAGAGGATTTGGTACCGTGGGATTGTTTACAATGAGATGTGGATTAGTACAGTGGGATTTTTTACAGTGGGATGTGGTTTAGTACAGTGGGATTGTTTACAATATATGGGATGGGTCTTTAGTACAGTGGGATTGCTTACAGTGGGATTGTTTACAAGGGATGGGGCTTTAGTACAGTGGGATTGCTTACAATAGGATGGGATTTGGTGCAGTGAGATTGTTTACAATGGGATGGGGTTTGTTACATTGGGATTGTTTACATGGGATGGGGCTTTTGTACAGTGTGATTATTTACAATGTGATTGGGTTGGTAGAGTGGGATTGTTTACATGGGATGGGGCATTAGTACAGTGGGATTGCTTAGAGTGGGATTGTTTACATGGGATGCGGTTTGGTGCAGTGGGACTGTTTACAATTGGATGTTGTTTCGTACAGTGGTATTGTTTACAATGGAATGAGGTTTGGTACAGTGGCATTTTTTACAATGGGATGGGGTTTGGTGCAGTGAGATTGCTTACAATGAGTTGGGGTTTGATACAGTGGGATTCCTTGCAATGGGATACGTTTTGGTATAGTGGGATTGATTACACTGTGCTGGGCTCTGGTACAGTGGGATTGTTTACAATGGGATGGGGTTTGGTACATTGGGATTCTTTAAAATGGAAGGGGTTGGTACATTGGGATTGTTTACAGTGGAATGGGTCTTTTGTGCAGTGGGATTATTTACAATGGAATGGTGTTTGGTACAGTGGGATTATTTAGAATGGGATGGGGTTTAGTTAGTGAGATTGTTTACAAGGGATAGGGTTTGGTACAGTGGGATCGTTTACAGTGGGATGGGGTTTAGTACGGTGGAATTGTTTACAATGGGATGGGGTTTGGTACAGTGGGATTATTTGCAATGGTATGTGTATTGGAACAGTGGGATTGTTTCTAATGGGATATAGTTCGACACAGTCGGATTATTTATAATGGGAAGGGGTTTGGTCCAGTAGGATTTTTTACAATGGAAGGTGTTCAGTACAGTGGGATTGTATACAGTGGGATGGGTATGGTACAGTGGGATTGTTTACATGGGATGCGGTTTCGTACTGTGGGATTGTTTACATGCGGATGGGACTTGGTACATTGGGATTACTTACAATGGGATGTAATTTGGTGCAGTGAGATTGTTTACAATGGGATGGGCTTTGGTACAGTGGGACTGCTTACTGTGTGATGGCGTTTGGTACAGTGGGATTGTTTACAATGGGAGTGGATTAGTACAGTGGGATTTTTTACTGTGGGATGCGGTTTAGTACATTGGGATTGTTTACAATATATGGGATGGGTCTTCAGTACAGTGGGATTGATGACAGTGGGATTGTTTACATGGGATGGGGCTTTATTACAGTGGGATTGTTAACAATAGGATGGGATTTGATGCAGTGAGATTGTTTTCAATGGGATGGGGTTTGTTACATTGGGATTGTTTACATGGGATGGGGCTTTTGTACAGTGGGATTATTTACAATAGAATTGGGTTGGTAGAGTGGGATTGTTTACATAGGATGGGGCATTAGTGCAGTGGGATTGCTTACAGTGGGATTGTTTACATGGGATGCGGTTTGGTGCAGTGGGACTGTTTACAATTGGATGTTGTTTGGTACAGTGGGATTGTTTACAATGGGATGGGGTTTGGTACAGTGCGAATGTTTCCAATGGGACGATGTTTGGTACAGTGGGATTGTTTACAATGGGAAGGGGTTTGTTGCAATGGGGTTGTTTACAATGGGATGGGGTTTGGTCCAGTGGGACTTTTATAAAGGCGGATATTTAGTACAGTGGGATCGTATACAGTGGGATGGTGTATGGTACAGTGTGATTGTTTACATGGGATGCGGTTTGGTGCAGTAGGACTATTTATAATTGGATGTTGTTTGGTACAGTCGGATTGTTTTCAATGGGATGGGGTTTGGTACAGTGGGATTGTTTATAATGGGATGGGGTTTGATACAGTGATATTTTTTCCAATGGCATGTGGTTTGGTACAGTGGGATTGTTTACAGTGAAATGGGGTTTGTTACATTGGGATTGTTTACATGGGATGGGGCTTTTGTACAGTGGGATTATTACAATGGGATTAGGTTGGTAGAGTGGGATTGTTTACATGGGATGGGTCTTTAGTACAGTGGGATTGCTTGCAGTGGGTTTGTTTACAATGGATGTGGTTTGGTGCAGTGGGACTGTTTACAATGGCTTGGGGTTTGGTACAGTGGGATTGTTTACAATGGGATGGGGTTTGGTACAGTGGCATTTTTTACAATGGGATGGGGTTTGGTGCAGTGAGATTGCTTACAATGGGTTGAGGTTTGGTGCAGTGAGATTGCTTACAATCCGTAATACCAAACCGTATCCCATTGCAAGGAATCCCACTATACCAAACCCCAACCCATATAGTGGGATTGTTTACAATGTGCTGGGCTTTGGTACAGTGGGATTGTTTATAATGGGAAGGGGTTTGGTGCAATGGGATTGTTTACAATGGGATGGGGTCTGGTCCAGTAGGATTTTTTACAATGGAGGATGTTCAGTACAGTGCGATCGTATACAATGGAATGGGGTATGGTACAGTGGGATTGGTTACATGGGATGCGGTTTGGTACACTGGGATTGTTTACTTGCGGATGGGACTTGGTACATTGGGATTAATTACAATAGGATGTAATTTGGTGCAGCGTGATTGTTTACAATGTGATGGGGTTTGGTGCAGTGAGATTGCTTACAATCCGTAATACCATCCGTATCCCATTGCCAGGAATTCCACTGTACCAAAACCCAACCCATATAGTGGGATTGTTTACAATGTGCTGGGCTTTGGTACAGTGGGATTGTTTACAATGGGATGGGGTTTGGTACATTGGGATTCTACAAAATGGAGGGGGTTTGGTACATTGGGATTGTTTACAGTGGAGTGGATCTTTTGTGCAGTGGGATTATTTACAATGGAAATGTGTTTGGTACAGTGGGATTATTTAGAATGGTTAGGGGTTTAGTTCGTGAGATTGTTTACAAGGGATAGGGTTTGGTACAGTGGGATTATTTACAGTGGGATGGGGTTTGGTACGGTGGGATTGTTTACAATGGGATGTGGTTTGGTACAGTGGGATTATTTGCAATGGGATGTGTATTGGAACAGTGGGATTGTCGCTAATGGGATATGGTTTGGTACAGTAGGATTGTTTATAATGGGAAGGGGTTTGGTGCAATGGGATTGTTTACAATGGGATGGGGTCTGGTCCAGTCGGATTTTTTACAGTGGAGGGTGTTCAGTACAGTGGGATTGTACACAATGGGATGGGGGATGGTACAGTGGGATTGTTTACATGGTATGCGGTTGGTACAGTGGGATTGTTTACATGCGGAGGGGACTTGGTACATTGGGATTAATTACAATGGGATGTACTTTGGTGCAGTGAGATTGTTTACAATATGATGGGCTTTGGTACAGTGGGTTTGCTTACTGTGCGATGGTGTTTGGTACAGAGGGATTGTTTACAATGGAGAGGGTTTGGTATGGTGGGATTGTTTACAATATATGGGATGGGTCGTTAGTACAGTGGGATTGCTTACAGTGGGATTGTTTACAAGGGATGGGGCTTTAGTACAGTGGGATTGCTTACAATAGGATGGGATTTGGTGCAGTGAGATTGTTTACAATGGGATGGGGTTTGTTACATTGGAATTGTTTACATGGGATGGGGCTTTTGTACAGAGGGATTATTTACAATGGGATTGGGTTGGTAGAGTGGGATTGTTTACATGGGATGGGGCTTTAGCACAGTGGGATTGCTTACAGTGGGATTGTTTACATGGGATGCGGTTTGGTGCAGTGGGACTGTTTACAATTGGATGTTGTTTGGTACAGTGGGATAGTTTACAATGGGATGGGGTTTGGTGCAGTGAGATTGCTTACAATGAGTTGCGGTTTGATACAGTGGGATTCCTTGCAATGGGATACGTTTTGGTATAGTGGGATTGTTTACAAATTGCTGGGCTTTGGTACAGTGGGATTGTTTACAAGGTGATGGGGTTTGGTGCCGTGAGATTGCTTACAATCCGTAATACCAAACCGTATCCCATTGCAAGGAATCCCACTCTACCAAACCCCACCCCATATAGTGGGATTGTTTACAATGGGAGGGGTTTGGTAATTGGGATTCTTTAAAATGAAGGGGGTTTGGTACATTGGGATTGATTACAATGGAATTGGGCTTTTGTGCAGTGGGATTATTTACAATGGAAATGTGTTTGGTACAGTGGGATTACTTAGAATGGGATGGGGTTTAGTTCATGAGATTGTTTACAAGGGATAGGGTTTGGTACAGTGGGATTGTTTACAGTGGGATGGGGTTTGGTATGGTGGGATTGTTTACAATGGGATGCGGTTTGGTACAGTGGGATTATTTGCAATGGGATGTGTATTGGAGCAGTGGGATTGTTTACAATGGGATATGGTTTGGTACAGTAGGATTGTTTATAATGGGAAGGGGTTTGGTGCAATGCGATTGTTTACAATGGGATGGGGTCTGGTCCAGTAGGATTTTTTACAATGGAGGATATTCAGTACAGTGGGATTGTATATAATGGGATGGGGTATGGTACAGTGGGATTGTTTACATGGGATGCGGTTTGGTACAGTGGGATTGTTTACATGCGAATGGGAATTGGTACATTAGGATTAATTACAATGGGATGTAATTTGGTGCAGTGAGATTGTTTGCAATGGGATGGACTTTGGTACAGTGGGTTTGCTTACTGTGTGATGGCGTTTGGTACAGTGGCATTGTTTACAATGGAGAGGATTTGGTACGGTGGGATTGCTTACAATAGGATGGGATTTGGTGCAGTGAGATTGTTTACAATGGGATGGGGTTTTTTACATTGGGATTGTTTACAATATATGGGATGGGTCTTTAGTACAGTGGGTTTGCTTACAGTGGGATTGTTTACAAGGGATGGGGCTTTAGTACAGTGGGATTGCTTACAATAGGATGGGATTTGGTGCAGTGAGATTGTTTACAATGGGATGGGGTTTTTTACATTGGGATTGTTTACATGGGATGGGGCTTTTGTACAGTGTGATTATTTACAATGGGATTGGGTTGTTAGAGTGGGATTGTTTACAATGGGATGGGGTTTGGTACAGTGGGATTGTTTGCAATGGGATGGGGGTTTGGTGCAGTGACGTTGCTTACAATCGGTTGGGTTTGGTACAGTGGGATTCCTTGCAATGGGATACGGTTTGGTATAGTGGGATTGATTACACTGTGCTGGGCTCTGGTACAGTGGGATTGTTTACAATGGGATGGGGTTTGGTACATTGGGATTCTTTAAAATGGAGGGGGTTTGGTACATTGGGATTGTTTACAGTGGAATTGGGCTTTTGTGTTGTGGGATTATTTACAATGGAAATGTGTTTGGTACAGTGGGATTATTTAGAATGGGATGGGGTTTAGTTAGTGAGATTGTTTACAAGGGATAGGGTTTGGTACAGTGGGATTATTTACAGTGGGATGGGGTTTGGTACGGTGGGATTGTTTACAATGGGATGTGGTTTGGTACAGTGGGATTATTTGCAATGGGATGTGTATTGGAACAGTGGGATTGTCGCTAATGGGATATGGTTTGGTACAGTAGGATTGTTTATAATGGGAAGGGGTTTGGTGCAATGGGATTGTTTACAATGGGATGGGGTCTGGTCCAGTCGGATTTTTTACAGTGGAGGGTGTTCAGTACAGTGGGATTGTACACAATGGGATGGGGGATGGTACAGTGGGATTGTTTACATGGTATGCGGTTGGTACAGTGGGATTGTTTACATGCGGAGGGGACTTGGTACATTGGGATTAATTACAATGGGATGTACTTTGGTGCAGTGAGATTGTTTACAATATGATGGGCTTTGGTACAGTGGGTTTGCTTACTGTGCGATGGTGTTTGGTACAGAGGGATTGTTTACAATGGAGAGGGTTTGGTATGGTGGGATTGTTTACAATATATGGGATGGGTCGTTAGTACAGTGGGATTGCTTACAGTGGGATTGTTTACAAGGGATGGGGCTTTAGTACAGTGGGATTGCTTACAATAGGATGGGATTTGGTGCAGTGAGATTGTTTACAATGGGATGGGGTTTGTTACATTGGAATTGTTTACATGGGATGGGGCTTTTGTACAGAGGGATTATTTACAATGGGATTGGGTTGGTAGAGTGGGATTGTTTACATGGGATGGGGCTTTAGCACAGTGGGATTGCTTACAGTGGGATTGTTTACATGGGATGCGGTTTGGTGCAGTGGGACTGTTTACAATTGGATGTTGTTTGGTACAGTGGGATAGTTTACAATGGGATGGGGTTTGGTGCAGTGAGATTGCTTACAATGAGTTGCGGTTTGATACAGTGGGATTCCTTGCAATGGGATACGTTTTGGTATAGTGGGATTGTTTACAAATTGCTGGGCTTTGGTACAGTGGGATTGTTTACAAGGTGATGGGGTTTGGTGCCGTGAGATTGCTTACAATCCGTAATACCAAACCGTATCCCATTGCAAGGAATCCCACTCTACCAAACCCCACCCCATATAGTGGGATTGTTTACAATGGGAGGGGTTTGGTAATTGGGATTCTTTAAAATGAAGGGGGTTTGGTACATTGGGATTGATTACAATGGAATTGGGCTTTTGTGCAGTGGGATTATTTACAATGGAAATGTGTTTGGTACAGTGGGATTACTTAGAATGGGATGGGGTTTAGTTCATGAGATTGTTTACAAGGGATAGGGTTTGGTACAGTGGGATTGTTTACAGTGGGATGGGGTTTGGTATGGTGGGATTGTTTACAATGGGATGTGGTTTGGTACAGTGGGATTATTTGCAATGGGATGTGTATTGGAGCAGTGGGATTGTTTACAATGGGATATGGTTTGGTACAGTAGGATTGTTTATAATGGGAAGGGGTTTGGTGCAATGCGATTGTTTACAATGGGATGGGGTCTGGTCCAGTAGGATTTTTTACAATGGAGGATATTCAGTACAGTGGGATTGTATATAATGGGATGGGGTATGGTACAGTGGGATTGTTTACATGGGATGCGGTTTGGTACAGTGGGATTGTTTACATGCGAATGGGAATTGGTACATTAGGATTAATTACAATGGGATGTAATTTGGTGCAGTGAGATTGTTTGCAATGGGATGGACTTTGGTACAGTGGGTTTGCTTACTGTGTGATGGCGTTTGGTACAGTGGCATTGTTTACAATGGAGAGGATTTGGTACGGTGGGATTGCTTACAATAGGATGGGATTTGGTGCAGTGAGATTGTTTACAATGGGATGGGGTTTTTTACATTGGGATTGTTTACAATATATGGGATGGGTCTTTAGTACAGTGGGTTTGCTTACAGTGGGATTGTTTACAAGGGATGGGGCTTTAGTACAGTGGGATTGCTTACAATAGGATGGGATTTGGTGCAGTGAGATTGTTTACAATGGGATGGGGTTTTTTACATTGGGATTGTTTACATGGGATGGGGCTTTTGTACAGTGTGATTATTTACAATGGGATTGGGTTGTTAGAGTGGGATTGTTTACAATGGGATGGGGTTTGGTACAGTGGGATTGTTTGCAATGGGATGGGGGTTTGGTGCAGTGACGTTGCTTACAATCGGTTGGGTTTGGTACAGTGGGATTCCTTGCAATGGGATACGGTTTGGTATAGTGGGATTGATTACACTGTGCTGGGCTCTGGTACAGTGGGATTGTTTACAATGGGATGGGGTTTGGTACATTGGGATTCTTTAAAATGGAGGGGGTTTGGTACATTGGGATTGTTTACAGTGGAATTGGGCTTTTGTGTTGTGGGATTATTTACAATGGAAATGTGTTTGGTACAGTGGGATTATTTAGAATGGGATGGGGTTTAGTTAGTGAGATTGTTTACAAGGGATAGGGTTTGGTACGGTGGGATTGTTTACAATGGAATGCGGTTAGGTACAGTGGTATTATTTGCAATGGGATGTGTATTGGAACAGTGGGATTGTTTCTAATGGGATATGGTTTGGTACAGTAGGATTTTTTATAATGGGAAGGGGTTTGGTGCAATGGGATTGTATGCAGTGGGATGGGGTATGGTACAGTGTGATTGTTTACATGAGATGCGGTTTGGTACAGTGGGATTGTTTATATGTGGATGGGCTTTGGTACAGTGGGATTGCTTACTGTGCGATGGCGTTTTGTACAGTGGGATTGTTTACAATGGAGAGGGTTTGGTACGGTGGGATTGTTTACAATGGGATGAGATTTGGTGCAGTGAGATTGTTCACAATGGGAAGGGGTTTGTTGCAATGGGATTGTTTACAATGGGATTGGGTTTGGTCCAGTGGGATTTTTTACAATGGAGGGTATTCAGTACAGTGGGGTCGTATACAGTGGGATGGTGTATGGTACAGTGGGATTGTTTACATTGGATGCAGTTTGGTACAGTGGGATTGTTAACATGCGGATGGGGCTTGGTACATTGGGATTAATTACAATGGGATATAATTTGGTGCAGTGAGATTGTTTACAATGGGGTGGTGTTAGGTACAGTGGGATTGCTTACAGTGGGATTGTTTACATGGGATGCTGTTTGGTGCAGTGGGACAGTTTACAATTGGATGTTGTTTGGTACAGTGGGATTGTTTACAATGTGATGGGGTTTGGTACAGTGGGATTGTTTCCAATGGGACGGTGTTTGGTACAGTGGGATTGTTTACAATGGAATGGTGTTTGGTACAGTGGGATTCCTTGCAATGGGATACGGTTTGGTATAGTGGGATTGTTTACACTGTGCTGGGCTCTGGTACAGTGGGATTGTTTACAATGGGATGGGGTTTGCTGCATTGGGATTCTTTAAAATGGAGGGGGTTTGGTACATTGGGATTGTTTACAGTGTAATGGGGCTTTTGTGCAGTGGGATTATTTACAATGGAAATGTGTTTGGTACAGTGGGATTATTTAGAATAGGATGGGGTTTAGTTAGTGAGATTGTTTACAAGGGATAGGGTTTGGTACAGTGGGATCGTTTACAGTTGGATGGGGTTTAGTACGGTGGGATTGTTTACAATGGGATGTGGTTTGGTACAGTGGGATTATTTGCAATGGTATGGATATTGGAACAGTGGGATTGTTTCTAATGGGATATGGTTTGGTACAGTAGGATTCTTTATAATGGGAAGGGGTTTGGTCCAGTAGGATTTTTTACAATGGTGGGTGTTCAGTACAGTGGGATTGTATACAGTAGGATGGGTATGGTACAGTGGGATTGTTTACATGGAATGCGGTTTGCTACTGTGGGATTGTTTACATGCGGATGGGACTTGGTACAATGGGATTAATTACAATGGGATGTAATTTGGTGCAGTGAGATTGTTTACAATGGGATGGGCTTTGGTACAGTGGGATTGCTTACTGTGCGATGGCGTTTGGTACAGTGAGATTGTTTACATGGGATGCGGTTTGGTGCGGTGGGACTGTTTACAATTGGATGTTGTTTGGTACAGTGGGATTGTTTACAATGGGATGGGGTTTGGTACATTGGGATTGTTTACAATGGGATGGGGTTTGGTACAGTGCGATTTTTTCCAATGGGACGATGTTTGGTACAGTGGGATTGTTTACAATGGGAAGGGGTTTGTTGCAATGGGATTGTTTACATGGGATGTGGTTTGGTACAGTGGGATTGTTTACATGCGGATGGGGCTTGGTACATTGGGATTAATTACAATGGGATGTAATTTGGTGCAGTGAGATTGTTTACAATGGGGTGGTGTTTGGTACAGTGGGATTGCTTACTGTGCGATGACGTTTGGTACAGTGGGATTGTTTACAATGGAGAAGGTTTGGTACGGTGGGATTGTTTACAATGGGATGTGGATTAGTACAATGGGAGTTTTTACAGTGGGATGCTGTTTAGTACAGTGGGATTGTTTACAATACATGGGATTGGTCTTTAGTACAGTGGAATTGCTTACAGTGGGATTATTTACATGGAATGGGGCTCTAGTACAGTGGGATTGTTTACAATAGGATGGGATTTGGTGCAGTGAGATTGTTTACAATGGGATGGGGTTTCTTACATTGGGATTGTTTACATGGGATGGGGCTTTTGTACAGTGGGATTGCTTAAAGTGGGATTGTTTACATGGGATGCGGTTTGGTGCAGTGGGACTGTTTACAATTGGATGTTGTTTGGTACAGTCGGATTGTTTACAATGGGATGGGGTTTGGTACACTGGGATTGTTTAAAATGGGATGGCATTTGTTACAATGGTATTTTTTCCAATGGCATGTGGTTTGGTACAGCGGGATTGTTTACAGTGGAATCGGCTTTGTTACATTGGGATTGTTTACATGGGATGGTTCTTTAGTACAGTGGGATTGCTTGCAGTGGGTTTGTTTACATGGGATGCGGTTCGGTGCAGTGGGACTGTTTACAATGGGATGGGGTTTGGTGCTGTGGCATTTTTTACAATGGGATGGGGTTTGGTGCAGTGAGATTGCTTACAATGAGTTGGGTTTGATACAGTGGGATTCCTTGCAATGGGATACAGTTTGGTATAGTGGGATTGTTTACAATTTGCTGGGCTTTGGTACAGTGGGATTGTTTACAATGGGATGGGGTTTGATGCAGTGAGATTGATTACAATGGGTTGGGGTTTGGTACAGTGGGATTCCTTGCAATGGGATATGGTTTGGTATAGTGGGATTGTTTACAATGTGCTGGGCTTTGGTACAGTGGGATTGTTTACAATGGGATGGAGTTTGGTGCATTGGGATTCTTTAAAATGGAGGTGGTTTGGTACATTGGGATTGTTTACAGTGGAATTGGGCTTTTGTGCAGTGGGATTATTTACAATGGAAATGTGTTTTGTACAGTGGGATTATTTAGAATGGTTAGGGGTTTAGTTAGTGAGATTGTTTACAAGGGATAGGGTTTGGTACAGTGGGATTGTTTACAGTGGGATGGGGTTTGGTACGGTGGGATTGTTTACAATGGGATGCGGTTAGATACAGTGGGATTATTTGCAATGGGATGTGTATTGGAACATTGGGATTATTTCTAATGGGATATGGTTTGGTACAGTAGGATTGTTTATAATGGGAAGGGGTTTGGTGCAATGGGATTGTATACAGTGGGATGGGGTTTGTTACATTGGGATTGTTTACATGGGATGGGGCTTTTTTACAGTGGGATTGCTTACAGTGGGATAGTTTTCATGGTATGCGGTTTGGTGCAGTAGGACTGTTTACAATTGGATGTTGTTTGGTACAGTCGGATTGTTTAAAATGGGATGGGGTTTGGTACAGTGGGATTGTTTACAATGGGATGGGGTTTGGTACAGTGGTATTTTTTCCAATGGCACGTGGTTAGGTACAGTGTCATTGTTTACAGTGAAATGGGGTTTGTTACATTGGGATTGTTTACATGGGATGGGGCTTTTGTACAGTGGGATTATAACAATGGGATTGGATTGGTAGAGTGGGATTGTTTACATGGGAGGGGTCTTTAGTACAGTGGGATTGCTTGCAGTGGGTTTGTTTACAATGGATGTCGTTTGGTGCAGTGGGACTGTTTACAATTGGATGTTGTTTGGTATAGTGGAATTGTTTACAATGGGATGGGGTTTGATACAGTGGGATTGTTTACAATGGGATGGGGTTTGGTACAGTGGCATTTTTTACAATGGGATGGGGTTTGGTGCAGTGAGATTGCTTACAATGGGTCGGGGTTTGATACAGTGGGATTCCTTGCAATGGGATACGGTTTGGTATAGTGGGATTGTTTACAATGGGTTGGGGTTTGGTGCAGTGAGATTGTTGATAATGGGATGTGGTTTGGTATTTTTTGACTGTTTACATTCGGATGGGGATCGGTACTGTGGAATTAATTACAATAAGATGTGGTTTGCTGCAGTGAGATTGTTTTCAATGGGATGGGGTTTGGTACAGTGGGATTGCTAACTGTGGGATGGGGTTTGGTACAGTGGGATTGCTTATTGTGGGATGTGGTTTAGGACAGTGGGATTGTTTACAATGGGATGCAGTTTGGTACAGTGGGATCATTTGCAATGGGATGGGTATTGGTACAGTGGGATTGTTTCCAATGGGATGTGGTTTGGTACAGTGGGATTGTTTACAATGGGATGGGGTTAGGTATAGTGGGCATGTTTGCAGTGAGAAGGGGTTTGTCGCAATGGGATTGTTTACAATGGGATGGGGTACGGTCCATTGGTGTTCTTTGCGATGGGATGGGGTTTAGTACAGTGGGATTGTTTACAATGGGATGCGGTTTGTTACAGTGGAATTGTTTACATGTGGCTTGGGCTTGGTACATTGGGATTAATTACAATGGGATGTAACTTGGTGCAGTGAGATTGTTTACAATGGGATGGGGTTTGGTACAGTGGGATTGCTTACAGTGAGATTGTTTACATGGGATGGGGCTTTAGTACAGTGGGATTGCTTACAGTGAGATTGTTTACATGGGATGGGGCTTTAGTACAGTGGGATTGCTTACAGTGGGATTGTTTAAATGGGATGCGGTTTGGTGCAGTGGGACCCTTTACAATTGGATGTTGTATGGTACAGTGGGATTGTTTACAATGGGATGCGGTTTGTTACAGTGGAATTGTTTACATGTGGCTTGGGCTTGGTACATTGGGATTAATTACAATGGGATGTAACTTAGTGCAGTGAGATTGTTTACAATGGGATGGGGTTTGGTACAGTGGGATTGCTTACAGTGAGATTGTTTACATGGGATGGGTCGTTAGTACAGTGGGATTGCTTACAGTGGGATTGTTTACAAGGGATGGGGCTTTAGTACAGTGGGATTGCTTACAATAGGATGGGATTTGGTGCAGTGAGATTGTTTACAATTGGATGTTGTTTGTTACATTGGGATTGTTTACATGGGATGGGGCTTTTGTACAGAGGGATTATTTACAATGGGATTGGGTTGGTAGAGTGGGATTGTTTACATGGGATGGGGCTTTAGCACAGTGGGATTGCTTATAGTGGGATTGTTTACATGGGATGCGGTTTGGTGCAGTGGGACTGTTTACAATTGGATGTTGTTTGGTACAGTGGGATAGTTTACAATGGGATGGGGTTTGGTGCAGTGAGATTGCTTACAATGAGTTGCGGTTTGATACAGTGGGATTCCTTGCAATGGGATACGTTTTGGTATAGTGGGATTGTTTACAAATTGCTGGGCTTTGGTACAGTGGGATTGTTTACAAGGTGATGGGTTTTGGTGCCGTGAGATTGCTTACAATCCGTAATACCAAACCGTATCGCATTGCAAGGAATCCCACTCTACCAAACCCCACCCCATATAGTGGGATTGTTTACAATGGGAGGGGTTTGGTAATTGGGATTCTTTAAAATGAAGGGGGTTTGGTACATTGGGATTGATTACAATGGAATTGGGCTTTTGTGCAGTGGGATTATTTACAATGGAAATGTGTTTGGTACAGTGGGATTACTTAGAATGGGATGGGGTTTAGTTCATGAGATTGTTTACAAGGGATAGGGTTTGGTACAGTGGGATTGTTTACAGTGGGATGGGGTTTGGTACGGTGGGATTGTTTACAATGGGATGTGGTTTGGTACAGTGGGATTATTTGCAATGGGATGTGTATTGGAGCAGTGGGATTGTTTACAATGGGATATGGTTTGGTACAGTAGGATTGTTTATAATGGGAAGGGGTTTGGTGCAATGCGATTGTTTACAATGGGATGGGGTCTGGTCCAGTAGGATTTTTTACAATGGAGGATATTCAGTACAGTGGGATTGTATATAATGGGATGGGGTATGGTACAGTGGGATTGTTTACATGGGATGCGGTTTGGTACAGTGGGATTGTTTACATGCGAATGGGAATTGGTACATTAGGATTAATTACAATGGGATGTAATTTGGTGCAGTGAGATTGTTTGCAATGGGATGGACTTTGGTACAGTGGGTTTGCTTACTGTGTGATGGCGTTTGGTACAGTGGCATTGTTTACAATGGAGAGGATTTGGTACGGTGGGATTGCTTACAATAGGATGGGATTTGGTGCAGTGAGATTGTTTACAATGGGATGGGGTTTTTTACATTGGGATTGTTTACATGGGATGGGGCTTTTGTACAGTGTGATTATTTACAATGGGATTGGGTTGTTAGAGTGGGATTGTTTACAATGGGATGGGGTTTGGTACAGTGGGATTGTTTACAATGGGATGGGGTTTGGTGCAGTGACGTTGCTTACAATCGGTTTGGTTTGGTACAGTGGGATTCCTTGCAATGGGATACGGTTTGGTATAGTAGGATTGATTACACTGTGCTGGGCTCTGGTACAGTGGGATTGTTTACAATGGGATGGGGTTTGGTACATTGGGATTCTTTAAAATGGAGGGGGTTTGGTACATTGGGATTGTTTACAGTGGAATTGGGCTTTTGTGTTGTGGGATTATTTACAATGGAAATGTGTTTGGTACAGTGGGATTATTTAGAATGGGATGGGGTTTAGTTAGTGAGATTGTTTACAAGGGATAGGGTTTGGTACGGTGGGATTGTTTACAATGGGATGCGGTTAGGTACAGTGGTATTATTTGCAATGGGATGTGTATTGGAACAGTGGGATTGTTTCTAATGGGATATGGTTTGGTACAGTAGGATTTTTTATAATGGGAAGGGGTTTGGTGCAATGGGATTGTATGCAGTGGGATGGGGTATGGTACAGTGTGATTGTTTACATGAGATGCGGTTTGGTACAGTGGGATTGTTTATATGTGGATGGGCTTTGGTACAGTGGGATTGCTTACTGTGCGATGGCGTTTTGTACAGTGGGATTGTTTACAATGGAGAGGGTTTGGTACGGTGGGATTGTTTACAATGGGATGAGATTTGGTGCAGTGAGATTGTTCACAATGGGAAGGGGTTTGTTGCAATGGGATTGTTTACAATGGGATTGGGTTTGGTCCAGTGGGATTTTTTATAATGGAGGGTATTCAGTACAGTGGGGTCGTATACAGTGGGATGGTGTATGGTACAGTGGGATTGTTTACATGCGGATGGGGCTTGGTACATTGGGATTAATTACAATGGGATATAATTTGGTGCAGTGAGATTGTTTACAATGGGGTGGTGTTTGGTACAGTGGGATTGCTTACAGTGGGATTGTTTACATGGAATGCTGTTTGATGCAGTGGGACAGTTTACAATTGGATGTTGTTTGGTACAGTGGGATTGTTTACAATGGGATGGGGTTTGGTACAGTGCGAATGTTTCCAATGGGACGATGTTTGGTACAGTGGGATTCCTTGCAATGGGATACGGTTTGGTATAGTGGGATTGTTTACACTGTGCTGGGCTCTGGTACAGTGCGATTGTTTACAATGGGATGGGGTTTGTTGCATTGAGATTCTTTAAAATGGAAGGGGTTGGTACATTGGGATAGTTTACAGTGGAATGGGTCTTTTGTGCAGTGGATTATTTACAATGGAAATGTGTTTTGTACAGTGGGATTATTTAGAATGGGATGGGGTTTAGTTAGTGAGATTGTTTACAAGGGATAGGGTTTGGTACAGTGGGATCGTTTACAGTTGGATGGGGTTTAGTACGGTGGGATTGTTTACAATGGGATGTGGTTTGGTACAGTGGGATTATTTGCAATGGTATGGATATTGGAACAGTGGGATTGTTTCTAATGGGATATGGTTTGGTACAGTAGGATTCTTTATAATGGGAAGGGGTTTGGTCCAGTAGGATTTTTTACAATGGAGGGTGTTCAGTACAGTGGGATTGTATACAGTAGGATGGGTATGGTACAGTGGGATTGTTTACATGGAATGCGGTTTGCTACTGTGGGATTGTTTACATGCGGATGGGACTTGGTACAATGGGATTAATTACAATGGGATGTAATTTGGTGCAGTGAGATTGTTTACAATGGGATGGGCTTTGGTACAGTGGGATTGCTTACTGTGCGATGGCGTTTGGTACAGTGAGATTGTTTACATGGGATGCGGTTTGGTGCGGTGGGACTGTTTACAATTGGATGTTGTTTGGTACAGTGGGATTGTTTACAATGGGATGGGGTTTGGTACATTGGGATTGTTTACAATGGGATGGGGTTTGGTACAGTGCGATTTTTTCCAGTGGGACGATGTTTGGTACAGTGGGATTGTTTACAATGGGAAGGGGTTTGTTGCAATGGGATTGTTTACATGGGATGTGGTTTGGTACAGTGGGATTGTTTACATGCGGATGGGGCTTGGTACATTGGGATTAATTACAATGGGATGTAATTTGGTGCAGTGAGATTGTTTACAATGGGGTGGTGTTTGGTACAGTGGGATTGCTTACTGTGCGATGACATTTGGTACAGTGGGATTGTTTACAATGGAGAGGGTTTGGTACGGTGGGATTGTTTACAATGGGATGTGGATTAGTACAATGGGAGTTTTTACAGTGGGATGCTGTTTAGTACAGTGGGATTGTTTACAATACATGGGATTGGTCTTTAGTACAGTGGAATTGCTTACAGTGGGATTATTTACATGGAATGGGGCTCTAGTACAGTGGGATTGTTTACAATAGGATGGGATTTGGTGCAGTGAGATTGTTTACAATGGGATGGGGTTTCTTACATTGGGATTGTTTACATGGGATGGGGCTTTTGTGCAGTGGGATTGCTTACAGTGGGATTGTTTACATGGGATGCGGTTTGGTGCAGTGGGACTGTTTACAATTGGATGTTGTTTGGTACAGTCGGATTGTTTACAATGGGATGGGGTTTGGTACACTGGGATTGTTTACAATGGGATGGCATTTGTTACAGTGGTATTTTTTCCAATGGCATGTGGTTTGGTACAGCGGGATTGTTTACAGTGGAATCGGCTTTGTTACATTGGGATTGTTTACATGGGATGGGGCTTATGTACATTGGGATTATTACAATGGGATTGGATTGGTAGAGTGGGATTGTTTACATGGGATGGGTCTTCAGTACAGTGGGATTGCTTGCAGTGGGTTTGTTTACATGGGATGCGGTTCGGTGCAGTGGGACTGTTTACAATGGGATGGGGTTTGGTACACTGGCATTTTTTACAATGGGATGGGGTTTGGTGCAGTGAGATTGCTTACAATGAGTTGGGGTTTGATACAGTGGGATTCCTTGCAATGGGAAACGGTTTGGTATAGTGGGATTGTTTACAATTTGCTGGGCTTTGGTACAGTGGGATTGTTTACAATGGGATGGGGTTTGTTGTAGTCAGATTGATTACAATGGGTTGGGGTTTGGTACAGTGGGATTCCTTGCAATGGGATATGGTTTGGTATAGTGGGATTGTTTACAATGTGCTGGGCTTTGGTACAGTGGGATTGTTTACAATGGGATGGGGTTTGGTGCATTGGGATTCTTTAAAATGGAGGTGGTTTGGTACATTGGGATTGTTTACAGTGGAATTGGGCTTTTGTGCAGTGGGATTATTTACAATGGAAATGTGTTTTGTACAGTGGGATTATTTAGAATGGTTAGGGGTTTAGTTAGTGAGATTGTTTACAAGGGATAGGGTTTGGTACAGTGGGATTGTTTACAGTGGGATGGGGTTTGGTACGGTGGGATTGTTTACAATGGGATGCGGTTAGATACAGTGGGACTATTTGCAATGGGATGTGTATTGGAACATTGGGATTATTTCTAATGGGATATGGTTTGGTACAGTAGGATTGTTTATAATGGGAAGGGGTTTGGTGCAATGGGATTGTATACAGTGGGATGGGGTTCGTTACATTGGGATTGTTTACATGGGATGGGGCTTTTTTACAGTGGGATTGCTTACAGTGGGATAGTTTTCATGGTATGCGGTTTGGTGCAGTAGGACTGTTTACAATTGGATGTTGTTTGGTACAGTCGGATTGTTTAAAATGGGATGGGGTTTGGTACAGTGGGATTGTTTACAATGGGATGGGGTTTGGTACAGTGGTATTTTTTCCAATGGCACGTGGTTAGGTACAGTGGCATTGTTTACATTGAAATGGGGTTTGTTACATTGGGATTGTTTACATGGGATGGGGCTTTTGTACAGTGGGATTATAACAATGGGATTGGATTGGTAGAGTGGGATTGTTTACATGGGAGGGGTCTTTAGTACAGTGGGATTGCTTGCAGTGGGTTTGTTTACAATGGATGTCGTTTGGTGCAGTGGGACTGTTTACAATTGGATGTTGTTTGGTATAGTGGAATTGTTTACAATGGGATGGGGTTTGATACAGTGGGATTGTTTACAATGGGATGGGGTTTGGTACAGTGGCAATTTTACAATGGGATGGGGTTTGGTGCAGTGAGATTGCTTACAATGGGTCGGGGTTTGATACAGCGGGATTCCTTGCAATGGGATACGGTTTGGTATAGTGGGATTGTTTACAATGGGTTGGGGTTTGGTGCAGTGAGATTGTTGATAATGGGATGTGGTTTGGTATTTTTTGACTGTTTACATTCGGATGGGGATCGGTACTGTGGAATTAATTACAATAGGATGTGGTTTGCTGCAGTGAGATTGTTTTCAATGGGATGGGGTTTGGTACAGTGGGATTGCTAACTGTGGGATGGGGTTTGGTACAGTGGGATTGCTTATTGTGGGATGTGGTTTAGGACAGTGGGATTGTTTACAATGGGATGCAGTTTGGTATAGTGGGATTACTTGCAATGGGATGGGTATTGGTACAGTGGGATTGTTTCCAATGGGATGTGGTTTGGTACAGTGGGATTGTTTACAATGGGATGGGGTTAGGTATAGTGGGCATGTTTGCAGTGAGAAGGGGTTTGTCGCAATGGGATTGTTTACAATGGGATGGGGTACGGTCCATTGGTGTTCTTTGCGATGGGATGGGGTTTAGTACAGTGGAATTGTTTACAATGGGATTCGGTTTGTTACAGTGGAATTGTTTACATGTGGCTTGGGCTTGGTACATTGGGATTAATTACAATGGGATGTAACTTGGTGCAGTGAGATTGTTTACAATGGGATGGGGTTTGGTACATTGGGATTGCTTACAGTGAGATTGTTTACATGGGATGGGGCTTTAGTACAGTGGGATTGCTTACAGTGAGATTGTTTACATGGGATGGGGCTTTAGTACAGTGGGATTGCTTACAGTGGGATTGTTTAAATGGGATGCGGTTTGGTGCAGTGGGACTCTTTACAATTGGATGTTGTTTGGTACAGTGGGATTGTTTACAATGGGATGGGGTTAGGTATAGTGGGCATGTTTGCAGTGAGAAGGGGTTTGTCGCAATGGGATTGTTTACAATGGGATGGGGTACGGTCCATTGGTGTTCTTTGCGATGGGATGGGGTTTAGTACAGTGGGATTGTTTACAATGGGATGCGGTTTGTTACAGTGGAATTGCTTACATGTGGCTTGGGCTTGGTACATTGGGATTAATTACAATGGGATGTAACTTGGTGCAGTGAGATTGTTTACAATGGGATGGGGTTTGGTACAGTGGGATTGCTTACAGTGAGATTGTTTACATGGGATGGGTCGTTAGTACAGTGGGATTGCTTACAGTGAGATTGTTTACATGGGATGGGGCTTTAGTACAGTGGGATTGCTTACAGTGGGATTGTTTAAATGGGATGCGGTTTGGTGCAGTGGGACTCTTTACAATTGGATGTTGTTTGGTACAGTGGGATTGTTTACAATGGGATGGGGTTTGGTACAGTGGGATTGCTTACTGTGCGATGACGTTTAGTACAGTGTGATTGTTTACAATGGAGAGGGTTTGGTATGGTGGGATTGTTTACAATGGGATGTGGATTAGTACAGTGGGATTTTTTACAGTGGGATGGGGTTTAGTAAATTGGCATTGTGTACAATACATGGGATGGGTCTTTAGTACAGTGGGATTGCTTACAGTGAGATTGTTTACATGGGATGGGGCTTTAGTACAGTGGGATTGTTTACAATAGGATGAGATTTGGTGCAGTGAAATTGTTTACAATGGGATGGGGTTTGTTACATTGGGATTGTTTACATGGGATGGGGCTTTTGTACAGTGAAATTATTTATAATGGGATTGGGTTGGTAGAGTGGGATTGTTTACATGGGATGGGGCTTTAGTACAGTGGGATTGCTTACAGTGGGATTGTTTAAATGGGATGCGGTTTGGTGCAGTGGGACTGTTTACAATTGGATGTTGTTTGGTACAGTGAGATTGTTTACAATGGGATGGGGTTTGGTACAGTGGGATTGTTTACAATGGGATGGGGTTTGGTACATTGGCATTTGTTCCAGTGGGATGGGGTTTGGTGCAGTGAGATTGCTTACAATGGGTTGGGGTTTGGTACAGTGGGATTCCTTGCAATGGGACATGGTTCGGTATAGTGGGATCGTTTACAATGTGCTGAGCTTTGGTACAGTGGGGTTGTTTACAATGGGATGGTGTTTGGTACATTGGGATTCTTTACAATGGAGGGGATTTGGTACATTGGGATTGTTTACAGTGGAATTGGGTTGGTACAACCGGATTGTTTACATGGAATCGGGCTTTGTGCAGTGGGATTATTTACAATTGGATGGTGTTTGCTACAGTAGGATTGCTTACAGTGGGATGCGTATCGGTACAGTGGTATTTTTTCCAATGGCATGTGGTTTGGTACAGTGGGATTGTTTACAATGGAGAGGGTATGGTAGTGTGATTGTTTACAATGGGATGTGGTTTAGTACAGTGGGATTGTTTAAAATGTGATGTCATTTGGTACAGTGGGATTGTTTACAATAGGATGGGTATTGTTACAGTGGTATTTTTTCCAATGGCATGTGGTTTGGTACAGTGGAATTTTTTACAGTGGAATCGGCTTTGTTACATTGGGATTGTTTACATGGGATGGGGCTTTTGTACAGTGGGATTATTACAATGGGATTGGGTTGGTAGAGTGGGATTGTTTACATGGGATGGGTCTTTAGTACAGTGGGATTGCTTGCAGTGGGTTTGTTTACATGGGATGGGGTTTGGTGCAGTGGAACTGTTTACAATTGGATGTTGTTTGGTACAGTGGCATTTTTTACAATGGGATGGGGTTTGGTGCAGTGAGATTGCTTACAATGGGTTGGGGTTTGATACAGTGGGATTCCTTGCAATGGGATACGATTTGGTATAGTGGGATTGTTTACAATGGGCTGTGGTTTGGTGCAGTGAGTTTGTTTACAGTGGATTGGGTTTTGGTACAGTGAGATTGTTTATAATGGGATGTGGTTTGGTACAGTGGGACTGTTTACATTCGGATGGGAATCGGTACTGTGGAATTAATTACAATAGGATGTGGTTTGTTGCTTTGAGATTGTTTTCAGTGGGATGGGGTTTGGTACAATGGGATTGCTTACTGTGGGATGGGGTTTGGTACAGTGGTATTGCTTATTGTGGGATGGGATTTGATACAGTGGGATTGTTTACAATGGAGAGGGCATGGTAGTGTGATTGTTTACAATGGGATGTGGTTTAGGACAGTGGGATTGTGTACAGTGGGATGCAATTTGGTACAGTGGGATTGTTTACAATGGGTTTGGGTTTGGTACAGTGGGATTATTTGCAATGGGATGGGTATTGGTACAGTGGGATTGTTTCCAATGGGATGTGGTTTGGTACAGAGGGATTGTTTACAATGTGATGGTGTTAGGTATAGTGGGCATGTTTGCAATTAGAAGGGGTTTGGTACAGTGGGATTGTTTACAATGGGATGCGGCTTGGTAAAGTGCGATTGTTTACAATGGGATGCGGTTTGGTAAAGTGCGATTGTTTACAATGGGATGCGGTTTGGTACAGTGGGATTATTTGCAATGGGATGGGTATTGGAACAGTGGGATTGTTTCTAATGGGATATGGTTTGGTACAGTAGGATTGTTTATAATGGGAAGGGATTTGTTGCAATGGGATTGTTTCCAATGGGATGGGGTTTGGTACAATGGGATTGTTTACAATGGGATGTGGTTTGGAACCGTGGGATTGTTTACAACGTAGGGGGTTTAGTACAGTGCGATTGTGTACAGTGGGATGGGCTTTGGTACAGTGGGATTGTTTACATGGGAAGAGGCTTTAGTACTGTGGGAATGTTTACAATAGGATGGGGTTTGGTGCAATGAGATTGTTTACAATGGGATGGGATTTGGTACAGTGGGATTGTTTCTAATGGGATGTGGTTTGGTACAGTAGGTTTGTTTATAATGGGAAGTGGTTTGTTGCGATGGAATTGTTTCCAGTGGGATGGGGTTTGATACAGTGGGATTGTTTACAATGTGTAGGGGTTTGTTGCAATAGGATTGTTTACAATGGGATGGGGTTTGGTCCAGTGGGATTGTTTACAATGGGATGAGGTTTGGTACAGTGATATTATTTGCAATCGGATGGGTATTGGTACAGTGGGATTGTTTACAATGGGATGTGGTTTGGTACAGTAGGCTTGTTTATAATGGGAAGTGGTTTGTTGCAATGGAATTGTTTCCAATGGGATGGGGTTTGGTACAGTGGGACTGTTTACAATGTGTAGGGGTTTGTTGCAATAGGATTGTTTACAATGGGATGGGGTTTGGTCCAGTGGGATTGTTTACAATGGGATGTGGTTTGGTACAGTGGGATTGTTTACAACATAGAGGGTTTACTGCAGTGCGATTGTATACAGTGGGATGGGATTTGGTACAGTGGGATTGTTTACATGGGATGGGGCTTTAGTACAGTGGGAATGTTTACAATCGGATGGGGTTTGGTGCAATGAGATTGTTTACAATGGGATGGGATTTGGAACAGTGGGTTGTTTACAGTGGGATAGGGGCTTGGTACAGTGTGATGGTTTACAATGGGATGGGGTTTGGTACAGTGGGATTCTTTATAATGGAGGGGGTTTGGTACAGTGTGATTGTTTACAATGGGATGGGGTTTGGTACGGTGGGATTCTTTACAATGGAGGGGGTTTGGTACAGTGGGATTGATTACAGTGGAATGAGGTTTGTTACATTGGGATTGTTTACAATGGAATTTGGTTGTTAGAGTGGGATTGTTTACATGGGATGGGGCTTTAGTACAGCGGGATTGCTTACAGTGAGTTTGTTTACATGGGATGGGGTTTGGTACAGTGGGATTGTTTACAATGGGATGGGGTTTGGTACAGTGGCATTTTTTACAATGGGATGGGGTTTGGTGCAGTGAGATTGCTTACATTGGGTTGCGGTTTGGTACAGTGGGATTCCTTGCAATGGGATACGGTTTGGTATAGTGGGATTGTTTACAATGGGTTGGGGTTTGGTGCAGTGCGTTCGTTTACAGTGGATTAGGGTTTGGCACAGTGAGATTGTTTATAATGGGATGTGGTTTGGTACAGTGGGACTGTTTACGTTCGGATGGGGATCGGTACATCGGGATTAATTACAATAGGATGTGGTTTGGTGCAGTGAGATTGTTTTCAATGGGATGGGTTTGGTACATTGGGATTGTTTATAATGGAGCGGGTTTGGTACAGTGGGAATGTTTACAAAGGGATGTGGTTTAGGACAGTGGGATTGTTTACAATGGGATGCAGTTTGTTACAGCGAGATTGTTTACAATAGGATGGGGTTTGGTACAGTGATATTATTTACAATGGGATGGGTATTGGTACAGTGGGATTGTTTACAATGAGATGGTGTTTGGTACAGTGGGCTTGTTTGCAATGAGAAGGGGTGCGGCGCAATGGGATTGTTTACAATGGGATGGGGGTACGGTACATTGGAGTTCTTTACGATGTGATGGGGTTTGGTAGAGTGGGATTGTTTATAATGGGATGCGGTTTGGAAAAGTGGGATTGTTTACAAGGGGATGCGGTTTGGTACAGTGGGATTATTTGCAATGGGATGGGTATTGGAACAATGGGATTGTTTCTAATGGGATATGGTTTGGTACAGTAGGATTGTTTATAATGGGAAGGGGTTTGTTGCAATGGGTTTGTTTCCAATGGGATGGGATTTGGTACAGTGGGATTGTTTCTAATGGGATGTGGTTTGGTACAGTAGGTTTGTTTATAATGGGAAGTGGTTTGTTGCGATGGAATTGTTTCCAGTGGGATGGGGTTTGATACAGTGGGATTGTTTACAATGTGTAGGGGTTTGTTGCAATAGGATTGTTTACAATGGGATGGGGTTTGGTCCAGTGGGATTGTTTACAATGGGATGAGGTTTGGTACAGTGATATTATTTGCAATCGGATGGGTATTGGTACAGTGGGATTGTTTACAATGGGATGTGGTTTGGAACCGTGGGATTGTTTACAACGTAGGGGGTTTAGTACAG
Source organism: Carcharodon carcharias (assembly GCF_017639515.1). Classification (NCBI taxonomy): domain Eukaryota; kingdom Metazoa; phylum Chordata; class Chondrichthyes; order Lamniformes; family Lamnidae; genus Carcharodon; species Carcharodon carcharias. Next base: position 80,614,915 of record NC_054476.1, read on the forward strand.
TGCGATTGTGTACAGTGGGATGGGCTTTGGTACAGTGGGATTGTTTACATGGGAAGGGGCTTTAGTACAGTGGGAATGTTTACAATAGGATGGGGTTTGGTGCAATGAGATTGTTTACAATGGGATGGGATTTGGAACAGTGGGATTGTTTACAGTGGGATGGGGTTTGGTGCAGTGGGATTGTTTACAATTGGACGTTGTTTGGTACAGTGGGATTGTTTACAATAGAATGGGGTTTGGTGCAATGGGGTTGTTTAAAATGGGATGGGGTTTGGTACATAGGCATTTTTACAATGGGATGGGGTTTGGTGCAATGAGATTGTTTACAATGGGATGGGATTTGGAACAGTGGGATTGTTTACATTAGGATGGGGCTCGGTACAGTGGGATTAATTACAATAGGATGTGGTTTGGTACAGTGAGATTGCTTACAATGGGATGGGCATTGGTATACTAGGATTCCTTGCAATGGGATACGGTTTGGTAGTGGGATTGTTTACAATGGTATGGGGTTTGGTACAGTGGGATTGTTTACAATGGGATGTGGTTTGATACAGTGGGATTGTTTACATTAGGATGGGGCTCGGTATAGTGGGATTAATTACAATAGGATGTGGTTTGGTGCAGTGAGTTTGTTTTCAATGCGATGGGGTTTAGTACAGTGGGATTGTTTACAATGGAGCGGGTTTGGTACAGTTGGATTGTTCACAATGGGATGTGGTTTAGGACAGTGGGATTGTTTACAATTGGATGCAGTTTGGTACAGTGGGATTGTTTACAATGGGATGGGTTTTGGTATAATGGGATTGTTTACAATGGGTTGGGGTTTGGTACATTGGGATTGTTTACAATGGGTTGGGGTTAGGTACAGTGGGATTGTTTACAGTGGGATGGAGTTTACTACAGTGGGATTGTTTACAATGCAGAGGGTTTACAATAGGATGGGATTTGTTGCCGTGAGATTATTTTCAATGGGATGGGTTTTGGTATAATGGGATTGTTTACAATGGGTTGGGGTTTGGTACATTGGGATTGTTTACAATGGGATGCGGTTTGGTACAATGGGATTGTTTCCAATGGGTTGGGGTTTGGTCAGTGGGATTGTTTACAATGGGATGTAGTTTGGTACAGTGGGATTGTTTACAAGGGAGAGGGTTTGGTACGGTGGGATTGTTTACAGTGGGATGGGGTTTGGTACGGTGGGATTGTTTACAATGGGATGCGGTTTGTTACAATGGGATTGTTTACAATGGGTTGGGGTTTGGTCATTGGGATTGTTTACAATGGGATGTAGTTTGGTACAGTGGGATTGTTTACAAGGGAGAGGGTTTGGTACAGTGGGATTGTTTACAGTGGGATGGGGTTTGGTACGGTGGGATTGTTTACAATGGGATGTGGTTTGGTACAGTAGGTTTGTTTATAATGGGAAGTGGTTTGTTGCGATGGAATTGTTTCCAATGGGTTGGGGTTTGGTACAGTGGAATTGTTTACAATGTGTAGGGGTTTGTTGCAATAGGATTGTTTACAATGGGATGGGGTTTGGTCCAGTGGGATTGTTTACAATGGGATGAGGTTTGGTACAGTGATATTATTTGCAATCGGATGGTATTGGTACAGTGGGATTGTTTCTAATGGGATGTGGTTTGGTACAGTAGGTTTGTTTATAATGGGAAGTGGTTTGTTGCAATGGAATTATTTCCAATGGGATGGGGTTTGGTACAGTGGGATTGTTTACAATGTGTAGGGGCTTGTTGCAATAGGATTGTTTACAATGGGATGGGGTTTGGTCCAGTGTGATTGTTTACAATGGGATGTGGTTTGGTACAGTGGGATTGTTTATAATGGGAAGGGGTTTGTTGCAATGGGTTTGTTTCCAATGGGATGGGGTTTGGTACAGTGGGATTGTTTACAATGGGATGTGGTTTGGAACCGTGGGATTGGTTACAACGTAGGGGGTTTAGTACAGTGCGATTGTGTACAGTGGGATGGGCTTTGGTACAGTGGGATTGTTTACATGGGAAGGGGCTTTAGTACAGTGGGAATATTTACAATAGGATGGGGTTTGGTGCAATGAGATTGTTTACAATGGGATGGGATTTGGAACAGTGGGATTGTTTACAGTGGGATGGGGTTTGGTGCAGTGGGATTGTTTACAATTGGACATTGTTTGGTACAGTGGGATTGTTTAAAATAGAATGGGGTTTGGTGCAATGGGGTTGTTTAAAATGGGATGGGGTTTGGTACATAGGCATTTTTTACAATGGGATGGGGTTTGGTGCAATGAGATTGTTTACAATGGGATGGGATTTGGAACAGTGGGATTGTTTACATTAGGATGGGGCTCGGTACAGTGGGATTAATTACAATAGGTTGTGGTTTGGTACAGTGAGATTGCTTACAATGGGATGGGCATTGGTATACTAGGATTCCTTGCAATGGGATACGGTTTGGTAGTGGGATTGTTTACAATGGTATGGGGTTTGGTACAGTGGGATTGTTTACAATGGGATGTGGTTTGATACAGTGGGATTGTTTATATTAGGATGGGGCTCGGTATAGTGGGATTAATTACAATAGGATGTGGTTTGGTGCAGTGAGTTTGTTTTCAATGCGATGGGGTTTAGTACAGTGGGATTGTTTACAATGGAGCGGGTTTGGTACAGTTGGATTGTTCACAATGGGATGTGGTTTAGGACAGTGGGATTGTTTACAATTGGATGCAGTTTGGTACAGTGGGATTGTTTACAATGGGATGGGTTTTGGTATAATGGGATTGTTTACAATGGGTTGGGGTTTGGTACATTGGGATTGTTTACAATGGGTTGGGGTTAGGTACAGTGGGATTGTTTACAGTGGGATGGAGTTTACTACAGTGGGATTGTTTACAGTGCAGAGGGTTTACAATAGGATGGGATTTGTTGCCGTGAGATTATTTTCAATGGGATGGGTTTTGGTATAATGGGATTGTTTACAATGGGTTGGGGTTTGGTACATTGGGATTGTTTACAATGGGATGCGGTTTGGTACAATGGGATTGTTTCCAATGGGTTGGGGTTTGGTCAGTGGGATTGTTTACAATGGGATGTAGTTTGGTACAGTGGGATTGTTTACAAGGGAGAGGGTTTGGTACAGTGGGATTGTTTACAGTGGGATGGGGTTTGGTACGGTGGGATTGTTTACAATGGGATGCGGTTTGTTGCAATGGGATTGTTTACAATGGGTTGGGGTTTGGTCATTGGGATTGTTTACAATGGGATGTAGTTTGGTACAGTGGGATTGTTTACAATGGGATGTGGTTTGGTACAGTGGGATTGTTTACAACATAGAGGGTTTACTGCAGTGCGATTGTATACAGTGGGATGGGATTTGGTACAGTGGGATTGTTTACATGGGATGGGGCTTTAGTACAGTGGGAATGTTTACAATCGGATGGGGTTTGGTGCAATGAGATTGTTTACAATGGGATGGGATTTGGAACAGTGGGTTGTTTACAGTGGGATAGGGGCTTGGTACAGTGTGATGGTTTACAATGGGATGGGGTTTGGTACAGTGGGATTCTTTATAATGGAGGGGGTTTGGTACAGTGTGATTGTTTACAATGGGATGGGGTTTGGTACGGTGGGATTCTTTACAATGGAGGGGGTTTGGTACAGTGGGATTGATTACAGTGGAATGAGGTTTGTTACATTGGGATTGTTTACAATGGAATTTGGTTGTTAGAGTGGGATTGTTTACATGGGATGGGGCTTTAGTACAGCGGGATTGCTTACAGTGAGTTTGTTTACATGGGATGGGGTTTGGTACAGTGGGATTGTTTACAATGGGATGGGGTTTGGTACAGTGGCATTTTTTACAATGGGATGGGGTTTGGTGCAGTGAGATTGCTTACATTGGGTTGCGGTTTGGTACAGTGGGATTCCTTGCAATGGGATACGGTTTGGTATAGTGGGATTGTTTACAATGGGTTGGGGTTTGGTGCAGTGCGTTCGTTTACAGTGGATTAGGGTTTGGCACAGTGAGATTGTTTATAATGGGATGTGGTTTGGTACAGTGGGACTGTTTACGTTCGGATGGGGATCGGTACATCGGGATTAATTACAATAGGATGTGGTTTGGTGCAGTGAGATTGTTTTCAATGGGATGGGTTTGGTACATTGGGATTGTTTATAATGGAGCGGGTTTGGTACAGTGGGAATGTTTACAAAGGGATGTGGTTTAGGACAGTGGGATTGTTTACAATGGGATGCAGTTTGTTACAGCGAGATTGTTTACAATAGGATGGGGTTTGGTACAGTGATATTATTTACAATGGGATGGGTATTGGTACAGTGGGATTGTTTACAATGAGATGGTGTTTGGTACAGTGGGCTTGTTTGCAATGAGAAGGGGTGCGGCGCAATGGGATTGTTTACAATGGGATGGGGTACGGTACATTGGAGTTCTTTACGATGTGATGGGGTTTGGTAGAGTGGGATTGTTTATAATGGGATGCGGTTTGGAAAAGTGGGATTGTTTACAAGGGGATGCGGTTTGGTACAGTGGGATTATTTGCAATGGGATGGGTATTGGAACAATGGGATTGTTTCTAATGGGATATGGTTTGGTACAGTAGGATTGTTTATAATGGGAAGGGGTTTGTTGCAATGGGTTTGTTTCCAATGGGATGGGATTTGGTACAGTGGGATTGTTTCTAATGGGATGTGGTTTGGTACAGTAGGTTTGTTTATAATGGGAAGTGGTTTGTTGCGATGGAATTGTTTCCAGTGGGATGGGGTTTGATACAGTGGGATTGTTTACAATGTGTAGGGGTTTGTTGCAATAGGATTGTTTACAATGGGATGGGGTTTGGTCCAGTGGGATTGTTTACAATGGGATGAGGTTTGGTACAGTGATATTATTTGCAATCGGATGGGTATTGGTACAGTGGGATTGTTTACAATGGGATGTGGTTTGGAACCGTGGGATTGTTTACAACGTAGGGGGTTTAGTACAGTGCGATTGTGTACAGTGGGATGGGCTTTGGTACAGTGGGATTGTTTACATGGGAAGGGGCTTTAGTACAGTGGGAATGTTTACAATAGGATGGGGTTTGGTGCAATGAGATTGTTTACAATGGGATGGGATTTGGAACAGTGGGATTGTTTACAGTGGGATGGGGTTTGGTGCAGTGGGATTGTTTACAATTGGACGTTGTTTGGTACAGTGGGATTGTTTACAATAGAATGGGGTTTGGTGCAATGGGGTTGTTTAAAATGGGATGGGGTTTGGTACATAGGCATTTTTTACAATGGGATGGGGTTTGGTGCAATGAGATTGTTTACAATGGGATGGGATTTGGAACAGTGGGATTGTTTACATTAGGATGGGGCTCGGTACAGTGGGATTAATTACAATAGGATGTGGTTTGGTACAGTGAGATTGCTTACAATGGGATGGGCATTGGTATACTAGGATTCCTTGCAATGGGATACGGTTTGGTAGTGGGATTGTTTACAATGGTATGGGGTTTGGTACAGTGGGATTGTTTACAATGGGATGTGGTTTGATACAGTGGGATTGTTTACATTAGGATGGGGCTCGGTATAGTGGGATTAATTACAATAGGATGTGGTTTGGTGCAGTGAGTTTGTTTTCAATGCGATGGGGTTTAGTACAGTGGGATTGTTTACAATGGAGCGGGTTTGGTACAGTTGGATTGTTCACAATGGGATGTGGTTTAGGACAGTGGGATTGTTTACAATTGGATGCAGTTTGGTACAGTGGGATTGTTTACAATGGGATGGGTTTTGGTATAATGGGATTGTTTACAATGGGTTGGGGTTTGGTACATTGGGATTGTTTACAATGGGTTGGGGTTAGGTACAGTGGGATTGTTTACAGTGGGATGGAGTTTACTACAGTGGGATTGTTTACAATGCAGAGGGTTTACAATAGGATGGGATTTGTTGCCGTGAGATTATTTTCAATGGGATGGGTTTTGGTATAATGGGATTGTTTACAATGGGTTGGGGTTTGGTACATTGGGATTGTTTACAATGGGATGCGGTTTGGTACAATGGGATTGTTTCCAATGGGTTGGGGTTTGGTCAGTGGGATTGTTTACAATGGGATGTAGTTTGGTACAGTGGGATTGTTTACAAGGGAGAGGGTTTGGTACGGTGGGATTGTTTACAGTGGGATGGGGTTTGGTACGGTGGGATTGTTTACAATGGGATGCGGTTTGTTACAATGGGATTGTTTACAATGGGTTGGGGTTTGGTCATTGGGATTGTTTACAATGGGATGTAGTTTGGTACAGTGGGATTGTTTACAAGGGAGAGGGTTTGGTACAGTGGGATTGTTTACAGTGGGATGGGGTTTGGTACGGTGGGATTGTTTACAATGGGATGTGGTTTGGTACAGTAGGTTTGTTTATAATGGGAAGTGGTTTGTTGCGATGGAATTGTTTCCAATGGGTTGGGGTTTGGTACAGTGGAATTGTTTACAATGTGTAGGGGTTTGTTGCAATAGGATTGTTTACAATGGGATGGGGTTTGGTCCAGTGGGATTGTTTACAATGGGATGAGGTTTGGTACAGTGATATTATTTGCAATCGGATGGTATTGGTACAGTGGGATTGTTTCTAATGGGATGTGGTTTGGTACAGTAGGTTTGTTTATAATGGGAAGTGGTTTGTTGCAATGGAATTATTTCCAATGGGATGGGGTTTGGTACAGTGGGATTGTTTACAATGTGTAGGGGCTTGTTGCAATAGGATTGTTTACAATGGGATGGGGTTTGGTCCAGTGTGATTGTTTACAATGGGATGTGGTTTGGTACAGTGGGATTGTTTATAATGGGAAGGGGTTTGTTGCAATGGGTTTGTTTCCAATGGGATGGGGTTTGGTACAGTGGGATTGTTTACAATGGGATGTGGTTTGGAACCGTGGGATTGGTTACAACGTAGGGGGTTTAGTACAGTGCGATTGTGTACAGTGGGATGGGCTTTGGTACAGTGGGATTGTTTACATGGGAAGGGGCTTTAGTACAGTGGGAATATTTACAATAGGATGGGGTTTGGTGCAATGAGATTGTTTACAATGGGATGGGATTTGGAACAGTGGGATTGTTTACAGTGGGATGGGGTTTGGTGCAGTGGGATTGTTTACAATTGGACATTGTTTGGTACAGTGGGATTGTTTAAAATAGAATGGGGTTTGGTGCAATGGGGTTGTTTAAAATGGGATGGGGTTTGGTACATAGGCATTTTTTACAATGGGATGGGGTTTGGTGCAATGAGATTGTTTACAATGGGATGGGATTTGGAACAGTGGGATTGTTTACATTAGGATGGGGCTCGGTACAGTGGGATTAATTACAATAGGTTGTGGTTTGGTACAGTGAGATTGCTTACAATGGGATGGGCATTGGTATACTAGGATTCCTTGCAATGGGATACGGTTTGGTAGTGGGATTGTTTACAATGGTATGGGGTTTGGTACAGTGGGATTGTTTACAATGGGATGTGGTTTGATACAGTGGGATTGTTTATATTAGGATGGGGCTCGGTATAGTGGGATTAATTACAATAGGATGTGGTTTGGTGCAGTGAGTTTGTTTTCAATGCGATGGGGTTTAGTACAGTGGGATTGTTTACAATGGAGCGGGTTTGGTACAGTTGGATTGTTAACAATGGGATGTGGTTTAGTACAGTGGGATTGTTTACAATTGGATGCAGTTTGGTACAGTGGGATTGTTTACAATGGGATGGGTTTTGGTATAATGGGATTGTTTACAATGGGTTGGGGTTTGGTACATTGGGATTGTTTACAATGGGTTGGGGTTAGGTACAGTGGGATTGTTTACAGTGGGATGGAGTTTACTACAGTGGGATTGTTTACAGTGCAGAGGGTTTACAATAGGATGGGATTTGTTGCCGTGAGATTATTTTCAATGGGATGGGTTTTGGTATAATGGGATTGTTTACAATGGGTTGGGGTTTGGTACATTGGGATTGTTTACAATGGGATGCGGTTTGGTACAATGGGATTGTTTCCAATGGGTTGGGGTTTGGTCAGTGGGATTGTTTACAATGGGATGTAGTTTGGTACAGTGGGATTGTTTACAAGGGAGAGGGTTTGGTACAGTGGGATTGTTTACAGTGGGATGGGGTTTGGTACGGTGGGATTGTTTACAATGGGATGCGGTTTGTTGCAATGGGATTGTTTACAATGGGTTGGGGTTTGGTCATTGGGATTGTTTACAATGGGATGTAGTTTGGTACAGTGGGATTGTTTACAAGGGAGAGGGTTTGGTACAGTGGGATTGTTTACAGTGGGATGGGGTTTGGTACGGTGGGATCGTTTACAATGGGATGTGGTTTGGTACAGTAGGTTTGTTTATAATGGGAAGTGGTTTGTTGCGATGGAATTGTTTCCAATGGGATGGGGTTTGGTACAGTGGAAGTGTTTACAATGTGTAGGGGTTTGTTGCAATAGGATTGTTTACAATGGGATGGGGTTTGGTCCAGTGGGATTGTTTACAATGGGATGAGGTTTGGTACAGTGATATTATTTGCAATCGGATGGTATTGGTACAGTGGGATTGTTTCTAATGGGATGTGGTCTGGTACAGTAGGTTTGTTTATAATGGGAAGTGGTTTGTTGCAATGGAATTATTTCCAATGGGATGGGGTTTGGTACAGTGGGATTGTTTACAATGTGTAGGGGTTTGTTGCAATAGGATTGTTTACAATGGGATGGGGTTTGGTACAGTGTGATTGTTTACAATGGGATGTGGTTTGGTACAGTGGGATTGTTTACAACGTAGAGGGTTTAGTACAGTGCGATTGTGTACAGTGGGATGGGATTTGGTACAGTAGGATTGTTTACATGGGATGGGGCTTTAGTACAGTGGGAATGTTTACAGTCGGATGGAGTTTGGTGCAATGAGATTGTTTACAATGGGATGGGATTTGGAACAGTGGGATTGTTTACAGTGGGATGGGGTTTGGTGCAGTGGGATTGTTTACAATTGGACGTTGTTTGGTACAGTGGGATTGTTTACAATAGAATGGGGTTTGGTACATTGGGGTTGTTTACATGGGATGGGCCTTTTGTACAGTGGAATTATTTACAATGGAATGGGGTTTGGTTCAGTGGGATTGTTTACAATGGGATTGGGTTGGTAGATTGGGATTGCTTACAGTGGGATGTTTGGTGCAGTGGGACTGTTTACAATTGGACGTTGTTTGGTACATTGGGATTGTTTACAATAGAATGGGGTTTGATACAGTGGGATTGTTTACAATGGGATGGGGTTTGTTACATTGGGATTGTTTACATGGGATGGGCCTTTTGTACAGTGGAATTATTTACAATGGAAAGGGGTTTGATACAGTGGGATTGTTTACAATGGGATGGGGTTTGGTGCAGTGAGATTGCTTACAATGGGTTAGGGTTTGGTACAGTGGGATTCCTTGCAATGGGATACGGTTTGGTGCAGTGGGATTGTTTACAATGGGTTGGGATTTGGCACAGTGCGATTGTTTACAATGGATTGGGGTTTGGTACAGTGTGATTGTTTACAATGAGATGTGATTTGATACAGTGGGATTGTTTACATTCGGATGAGGCTCGGTACAGTGGGATTAATTGCAATAGCTTGTGGTTTGGTGCAGTGAGATTGTTTACAATGGAGCGGGTTTGGTACAGTTAGATTGTTCACAATGGGATGTGGTTTAGGACAGTCGGATTGTTTACAATGGGATGCAGTTTGGTACAGTGGGATTGTTTACAATGGGATGGGTTTTGGTACAGTGAGATTATTTACAATGGGATGGGTATTGGTACATTGGGATTGTTTCCAATGGGATGTGGTTTGGTACAGTGGGATTGTTTACAGTGGGATGGGGTTTGGTACAGTGGGATTGTTTAGAACGGGATGCGGTTTGGTACAGTGGGATTGTTTACAAGGGAGAGGGTTTGGTACAGTGGGATTGTTTACATTGGGATGGGGAGTGGTACGTTGTTATTGTTTATAATGGGTTGGTGTTTGTTCAGTGGGATTGTTTACAATGGGATGTAGTTTGGTACAGTGGGATTGTTTACAAGGGAGAGTGTTTGGTACAGTGGGATTGTTTACAATGGGATGCGTTTTGGTACACTAGCTTTGTTTATAATGGGAAGGGGTTTGTTGCGATGGGATTGTTTCCAATGGGATGGGGTTTGGTACAGTGGGCTTCTTTACAGTGGAATGGGGTTTGTTACATTGGGATTGTTTACAATGGGATGTGGTTTAGGACAGTGGGATTGTTTACAATGGGATGCAGTTTGGTACAGTTGGATTGTTTACAATGGGATGGGTTTTGGTATAATGGGATTGTTTGCAATGGGTTGGGGTTTGGTACATTGGGATTGTTTACAATGGCATGCGGTTTGGTACAATGGGATTGTTTACAATGGGTTGGGGTTTGGTCAGTGGGATTGCTTACAATGGGATGTAGTTTGGTACAGTGGGATTGTTTACAAGAGAGAGGGTTTGGTACAGTGGGATTGTTTACAGTGGGATGGGGTTTGGTACGGTGGGATTGTTTATAGTGGGAAGGGATTTGTTGCGATGGGATTGTTTCCAATGGGATGGGGTTTGGTACAGTGGGATTCTTTACAATGGAGGGGGTTTGGTACAGTGGGCTTGTTTACAGTGGAATGGGGTTTGTTACATTGGGATTGTTTACATGGGATGGGCCTTTTGTATGGTGGTATTATTTACAATGGGATGGGGTTTGGTACAGTTCGATTGTTTACAATGGGATGGGGTTTGGTACAGTGGCATTTTTTACAATGGGATGGGGTTTGGTACAGTGAGATTGCTTACAATGGGATGCGCTTCGGTACACTGGGATTCCTTGCAATGGGATACGGTTTGGTATAGTGGGATTGTTTACAATGGGTTGGGGTTTGGTGCAGTGCGATTGTATACAATGGATTGGGGTTTGGTACAGTGAGATTGTTTACAATGTGATGTGGTTTGATACAGTGGGATTGTTTACTTTAGGATGGGGCTCGGTACAGTGGGATTAATTACAATAGGATGTGGTTTGGTGCAGTGAGATTGTTTTCAATGGGATAGGGTTTGGTCCAGTGGGATTGTTTACAATGGAGCGGGTTTGGTACAGTTGGATTGTTCACAATGGGATGTGGTTTCGGACAGTGGGATTGTTTACAATGGGATGCAGTTTGGTACAGTGGGATTGTTTACAATGGGATGGGTTTTGGTATAATGAGATTGTTTGCAATGGGTTGGGGTTTGGTACATTGGGATTGTGTACAATGGCATGTGGTTTGGTACAATGGGATTGTTTACAATGGGTTGGGGTTTGGTCAGTGGGATTGTTTACAATGGGATGCTGTTTGGTACAGTGGGATTGTTTACAAGGGAGAGGGTTTGGTACAGTGGGATTGTTTACAGTGGGGTGGGGATTGGTACGTTGGGATTGTTTATAATGGGTTGGGGTTTGTTCAGTGGGATTGTTTACAAGGGGATGTAGTTTGGTACAGTGGGATTGTTTACAAGGGAGAGTGGTACAGTGGGATTGTTTACGGTGGGATCGGGTTTTGTACGGAGGGATTGTTTACAATGGGATGCGGTTTGGTACACTAGCTTTGTTTATAATGGAAAGGGGTTTGTTGCGATGGGATTGTTTCCAATGGGATGGGGTTTGGTACAGTGGGATTGTTTACAATGGGATGTGGTTTGGTACAGTGGGATTGTCTACAACGTAGGGGGTTTTGTACAGTACGATTGTATACAGCGGGATTTGCTTTGGTACAGTGGGATTGTTTACATAGGATGGGGCTTTAGTACAGTGGGAATGTTTACAATAGGATGGAGTTTGGTGCAATGAGATCGTTTACAATGGGATGGGATTTGGAACAGTGGGATTGTTTACAGTGGGATGGGGTTTGGTGCAGTGGGATTGTTTACAATTGGATGTTGTTTGGTACAGTGGGATTGTTTACAATAGAATGGGGTTTGGTGCAATGGGATTGTTTAAAATGGGATGGGGTTTGGTACATTGGGGTTGTTTACATGGGATGGGCCTTTTGTACAGTGGAATTATTTACAATGGAATGGGGTTTGGTTCAGTGGGATTGTTTACAATGGGATTGGGTTGGTAGATTGGGATTGCTTACAGTGGGATGTTTGGTGCAGTGGGACTGTTTACAATTGGACGTTGTTTGGTACATTGGGATTGTTTACAATAGAATGGGGTTTGATACAGTGGGATTGTTTACATGGGATGGGCCTTTTGTACAGTGGAATTATTTACAATGGAAAGGGGTTTGGTACAGTGGGATTGTTTACAATGGGATGGGGTTTGGTGCAGTGAGATTGCTTACAATGGGTTGGGGTTTGGTACAGTGGGATTCCTTGCAATGGGATAGGGTTTGGTACAGTGTGATTGTTTACAATGAGATGTGATTTGATACAGTGGGATTGTTTACATTCGGATGGGGCTCGGTACAGTGGGATTAATTGCAATAGCTTGTGGTTTGGTGCAGTGAGATTGTTTACAATGGAACGGGTTTGGTACAGTTAGATTGTTCACAATGGGATGTGGTTTAGGACAGTCGGATTGTTTACAATGGGATGCAGTTTGGTACAGTGGGATTGTTTACAGTGGGATGGGTTTTGGTACAGTGAGATTATTTACAATGGGATGGGTATTGGTACATTGGGATTGTTTCCAATGGGATGTGGTTTGGTACAGTGGGATTGTTTACAGTGGGATGGGGTTTGGTACAGTGGCATTTTTTACAATGGGATGGGGTTTGGTACAGTGAGATTGCTTACAATGGGATGCGCTTTGGTACACTGGGATTCCTTGCAATGAGATACGGTTTGGTATAGTGGGATTGTTTACAATGGGATGGAGTTTGGTGCAGTGCGATTGTATACAACGGATTGGGGTTTGGTACAGTGGGATTGTTTAGAACGGGATGCGGTTTGGTACAGTGGGATTATTTACAATGGAATGGGGTTTGGTTCAGTGGGATTGTTTACAATGGGATTGGGTTGGTAGATTGGGATTGCTTACAGTGGGATGTTTGGTGCAGTGGGACTGTTTACAATTGGACGTTGTTTGGTACATTGGGATTGTTTACAATAGAATGGGGTTTGATACAGTGGGATTGTTTACAATGGGATGGGGTTTGTTACATTGGGATTGTTTACATGGGATGGGCCTTTTGTACAGTGGAATTATTTACAATGGAAAGGGGTTTGATACAGTGGGATTGTTTACAATGGGATGGGGTTTGGTGCAGTGAGATTGCTTACAATGGGTTAGGGTTTGGTACAGTGGGATTCCTTGCAATGGGATACGGTTTGGTGCAGTGGGATTGTTTACAATGGGTTGGGATTTGGCACAGTGCGATTGTTTACAATGGATTGGGGTTTGGTACAGTGTGATTGTTTACAATGAGATGTGATTTGATACAGTGGGATTGTTTACATTCGGATGAGGCTCGGTACAGTGGGATTAATTGCAATAGCTTGTGGTTTGGTGCAGTGAGATTGTTTACAATGGAGCGGGTTTGGTACAGTTAGATTGTTCACAATGGGATGTGGTTTAGGACAGTCGGATTGTTTACAATGGGATGCAGTTTGGTACAGTGGGATTGTTTACAATGGGATGGGTTTTGGTACAGTGAGATTATTTACAATGGGATGGGTATTGGTACATTGGGATTGTTTCCAATGGGATGTGGTTTGGTACAGTGGGATTGTTTACAGTGGGATGGGGTTTGGTACAGTGGGATTGTTTAGAACGGGATGCGGTTTGGTACAGTGGGATTGTTTACAAGGGAGAGGGTTTGGTACAGTGGGATTGTTTACATTGGGATGGGGAGTGGTACGTTGTTATTGTTTATAATGGGTTGGTGTTTGTTCAGTGGGATTGTTTACAATGGGATGTAGTTTGGTACAGTGGGATTGTTTACAAGGGAGAGTGTTTGGTACAGTGGGATTGTTTACAATGGGATGCGTTTTGGTACACTAGCTTTGTTTATAATGGGAAGGGGTTTGTTGCGATGGGATTGTTTCCAATGGGATGGGGTTTGGTACAGTGGGCTTCTTTACAGTGGAATGGGGTTTGTTACATTGGGATTGTTTACAATGGGATGTGGTTTAGGACAGTGGGATTGTTTACAATGGGATGCAGTTTGGTACAGTTGGATTGTTTACAATGGGATGGGTTTTGGTATAATGGGATTGTTTGCAATGGGTTGGGGTTTGGTACATTGGGATTGTTTACAATGGCATGCGGTTTGGTACAATGGGATTGTTTACAATGGGTTGGGGTTTGGTCAGTGGGATTGCTTACAATGGGATGTAGTTTGGTACAGTGGGATTGTTTACAAGAGAGAGGGTTTGGTACAGTGGGATTGTTTACAGTGGGATGGGGTTTGGTACGGTGGGATTGTTTATAGTGGGAAGGGATTTGTTGCGATGGGATTGTTTCCAATGGGATGGGGTTTGGTACAGTGGGATTCTTTACAATGGAGGGGGTTTGGTACAGTGGGCTTGTTTACAGTGGAATGGGGTTTGTTACATTGGGATTGTTTACATGGGATGGGCCTTTTGTATGGTGGTATTATTTACAATGGGATGGGGTTTGGTACAGTTCGATTGTTTACAATGGGATGGGGTTTGGTACAGTGGCATTTTTTACAATGGGATGGGGTTTGGTACAGTGAGATTGCTTACAATGGGATGCGCTTCGGTACACTGGGATTCCTTGCAATGGGATACGGTTTGGTATAGTGGGATTGTTTACAATGGGTTGGGGTTTGGTGCAGTGCGATTGTATACAATGGATTGGGGTTTGGTACAGTGAGATTGTTTACAATGTGATGTGGTTTGATACAGTGGGATTGTTTACTTTAGGATGGGGCTCGGTACAGTGGGATTAATTACAATAGGATGTGGTTTGGTGCAGTGAGATTGTTTTCAATGGGATAGGGTTTGGTCCAGTGGGATTGTTTACAATGGAGCGGGTTTGGTACAGTTGGATTGTTCACAATGGGATGTGGTTTCGGACAGTGGGATTGTTTACAATGGGATGCAGTTTGGTACAGTGGGATTGTTTACAATGGGATGGGTTTTGGTATAATGAGATTGTTTGCAATGGGTTGGGGTTTGGTACATTGGGATTGTGTACAATGGCATGTGGTTTGGTACAATGGGATTGTTTACAATGGGTTGGGGTTTGGTCAGTGGGATTGTTTACAATGGGATGCTGTTTGGTACAGTGGGATTGTTTACAAGGGAGAGGGTTTGGTACAGTGGGATTGTTTACAGTGGGGTGGGGATTGGTACGTTGGGATTGTTTATAATGGGTTGGGGTTTGTTCAGTGGGATTGTTTACAAGGGGATGTAGTTTGGTACAGTGGGATTGTTTACAAGGGAGAGTGGTACAGTGGGATTGTTTACGGTGGGATCGGGTTTTGTACGGAGGGATTGTTTACAATGGGATGCGGTTTGGTACACTAGCTTTGTTTATAATGGAAAGGGGTTTGTTGCGATGGGATTGTTTCCAATGGGATGGGGTTTGGTACAGTGGGATTGTTTACAATGGGATGTGGTTTGGTACAGTGGGATTGTCTACAACGTAGGGGGTTTTGTACAGTACGATTGTATACAGCGGGATTTGCTTTGGTACAGTGGGATTGTTTACATAGGATGGGGCTTTAGTACAGTGGGAATGTTTACAATAGGATGGAGTTTGGTGCAATGAGATCGTTTACAATGGGATGGGATTTGGAACAGTGGGATTGTTTACAGTGGGATGGGGTTTGGTGCAGTGGGATTGTTTACAATTGGATGTTGTTTGGTACAGTGGGATTGTTTACAATAGAATGGGGTTTGGTGCAATGGGATTGTTTAAAATGGGATGGGGTTTGGTACATTGGGGTTGTTTACATGGGATGGGCCTTTTGTACAGTGGAATTATTTACAATGGAATGGGGTTTGGTTCAGTGGGATTGTTTACAATGGGATTGGGTTGGTAGATTGGGATTGCTTACAGTGGGATGTTTGGTGCAGTGGGACTGTTTACAATTGGACGTTGTTTGGTACATTGGGATTGTTTACAATAGAATGGGGTTTGATACAGTGGGATTGTTTACATGGGATGGGCCTTTTGTACAGTGGAATTATTTACAATGGAAAGGGGTTTGGTACAGTGGGATTGTTTACAATGGGATGGGGTTTGGTGCAGTGAGATTGCTTACAATGGGTTGGGGTTTGGTACAGTGGGATTCCTTGCAATGGGATAGGGTTTGGTACAGTGTGATTGTTTACAATGAGATGTGATTTGATACAGTGGGATTGTTTACATTCGGATGGGGCTCGGTACAGTGGGATTAATTGCAATAGCTTGTGGTTTGGTGCAGTGAGATTGTTTACAATGGAACGGGTTTGGTACAGTTAGATTGTTCACAATGGGATGTGGTTTAGGACAGTCGGATTGTTTACAATGGGATGCAGTTTGGTACAGTGGGATTGTTTACAGTGGGATGGGTTTTGGTACAGTGAGATTATTTACAATGGGATGGGTATTGGTACATTGGGATTGTTTCCAATGGGATGTGGTTTGGTACAGTGGGATTGTTTACAGTGGGATGGGGTTTGGTACAGTGGCATTTTTTACAATGGGATGGGGTTTGGTACAGTGAGATTGCTTACAATGGGATGCGCTTTGGTACACTGGGATTCCTTGCAATGAGATACGGTTTGGTATAGTGGGATTGTTTACAATGGGATGGAGTTTGGTGCAGTGCGATTGTATACAACGGATTGGGGTTTGGTACAGTGGGATTGTTTAGAACGGGATGCGGTTTGGTACAGTGGGATTGTTTACAAGGGAGAGGGTTTGGTACAGTGGGATTGTTTACAGTGGGATGGGGATTGGTACTTTGGGATTGTTTATAATGGTTTGGGGTTTGTTCAGTGGGATTGTTTACAAGGGGATGTAGTTTGGTACAGTGGGATTGTTTACAAGGGAGAGTATTTGGTACAGTGGGATTGTTTATGGTGGGATCAGGTTTTATACGGTGGGATTGTTTACAATGGGATGCGGTTCGGTACACTAGCTTTGTTTATAATGGGAAGCGGTTTGTTGCGATGGGATTGTTTCCAATGGGATGGGGTTTGGTACAGTGGGATTGTTCACAATGGGATGTAGTTTGGTACAGTGGGATTGTTTACAAGGGAGAGGGTTTGGTACAGTGGGATTGTTTACAGTGGGATGGGGTTTGGTACAGTGGGATTGTCTATAACGTAGAGGGTTTAGTACAGTGCGATTGTATACAGTGGGATGGGCTTTGGTACAGTGGGATTGTTTACATAGGATGGGGCTTTAGTACAGTGGGAATGTTTACAATAGGATGGAGTTTGGTGCAATGAGATTGTTTACAGTGGGATGGGATTTGGAACAGTGGGATTGTTTACAGTGGGATGGGGGTTTGGTACAGTGTGAAGGTTTACAATGGGATGGGGTTTGGTAAAGTGGGATTCTTTACAATGAAGGGGGTTTGGTACAGTGTGATAGTTTACAGTGGAATGGGGTTTGTTACATTGGGGTTGTTTACATGGGATTGGGTTGGTAGATTGGGATTGCTTACAGTGGGATGTTTGGTGCAGTGGGACTGTTTACAATTGGACGTTGTTTGGTACATTGGGATTGTTTACAATAGAATGGGGTTTGATACAGTGGGATTGTTTACAATGGGATGGGGTTTGTTACATTGGGATTGTTTACATGGGATGGGCCTTTAGTACAGTGGAATTATTTACAATGGAAAGGGGTTTGGTACAGTGGGATTGTTAACAATGTGTAGGGGTTTTTTGCAATAGTTTGGTTACAATGGGATGGGGTTTGGTCCTTTGGGATTGTTTACAATGGGATGGGGTTTGGTACAGTGGGATTGTTTACAATGGGATGGGGTTTGGTGTAGTGAGATTGCTTACAATGGGTTGGGGTTTGGTACAGTGGGATTCCTTGTAATGGGATACGGTTTGGTGTAGTGGGATTGTTTACAATGGGTTGGGATTTGGCACAGTGCGATTGTTTACAATGGATTGGGGTTTGGTACAGTGTGATTGTTTACAATGGGATGTGATTTGATACGGTGGGATTGTGTACATTCAGATAGGGCTCGGGAAAGTGGGATTAATTGCAATAGCTTGTGGTTTGGTGCAGTGAGATTGTTTACAATGGAGCGGGTTTGGTACAGTTAGATTGTTCACAATGGGATGTGGTTTAGGACAGTCGGATTGTTTACAATGGGATGCAGTTTGGTACAGTGGGATTGTTTACAATGGGATGGGTTTTGGTACAGTGAGATTATTTACAATGGATGGGTATTGGTACATTGGGATTGTTTCCAATGGGATGTGGTTTGGTACAGTGGGATTGTTTACAGTGGGATGGGGTTTGGTACAGTGGGATTGTTTACAATGGGATGCGGTTTGGTACAGTGGGATTGTTTACAAGGGAAAGGGTTTGGTACAGTGGGATTGTTTACAGTGGGATGGGGATTGGTACGTTTTTATTGTTTATAATGGGTTGGGGTTTGTTCAGTGGGATTGTTTACAATGGGATGTAGTTTGGAAAAGTGGGATTGTTTACAAGGGAGAGTGTTTGGTACAGTGGGATTGTTTACGGTGGGATGGGGTTTGGTACGGTGGGATTGTTTACAATGGGATGCGTTTTGGTACACTAGCTTTGTTTATAATGGGAAGGGGTTTGTTGCGATGGGATTGTTTCCAATGGGATGGGGTTTGGTACAGTGGGATTGTTTACAATGGAACGGGTTTGGTACAGTTGGATTGTTCACAATGGGATATTGTTTAGGACAGTGGGATTGTTTACAATGGGATGCAGTTTGGTACAGTTGGATTGTTTACAATGGGATGGGTTTTGGTATAATGGGATTGTTTGCAATGGGTTGGGGTTTGGTACATTGGGATTGTTTACAATGGCATGCGGTTTGGTACAATGGGATTGTTTACAATGGATTGGGGTTTGGTCAGTGGGATTGTTTACAATGGGATGTAGTTTGGTACAGTGGGATTGTTTACAAGAGAGAGGGTTTGGTACAGTGGGATTGATTAAAGTGGGATGGGGTTTGGTACGGTGGGATTGTTTACAACAGGATTGGGGTTTGGTACAGTGTGATGGTTTACAATGGGATGGGGTTTGGTAAAGTGGGATTCTTTACAATGAAGGGGGTTTGGTACAGTGTGATTGTTTACAGTGGAATGAGGTTTGTTACCTTGGGGTTGTTTACATGGGATGGGCCTTTTGTACAGTGGAATTATTTACAATGGAATGGGGTTTGGTACAGTGGGATTGTTTACAATGGAATTGGGTTGGTACTGTGGGATTGCTTACAGTGGGATGTTTGGTGCAGTGGGACTGTTTACAATTGGACGTTGTTTGGTACATTGGGATTGTTTACAATAGAATGGGGTTTGATACAGTGGGATTGTTTACAATGGGATGGGGTTTGGTACATTGGGATTGTTTACAATGGAAAGGGGTTTGGTACAGTGGGATTGTTAACAATGTGTAGGGGTTTGTTGCAATAGGTTGGTTACAATGGGATGGGGTTTGGTCCTTTGGGATTGTTTACAATGGGATGTGGTTTGGTACAGTGGGATTGTTTACAATGGGATGGGGTTTGGTACAGTGGGATTGTTTACAGTGGGATGGGGATTGGTACGTTGTTATTGTTTATAATGGGTTGGGGTTTGTTCAGTGGGATTCTTTACCAGGGAGAGTGTTTGGTACAGTGGGATTGTTTACAGTGGGATGGGGTTTGGTACGGTGGGATTGTTTACAATGGGATGCGGTTTGGTACACTAGCTTTGTTTATAATGGGAAGGGGTTTGTTGCGATGGGATTGTTTCCAATGGGATGGGGTTTGGTACAGTGGGATTGTTTACAATGGAACAGGTTTGGTACAGTTGGATTGTTCACAATGGGATTTGGTTTAGGACAGTGGGATTGTTTACAATGGGATGCAGTTTGGTAAAGTGGGATTCTTTACAATGAAGCGGGTTTGGTACAGTGTGATTGTTTACAGTGGAATGGGGTTTGTTACATTGGGGTTGTTTACATGGGATGGGCCTTTTGTACAGTGGAATTATTTACAATGGAATGGGGTTTGGTACAGTGGGATTGTTTACAGTGGGATTGGGTTGGTACAGTGGGATTGCTTACAGTGGGATGTTTGGTGCAGTGGGACTGTTTACAATTGGACATGGTTTGGTACATTGGGATTGTTTACAATAGAATAGGGTTTGATACAGTGGGATTGTTTACATTCGGATGGGGCTCGGTACAGTGGGATTAATTGCAATAGGTGATGGTTTGGTGCAGTGAGAGTGTTTACTATGGAGCAGGTTTGGTACAGTTAGATTGTTCACAATGGGATGTGGTTTAGGACAGTGGGATTGTTTACAATGGGATGGGTTTTGGTACAGTGAAATTATTTACAATGGGATGGGTATTGGTACATTGGGATTGTTTCCAATGGGATGTGTTTTGGTACAGTGAGATTGTTTACAGTGGGATGGGGTTTGGTACAGTGGGATTGTTTAGAACGGGATGCGGTTTGGTACAGTGGGATTGATTACAAGGGAGAGGGTTTGGTACAGTGGGATTGTTTACAGTGGGATGGGGATTGGTACGGTGGGATTGTTTACAATGGCATGTGGTTTGGTACAGTAGCTTTGTTTATAATGGGAAGGGGTTTGTTGCGATGGGATTGTTTCCAATGGGATGAGGTTTGGTACAGTGGGATTGTTTACAATGGAGCGGGTTTGGTACAGTTGGATTGTTCACAATGGGATGTTGTTTAGGATAGTGGGATTGTTTACAATGGGATGCAGTTTGGTACAGTGGGATTGTTTACTATGGGATGGGTTTTGGTATAATGGGATTGTTTGCAATGGGTTGGGGTTTGGTACATTGGGATTGTTTACAATGGCAGGCGGTTTGGTACAATGGGATTGTTTACAATGGGATGTAGTTTGGTACAATTGCATTGTTTACAAGGGAGAGGGTTTGGTACAGTGGGATTGTTTACAGTGGGATGGGGTTTGGTACGGTGGGATTGTTTATAATCGGTTGGGCTTTGGTCAGTGGGATTGTTTACAATGGGATGTAGTTTGGTACAGTGGGATTGTTTACAATAGGATGCGGTTTGGTACAGTAGCTTTGTTTATAATGGGAAGGGGTTTGTTGCGATGGGATTGTTTCCAATGGGATGGGATTTGGTACATTGGGGTTGTTTACCTGGGATGGGCCTTTTGTACACTGGAATTATTTACAATGGAATGGGGTTTGGTACAGTGGGATTGTTTACAATGGGATTGGATTGGTAGACTGGGATTGTTTACAGTGGGATGGGGTTTGGTGCAGTGGGACTGTTTACAGTTGGACGTTGTTTGGTACAGTGGGATTGTTTACAATAGAATGGGGTTTGATACAGTGGGATTGTTTACAATGGGATGGGGTTTGGTACAGTGGTATTCTTTACAATGGAGGTGTTTTGGTACAGTGGGATTGTTTTCAGTGGAATGGGGTTTGTTGCATTGGGATTGTTTACATGGGCTGGGCCTTTTGTACAGTGGAATTATTTACAATGGAAAGGGGTTTGTTACAGTGGGATTGTTAACAATGTGTAGGGGTTTGTTGCAATAGGATTGTTTACAATAGGATGGGGTTTGGTCCAGTGGGATTGTTTACAATGGGATGTGGTTTAGTACAGTGCGATTGTATACAGTGAGATGGGCTTTGGTACAGTGGGATTGTTTACATGGGAAGGGGCTTTAGTACAGTGGGTATGTTTAGAATAGGATGGGGTTTGGTGCAATGAGATTGTTTACAATGGGATGGGATTTGGAACAGTGGGATTGTTTACAGTAGGATGGGGGTTTGGTACAGTGTGATGGTTTACAATGGGATGGTGTTTGGTACAGTGGGCTTCTTTAAAATGGAGGGAGTTTGGTACAGTGGGATTGTTTATAATGGAATGGGGTTTGTTACATTGGGATTGTTTACCTGGGATGGGCCTTTTGTACAGTGGAATTATTTACAATGGAATGGGGTTTGGTACAGTGGGATTGTTTACAATGGGATGTGGTTTGGTGCAGTGAGTTTGTTTACAATGGGATGGGATTTGGTACAGTGGGATTACTTACAGTGGGATGGGGGTTTGGTACAGTGTGATTCTTTACAATGGAGGGGGTTTGGTACAGTGGGATTGTTTACAATGGAATGGGGTTTGGTTCAGTTGGATTGTTTACAGTTGGATGTGTTTTAGGACAGTGGGATTGTTTACAATGGGCTGCAGTATGGTACAGTTGGATTGTTTACAATGGGATGCGGTTTGGTACGGTAGGATTGTTTCCAGTGCGATAAGGTTTGTTACAGTGGGATTGTTTCCAATGGGATGTGGTTTGGTACAGTGGGATTGTTTACAATGTGATGGCGTTTGTTATAGTGGGCTTGTTTACAATGTGAAGGGGTTTCGCGCAATGGGATTGTTTACAATGGGAGGTTGTACGGTCCAGTGTGATTGTTTACAATGGGATGGGGTATGGTACAGTGGGATTATTTACAATGGGATGCGGTTTGGTACAGTGGGATTGTTTACAGTGGGATGGGGTTTGGTAAATTGGGATTGCTTGCAATGGGTTACAGTTTGGTATAGTGGGATTGCTTACAATGGGTTGGGGTTTGGTACAATGGGTTTGTTTACAATGGATAGGCTTGGGTACAGTGGGATTGTTTACTATGGGATGGGGTTTGGTACAGTGGGATTGTATACAGTGGGATGGGGTATGGTACAGTGGGATTGTTTACATGGGATGCAGTTTGGTACAGTGGGATTATTTACATTTGGATTGGGCTTGGTACATTGGGATTAATTACAACGGGATGTACTTTGGTGCAGTGAGATTGTTTACAATGGGATGGGGTTTGGTACAGAGGGATTGCTTACAATGGAGAGGGTTTGGTACAGTGTGATTGTTTACAATGGGATGTGGTTTAGTACAGTGGGATTTTTTACAGTGGGATGTGGTTTAGTACGGTGGGATTGTTTACAATACATGGGATGGGGATTTAGTACCGTGGGATTGCTTACAGTGGAATAGTTTACATGGGATGGGGCTCTAGTACAGTGGGATTATTTACAATAGGATGGGGTTTGGTGCAGTGAGATTGTTTACAATGGGTTGGGATTTGGTACAGTGGGATTGTTTACAGTCGGATGTGGTTTAGTACAGTGGGATTGTTTACATTGCAGAGGGTTTGGTCCAATGGCATTGTTTACAATGGGATGGGGTTTGGTACAGTGGGATTCTTTACAATGGAGGGGGTTTGGTACATTTGGATTGTTTATAGTGGAATGGGGTTTGTTAGATTGAAATTGTTTACATGGGATGGGGCTTTTGTACAGTGGGATTATTTACAATGGAATGGGATCTGGTACAGCGGGATTGTTTACAATGGAGGGTGTTTAGTACAGTGGGATTGTTTAGATTTGGATGGGGCTTGTGCATTGGGTTTAATTACAATGGGATGTGGTTTGGTGCAGTGAGATTGTTACAATGGGATGGGGTTTGGTACAGTGAGATTATTTACAATAGGATGGGTAATGGTACAGTGGGATTGTTTCCAATCGGATTTGGTTTGGTACTGTGGGTTTGTTTATAATGGGAAGGTGTTTGTTGCAATGGGACTGTTTGCAATGGGATGGCTTTTGGTACAGTGGATTGTTTACAAAGGGACTGGGTTTGGTACAGTGGGATTGTTTACAAGGTAGGGGATTTAGTACAGTCCGATTGTATAATATGGGATGGGTTTTGGGACAGTGGGATTGTTTACATGGGATGGGGCTTTAGTACAGTAGGATTATTTACAATGGGATGGGGTTTGGTACCTTGGGATTCTTTACAATGGAGGGGGTTTGGTACAGTGGGATTGTTTACTGTGGAATGGGGTTTGTTACATTGGGATTGATAACATGGGATGGGGCTTTTGTACAGTGGGATTATTTACAATGGGATGGGGTTGGTAGAGTGGGATTGTTTACATGGGATGGGGCTTTAGTACAGTGGGATTGCTTACAGTGGGTTTGTTTACATGGGAGGGGGTTTGGTGTAGTGGGACTGTTTACAATTGGATGTTGTTTGGTACAGTCGGAATGTTTACAATGGGATGGGGTTTGGTACAGTGGGATTGTTTACAATGGGATGGGGTTTGGTACAGTGGCATTTTTTATATTCGGATGGGGTTTGGTGCAGTGAGATTGCTTACAATGAGATGGGGTTTGGTACAGTGGGATTGCTTGCAATGGGATACGGTTTGGTATAGCGTGATTGTTTACAATGGATTGGGGTTTGGTGCAGTGCATTTGTTTACAATGCATTGGGGTTTGGTACAGTGGAATTGTTTATAATGCGATGCGGTTTGGTACAGTGGGACTGTTTATATTCGGATGTGGCTTGGTAGAGTGGGATTAATTACAATAGAATGTGGTTTGGTACAGTGAGATTGTTTTCAATGGGATGGGGTTTGGTACAGTGGGAATGGTTACTGTGGGATGGGGTTTGGCACAGTGGGATTGTTTATAATGGAGCGGGTTTGGTACAGTGGGATTGTTTACAATGGGATGGGGTTTGGTACAGTGAGATTTTTTACAATGGGATGGGTGTTGGTACAGTGGGATTGTTTCCAATGGGATGTGGTTTGGTAAAGTGGGATTGTTTGCAATGGG
The DNA here is from genome assembly GCF_017639515.1 of Carcharodon carcharias. Classification (NCBI taxonomy): domain Eukaryota; kingdom Metazoa; phylum Chordata; class Chondrichthyes; order Lamniformes; family Lamnidae; genus Carcharodon; species Carcharodon carcharias. The sequence goes on from NC_054476.1 coordinate 80,639,751, forward strand.
ATACAATTTGGTATAGAGGGATGGTTTATAATGGGTTGAGGTTTGGTACAGTGGTTGTTTTACAATGGATTGGGGTTTGGTACAGTGGGATTGTTTACAGTGGGATGGGGTTTGTTAAAGTGCTATTGCTTGCAATGGGATATGGTTTGGTGCAGTGGGATTGTTTACAGTGGCATGGGGTTTGGTAAAGTGGGATTGCTTGCAATGGGATACGGTTTGGTATATTGGGATTGTTTACAATTGATTGGGGTTTGGTACAGTGGGATTGTTTACAATGGATTGGTGTTTGGTACAGTGGATTGTTTACAATGTGATGCGGTTTGGTACAGTGGGACTGTTTACATTCGGATGGGGCTTGGTACAGTGGGATTGTTTACAATGGGATGGTTTGGTACAGTGGGCTTGTTTACAATGTGAAGGCATTTGGTGCAATGGGATTGTTTACAATGGGAAGGGGTACGGTCCAGTGTGATTGCTTACAATGGGATGGGGTTTGGTATAGTGGGATTGTTTATAATGGGATGCGGTTTGGTACAGTGGGATTATTTACAGTGGGATGGGGTTTGGTAAAGTGGGATTGCTTGCAATGGGATACGATTTGGTATAGTGGGATTGTTTACAATGGGTTGGGGTTTGGTGCAGTGGGTTTTTTACAATGGATTGGGGTTTGGTACAGTGGAATTGTTTACAATGGGATGCGGTTTGGTACAGTGGGATTGCTTACAGTGGGATGGGGTTTGGTAAAGTGGGATTGCTTGCAATGGAATACAATTCGGTATAGTGGGATTGTTTGCAATGGGTTGGGGTTTGGTGCAGTGGGTTTTTTTACAATGGATTGGGGTTTGGTGCAGGGGGATTGTTTACAATGGGATGTGGTTTGGTGCAGTGGGACTGTTTACATTTGGATGGGGTTTGGTACAGTGGGATTAATTACAATAGGATGTGGTTTGGTGCAGTGAGATTGTTTTCAATGGGATGGGGTTTGGTACAGTGGGAAGGCTTAATGTGGGATGGGGTTTGGTACAGTGGGATTGTTTATTATGGAGCAGGTTTGGTACGGTGGGATTGTTTACAATGGGATGGGATTTGGTACAGTGGGATTGTTTCCAATGGGATGTGGTTTGGTACATTGGGATTGTTTACAATGGGATGGTTTTTATAACAGTGGGCTTGTTTACAATGTGAAGGAGTTTGGCACAATGGGATGGTTTACAATGGGATGGGGTACGATCCAGTCCAGTGTGATTGCTTACAATGGGATGCGGTTTGGTACAGTGGGGTTATTTACAGTGGGATGGGGTTTGGTAAAGTGAGATTGCTAGCAATGGGATATGATTTGGTATAGTGGGATTGTTTACAATGGGTTGGGGTTTGGTGCAGTGGGTTTTTTACAATGGATTGGGGTTTGGTACAGTGGAATTGTTTACAATGGGATGCGGTTTGGTACAGTGCTATTGTTTACAGTGGGATGGGGTTTGGTAAAGTGGGATTGTTTACAATGGGATGTGGTTTCATAAAGTGGGATTGTTTACAATAGGATGTAGTTTGGTACAGTGGGATTGGGTTTGGTAAAGTGGGTTTGCTTGCAATGGGATACGGTTTGGTATAGTAGGATCATTTGCAATGGATTCGGGTTTGGTACCGTGGGATTGTTTACAATGGGATGCGGTTTGATACAATGGTATTGTTTACAATGGATAGGGTTTGGTACAATGGGATTGTTTACAATGGGATGTGGTTTCGTAAAGTCGGATTGTTTACAATGGAATGAGGTTTGGTACAGTGAGATTATTTACAATGGGATGGGTATTGGTACAGTGCAATTGTTTCCAATTGGATGGTGTTTGGTACAGTGGGATTGTTTACAATGGGATCAGGTTTGGTGCAATGGGATTGTTTACAATGGGATGGGGTTTGGTACTGTGGGATTGTTTCCAATGGGATGTGGTTTGGTACAATGGGATTGTTTACATTTGGATGGGGCTTGGCACATTGGGATTAATTACAATGGCATGTAGTTTGCTGCAGTGAGATTGTTTACAATGGGATCGGGTTTGGTACAGTGGCATTTTTTACAATTGGATGGGATTTGGTGCATTGAGATTGCTTACAATGGGATACGGTTTGGTATAATGTGATTGTTTACATTGGATTGGGATTTGGTACAGTGGGATTGTTTACAATGGGATGCGGTTTGATACAGTGGGACTGTTTACATTCGGATGGGGCTTGGTACAGTGGGATTAATTACAATAAGATGTGGTTTCGTGCAGTGAGATTGTTTGCAATCAGATGGGGTTTGGTTCAGTGGGAGTGCTAACTGTGGGATAGGGTTTGGTACAGTGGGATTGTTTATAATGGAGCGGGTTTGGTACAGTGGGATCGTTTCCAATGGGATGTGGTTTGGTACAGTGGGATTGTTTACAATGGGATGGCTTTTGTAACAGTGGGCTTGTTTACAATGTGAAGGCATTTGTTGCAATGGGATTGTTTACAATGGGATGGGGTACGGTCCAGTGTGATTGCTTACAATGGGTTGGGGTTTGGTGCAGTGGGTTTTTTACAATGGATTGGGGTTTGGTACAGTGGGACTGTTTACAATGGGATGCGGTTTGGTACTATGGTATTGTTTACAATGGATAGGGTTTGGTACACTCGGATTGTTTACAATGGTATGTGGTTTCGTAAAGTGGGATTGTTTACAATAGGATGTAGTTTGGATGGGGTTTGGTACAGTGGGATTAATTACAATAGGATGTGGTTTGGTGCAGTGAGATTGTTTTCAATGGGATGGGGTTTGGTACAGTGGGAATGCTTACTGTGGGATGGAGTTTGGTACAGTGGGATTGTTTATAATGGAGCAGGTTTGGTATGTCGGGATTGTTTACAATGGGATGGGGTTTGGTACAGTGGGATTGTTTCCAATGGGATGTGGTTTGGTACATTGAGATTGTTTACGATGGGATGGTTTTTATAACAGTGGGCTTGTTTACAATGTGAAGGGGTTTGGAACAATGGGATGGTTTACAATGGGATGGGGTTTGGTACAGTGGGATTGTTTCCAATGGGATGTGGTTTGGTACAGTGGGGTTATTTATAGTGGGATGGGGTTTGGTAAAGTGAGATTGCTTGCAATGGGATACGATTTGGTATAGTGGGATTGTTTACAATGGGTTGGGGTTTGGTGCAGTGGGTTTTTTACAATGGATTGGGGTTTGGTACAGTGGAATTGTTTACTATGGGATGTGGTTTGGTACAGTGCTATTGTTTACAATGGTTAGGGTTTGGAACAGTGGGATTGTTTACAATGGGATGTGGTTTCATAAAGTGGGATTGTTTACAATAGGATGTAGTTTGGTACAGTGGGATTGGGTTTGGTAAAGTGGGATTGCTTGCAATGGGATACGGTTTGGTATAGTAGGATCATTTGCAATGGATTCGGGTTTGGTACAGTGGGATTGTTTGCAATGGGATGCGGTTTGATACAATGGTATTGTTTACAATGGATAGGGTTTGGTACAGTGGGATAGTTTACAATGGCATGTGGTTTCGTAAAGTCAGATTGTTTACAATGGAATGAGGTTTGGTACAGTGAGATTATTTACAATGGGATGGGTATTGGTACAGTGCGATTGTTTCCAATTGGATGGTGTTTGGTACAGTGGGATTGTTTACAATGGGGTCAGGTTTGGTGCAATGGGATTGTTTACAACGGGATTGGATATGGTAAGTGGGATTGGTTACAATGGGATGGGGTTTGGTACAGTGGGATTGTTTCCAATGGGATGTGGTTTCGTGCAGTGAGATTGTTTGCAATCGGATGGGGTTTGGTTCAGTGGAAATGCTAACTGTGGGATAGGGTTTGGTACAGTAGGATTGTTTATAATGGATCGGGTTTGGTACAGTGGGATTGTTTCCAGTGGGATGTGGTTTGGTACAGTGGGATTGTTTACAATGGGATGGTTTTTGTAACAGTGGGCTTGTTTACAATGTGAAAGCGTTTGGTGCAATGGGATTGTTTACAATGGGATGGGGTACGGTCCAGTGTGATTGCTTACAATGGGATGTGGTTTGGTACAGTGGGATTGTTTACAGTGGGAAGGGGTTTGGTAAAATGGGATTGCTTGCAATGGGATACGGTTTGGTATAGTGGGATTGTTTACAATGGATTGGGGTTTGGTACAGTGGTACTATTTACAATGGGATGCGGTTTGGTACAATGGTATTGTTTACAATGGATAGGGTTTGGTACACTCGGATTGTTTACAATGGTATGTGGTTTCGTAAAGTGGGATTGTTTACAATAGGATGTAGTTTGGATGGGGTTTGGTACAGTGGGATTAATTACAATAGGATGTGGTTTGGTGCAGTGAGATTGTTTTCAATGGGATGGGGTTTGGTACAGTGGGAATGCTTACTGTGGGATGGGGTTTGGTACAGTGGGATTGTTTATAATGGAGCAGGTTTGGTACGGTGGGATTGTTTACAATGGGATGGGGTTTGGTACAGTGGGATTGTTTCCAATGGGATGTGGTTTGGTACATTGGGATTGTTTACAATGGGATGGTTTTTATAACAGTGGGCTCGTTTACAATGTGAAGGGGTTTGGCACAACGGGATGGTTTACAATGGGATGGGGTATGGTCCAGTCCAGTGTGATTGCTTACAATGGGATGCGGTTTGGTACAGTGGGGTTATTTACAGTGGGATGGGGTTTGGTAAAGTGAGATTGCTTGCAATGGGATACAATTTGGTATAGTGGGATTGTTTACAATGGGTTGGGGTTTGGTGCAGTGGGTTTTTTACAATGGATTGGGGTTTGGTACAGTGGAATTGTTTACAATGGGATGCGATTTGGTACAGTGGGATTGTTTACAGTGGGATGGGGTTTGGTAAAGTGGGATTGCTTGCAATGGGATACGGTTTGGTATAGTGGGATTGTTTACAATGGATTTGGGTTTGGTACAGTGGGATTGTTTACAATGGGATGCAGTTTGGTACAGTGCTATTGTTTACAATGGATAGGGTTTGGTACAGTGGGATTGTTTACAATGGGATCAGGTTTGGTGCAATGGGATTGTTTACAATGGGATTGGATATGGTAAGTGGGATTGTTTACAATGGGATGGGGTTTGGTACTGTGGGATTGTTTCCAATGGGATGTGGTTTGGTACAATGGGATTGTTTACATTTGGATGGGGCTTGGTACATTGGGATTAATTACAATGGCATGTAGTTTGCTGCAGTGAGATTGTTTACAATGGGATCGGGTTTGGTACAGTGGCATTTTTTACAATTGGATGGGATTTGGTGCATTGAGATTGCTTACAATGGGATACGGTTTGGTATAATGTGATTGTTTACAATGGATTGGGGTTTGGTACAGTGGGATTGTTTACAATGGGATGCGGTTTGATACAGTGGGACTGTTTACATTCGGATGGGGCTTGGTACAGTGGGATTAATTACAATAGGATGTGGTTTCGTGCAGTGAGAGTTTGCAATCGGATGGGGTTTGTTTCAGTGGGAATGCTAACTGTGGGATAGGGTTTGGTACAGTGGGATTGTTTATAATGGAGCGGGTTTGGTACAGTGGGATTGTTTCCAATGGGATGTGGTTTGGTACAGTGGGATTGTTTACAATGGGATGGTTTTTGTAACAGTGGGCTTGTTTACAATGTGAAGGCGTTTGTTGCAATGGGATTGTTTACAATGGGATGGGGTACGGTCCAGTGTGATTGCTTACAAAGGGATGTGGTTTGGTACGGTGGGATTGTTTACAATGTGATGCGGTTTGGTACAGTGGGATTGTTTACAGTGGGAAGAGGTTTGGTAAAATGGGATTTCTTGCAATGGGATACGGTTTGGTATAGTGGGATTGTTTACAATGGGTTGTGGTTTGGTGCAGTGGGTTTTTTACAATGGATTGGGGTTTGGTACAGTGGGACTGTTTACAATGGGATGCGGTTTGGTACAATGGTATTGTTTACAATGGATAGGGTTTGGTACACTCGGATTGTTTACAATGGTATGTGGTTTCGTAAAGTGGGATTAATTACAATAGGATGTAGTTTGGATGGGGTTTGGTACAGTGGGAATGCTTACTGTGGGATGGGGTTTGGTACAGTGGGATTGTTTATAATGGAGCAGGTTTGGTACGGTGGGATTGTTTACAATGGGATGGGGTTTGGTACAGTGGGATTGTTTCCAATGGGATGTGGTTTGGTACATTGGGATTGTTTACAATGGGATGGTTTTTATAACAGTGGGCTTGTTTACAATGTGAAGGGGTTTGGCACAATGGGATGGTTTACAATGGGATGGGGTACGGTCCAGTCCAGTGTGATTGCTTACAATGGGATGCGGTTTGGTACAGTGGGGTTATTTACAGTGGGATGGGGTTTGGTAAAGTGAGATTGCTTGCCATGGGATACGATTTGGTATCGTGGGATTGTTTACAATGGGTTGGGGTTTGGTGCAGTGGGTTTTTTACAATGGATTGGGGTTTGGTACAGTGGGATTGTTTACAATGGGATGCAGTTTGGTACAGTGCTATTGTTTACAATGTATAGGGTTTGGAACAGTGGGATTGTTTACAATGGGATGTGGTTTCATAAAGTGGGATTGTTTACAATAGGATGTAGTTTGGTACAGTGGGATTGGGTTTGGTAAAGTGGGATTGCTTGCAATGGGATACGGTTTGGTATAGTAGGATCATTTGCAATGGATTCAGGTTTGGTACAGTGGGATTGTTTACAATGGGATGCGGTTTGATACAATGGTATTGTTTACAATGGATAGGGTTTGGTACAGTGGGATTGTTTACAATGGCATGTGGTTTCGTAAAGTCGGATTGTTTACAATGGAATGGGGTTTGGTACAGTGAGATTACTTACAATGGGATCAGGTTTGGTGCAATGGGATTATTTACAATGGGATTGGATATGTTAAGTGGGATTGTTTACAATGGGATGGGGTTTGGTACAGTGGGATTAATTACAATGGCATGTAGTTTGCTGCAGTGAGATTGTTTACAATGGGATCGGGTTTGGTACAGTGGCATTTTTTACAATTGGATGGGATTTGGTGCATTGAGATTGCTTACAATGGGATACGGTTTGGTATAATGTGATTGTTTACAATGGATTGGGGTTTGGTACAGTGGGATTGTTTACAATGGGATGCGGTTTGATACAGTGGGACTGTTTACATTCGGATGGGGCTTGGTACAGTGGGATTAGTTACAATATGATGTGGTTTCATGCAGTGAGATTGTTTGCAATCGGATGGGGTTTGTTTCAGTGGGAATGCTAACTGTGGGATAGGGTTTGGTACAGTGGGATTGTTTATAATGGAGCAGGTTTGGTACAGTGGGATTGTTTCCAATGGGATGTGGTTTGGTACAGTGGGATTGTTTACAATGGGATGGGGTTAGGTCCAGTGGGATTGTTTACAATGGAATGGGGTTTAGTACAGTGCGATTGTAAACAGTGGGATGGAGTTTGGTACCGTGGGATTTTTTACCTGGAATGGGGCTTTAGTACAGAGGGATTGTTTGATTGCTTACAGCCGGATTGTTTACATGGGATGGGGTTTTAATACAGTGGGATTGTTTACAAAAGGATGGGGTTTGATGCAGTGGGATTGTTTACAGTCGAATGGGTTTGCTACAGTGGGATTGTTTACAATGGGATGGGGTTTGGTTAGTGAGTTTGTTTACAAGGGAGAGGGTTTGGTACAGTGGGATTGTTGACAATGGTTTGGTACAGTGTGATTGTTTAAAATGGGATGGGGTTTGGTACAGTGGGATTCTTTACAATGGAGGGTGTTTGGTACAGTGGGATTGTTTACAGTGGAATGGAGTTGGTTACATTGTGATTGTTTACATGGGATGTGGCTTTTGTACAGTGGGATTATTCACAATGGAATGGGGTTTGGTACAGTGGGATTGTTTACAAGGGGATTGGTTTGGTAGAGTGGGATTGTTTACGGTGGGATGGAGTTTGGTGCAGTGGGATTGTTTACATGGAATGGGGCTTTAGTACCGTGGGATTGTTTACAATGGGATGTGGTTTGGTACAGTGGGATTGTTCACAATGGGATGTGGTTTGGTACAGTGGAATTGTTTACAATGGTGATTGTTTAGTACAGTGGGATTGTATACAGTGGGATTGGGTATGGTACAGTGGGATTGTTTACATGGGATGCGGTTTGGTACAGTGGGATTGTTTACATTCGGATGGGGCTTGGTACATTGGATTAATTACAATAGCATGTAGTTTGGTGCAGTGAGATTGTTTACAACGGGATGGGGTTTGGTAAAGTGGGATTGCTTACTGTGCGATGGAGTTTGGTACAGTGGGATTGTTTACAATGGGATGTGGTTTAGTCCACTGGTATTGCTTACAATGTGATGTAATTTGGTACAGTGGGATTGTTTCCTATGGGATGTGATTTGGTACAGTGTGATTATTTACAATGGGATTGGTATTGGTCCAGTGGGAATTTTTCCAATGGGATGTTCTTTGGTCCAGTGGGATTGTTTACAATGGGATGGGGTTTAGTACAGTGCGATTGATTGTTTACGGTAGGAGTGTTTACATGGGATGGGGCTTTAATACAGTGGGATTGTTTATAATAGGATGGTGTTTGATGCAGTGGGAATGTTTACAGTGGAATGGGGTTTGGTACTGTGGGATGGTTTACAATGGGATGGGGCTTAGTTAGTGAGTTTGTTTACAAGGGAGAGGGTTTGGTACAGTGGGATTGTTTACACTGGGATTGGGTTGGTACAGTGGGATTGTTTACAGTGGGATGAGGTTTGGTTCAGTGCGATTGTTTACAATCTTATGTGGTTTGGTAAAGTGAGATCGTTTACAATGAGATTGGGTTTGGAACAGTGGGATTGTTTACAATGGGATGGGGTTTGGTGCAGTGGGGTGTTTACAGTGGATTGGGTTTGGTACAATGGGACTGTTTACAATGGGATGCGGTTTGGTACAGTGGGATTGTTTACAGTGGGATGTGGTTTCGTAAAGTGGGATTGTTTACAATGGGATGAGGTTTGGCACAGTGGGATTGTTTACAATGGGATGGGGTTTAGTACAGTGGCATTTTTTACAATCGGATGGGGTTTGGTGCAGTAAGATTGCTTACAGTGGGATGGGGTTTTGTACAGTGGGATTGCTTGCAATGGGATACGCTTTGGTATAGGGTGATTGTTTACAATGGATTGGGGTCTGGTGCAGTGCGTTCATTTACAATAGATTGGGGTTTGGTTCAGTGGATTGTTTACAATGTGATGCGGTTTGGTACAGTGGGACTGTTTACATTTGGACGGGGCTTGGTACAGTGGGATTAATTACACCAGGATCTGGTTTGGTGCAGTGAGATTGTTTTCAATGGGATGGGGTTTGGTACAGTGGGAATGCTTACTGTGGGATGGTGTTTGGTACAGTGGGATTGTTTATAATGGAGCGGGTTTGGTACAGTGGGATTGTTTACAATGGGATGGGCTTTAGTACAGTGGGACTTTTTACAGTGGGATGTGGTTTAGTACAGTGGGATTGTTTACAATACATGGGATGGGGCTTTAGTACAGTGGGATTTATTCCAATGGAATGTAATTTGGTACAGTGGGATTGTTTACAATGGGATGTGATTTGGTACAGTGAGATTACTTACAATGAGATTGGTATTGGTCCAGTGGGATTGTTTCCAATGGGATGGGGTTAGTTCCAGTGGGATTGTTTACAATGGGATGGGGTTAGGTCCAATGGGATTGTTTTCAACGTGATGGGGTTTAGTACAGTGCGATTGTAAACAGTGGGATGGGGTTTGGTACAGTGGGATTTTTTTACCTGGAATGGGGCTTTAGTACAGAGGGATTGTTTGATTGCTTACAGCAGGATTCTTTACATGGGATGGGGTTTGATGCAGTGGGATTGTTTACAGTCGAATGGGTTTGGTACAGTGGGATTGTGTACAATGGGATGGGGTTTGGTTAGTGAGTTTGTTTACAAGGGAGAAAGTTTGGTACAGTGGAATTGTTGACAATGGTTTGGTACAGTGTGATTGTTTAAAATGGTATGGGGTTTGGTACATTGGGATTCTTTACAATGTAGGGTGTTTGGTATAGTCGGATTGTTTACAGTGGACTGGAGTTGGTTACATTGGGATCGTTTACATGGGATGTGGCTTTTGTACAGTGGGATTATTTACAATGGAATGGGGTTTGGTACAGTGGGATTGTTTACAATGGGATTGGTTTGGTACAGTGTGATTGTTTACAATGGGATGAGGTTTGGTGCAACGTGATTGTTTACAATGGCTTGGGGTTTCGTCCAGTGGGATTGTTTACAATGGAGATTGTTTAGTACAGTGGGATTGTATACAGTGGGATGTGGTTTCGTAAAGTGGGATTGTTTACAATGGGATGTAGTTTGGTACAGTGGGATTGTTTACAATGGGATGGGTATTGGTACAGTGGGATTGTTTCCAATGGGGTGTGGTTTGGTACAGTGGGATTGTTTACATGGGATGGGGCTTTAGTACTGTGTGATTGTTGACAAAGGGATGGGCTTTTGTACAGTGGGATTGTTTACAATGGGATTGGGCTTTGGTACAGTGTGATTGTTGACAAAGGGATGGGCTTTTGTACAGTGAGATTGTTTACAACGGAGGGGGTTTGGTCCAGTGGGATTGCATGTCATGAGATGGAGTTTGGTACAGTGGGATTGTTTACATGGAATGGGGCTTTAGTACCGTGGGATTTTTTACAGTGGGATGGAATTTGGTACAGTGGGATTGTTTACATTGGGATTGGTTTGGTAGAGTGGGATTGTTTACAGTGGGATGGGGTTTGGTGCAGTGGGACTGTTTAGAGTTGGATGTTGTTTGGTACTGTGGGATTGTTTACAATGGGATGGGGTTTGGTACAGTGGGATTGTTTACAATAGGATGGGGCTCGGTACAAATCGGATTGTTTACAATGGGATATGGTTTCGTAAAGTGGGATTGTTTACAATGGGATGAGGTTTGGTACAGTGAGATTATTTACAATGGGATGGGTATTGGTACAGTGCGATTGTTTCCAATTGGACGGTGTTTGGTCCAGTGGGATTGTTTACAATGAGATGGGGATTGGTGCAGTGGGATTGTTTACAATGGAGATTGTTTAGTACAGTGGGATTGTATACAGTGGGATTGGGTATGGTACAGTGGAATTGTTTACATGGGATGCAGTTTGGTTCAGTGGGATTGTTTACATTCGGATGGGGCTTGGTACATTGTGATTAATTACAATCGCATGTAGTTTGGTGCGGTGAGATTGTTTACATAGGGATGGGGTTTGGTAAAATGGGATTGCTTACTGTGCGATGGGGTTTGGTACAGTGAGATGGTTTACAATGGGATGTAATTTGGTCCAGTGGGATTGTTTACAATGGGACGTGATTTGGTACAGTGAGATTATTTACAATGGGATTGGTATTGGTCCAGTGGGATTGTTTCCAATGGGATGTGGTTTGGTACAGTGGGATTGTTTACAATGGGATGGGGTTAGGTCCAGTGGGATTGTTTACCATGGGATGGCGTTTAGTACAGTGTGATTGATTGTTTACAGTAGGCGTGTTTACATGGAAAGGGGCTTTAATACAGTAGAATTGTTTACAGTAGGATGGGGTTTGATGCAGTGGGAATGTTTACAGTGGAATGGGGTTTGGTACTGTGGGTTTGTTTACAATGGGATGGGGTTTGGTACAGTGGGATTGTTTACAATGGGACGCGGTTTGGTACTGTGGGACTGTTTACATTCGGATGGGGCTTGGTACAGTGGGATTAATTACACCACGATCTGGTTTGGTGCAGTGAGATTGTTTTCAATGGGATGGGGTTTGGTAGAGTGGGAATGCTTACTGTGGGATGGGGTTTGGTACTGTGGGATTGTTTATACTGGAGTGGATTTGGTACAGTGGGATTGTTTACAATGGGATGCAGTTTGGTACAGTGGGATTGTGTACAATGGGATGTGGTTTAGTACAGTGGGATTGTTTACAAGGGGATGCAGTTTGGTACAGTGGGATTGTTTACAATGGGATGGGGCTTGGTACAGTGGGATTGTTTACAATGGGATGGTTTTCTGGTACAGTGGGCTTGTTTACAATGTGAAGGGGTTTGGCGCAATGGGATTGTTTACAATGGGATGGGGTACGGTCCAATGGGAATGTTTACAATGGGATGGGGTTTGTTACAGTGGTATTGTTTACAATGGGATGCGGTTTGGTAAAGTGGGATTGCTTGCAATGGAATACGGTTTGGTAAAGTGGGATTGTTTACAATGGGTTAGGGTTTGGTGCAGTGGGTTTTTTACAATGGATTTGGGTTTGGTACAGTCGGATTGTTTACGATGGGATGTGGTTTCGTAAAGTGGGATTGTTTGCAATGGGATGAGCATTGGTACAGTGAGTTTATTTACAATGGGATGGGTATTGGTACAGTGCGATTGTTTCCAATTGGACTGTGTTGGGTACAGTGGGATTGTTTACAATGGGATGAGGTTTGGTGCAATGGGATTGTTTACAATGGGATGGGGTTTGGTCCAGTGGGATTGTTTACAATGGAGATTGTTTAGTGCAGTGGGATTGTATACAGTGGGATTGGGTATGGTACAGTGGGATTGTTTACGTGGGATGCGGTTTGGTACAGTGGGATTGTTTACATTCGGATGGGGCTTGGTACATTGGGATTAATTACAATAGCATGTAGTTTGGTGAAGTGAGATTGTTTACAATGGGATGGGGTTTGGTAAAGTGGGATTGCTTACTGTGCGATGGGGTTTGGTACAGTGGGATTGTTTACAGTGGGATGTGATTTGGTACAGTGAGATTATTTACAATGGGATTGGTATTGGTCCAGTGGGATTGTTTCCAATGGGATGTCGTTTGGTACATTGGGATTGTTTACAATGGGATGGGGTTAGGTCCAGTGGGATTGTTTACAATGGGATGGGGTTTAGTACAGTGCGATTGATTGTTTACAGTAGGATTGTTTACATGCGATGGGGCTTTAATACAGTAGGATTGTTTACAATAGGATGGGGTTTGATGCAGTGGGAATGTTTACAGTGGAATGGGGTTTGGTACAGTGGGATTGTTTACACTGGGATTGGGTTGGTACAGTGGGATTGTTTACAGTGGGATGAGATTTGGTACAGTGCGATTGTTTACAATAGGATGTGGTTTGGTACAGTGGGATTTTTTACAATGGGATGGGGTTTGGTGCAGTGGGTTGTTTACAGTGGATTGGGTTTGGTACAATGGGACTGTTTACAATGGGATGCGGTTTGGTACAGTGGGATTGTTTACAGTGGGATGTGGTTTCGTACAGAGGGATTGTTTACAATGGGATGTAGTTTGGTACAGTGGGATTTTTTACAATGGGATGGGCTTTAGTACAGTGGGATTTTTTACAGTGGGATGTGGTTTAGTACACTGGGATTGTTTGCAATACATGGGATGGGCCTTTAGTACAGTGGGATTGCTTACCGTGGGATTGTTTACATGGAATGGGGCTTTAGTACAGTGGCATTGTTTACAATAGGATGGGATTTGGTGCAGTAAGATTATTTACAATGGGATGGGGTTTGGTGCAGTGGGATTGCTTACTGTGCGATGGGGTTTGGTATAGTGGGATAGTTTACAATGGAGAGGGTTTGGTACAGTGGGATTGTTTCCAATGGGATGTAATTTGGTACAGTGGAATTGTTTACAATGGGATGGGGTTAGGTTCAGTGGGATTGTTTACAATGTGATGGGGTTTAGTACAGTGCAATTGTAAACAGTGGGATGGGGTTTGGTACAGTGGGATGTTTACAATGGAGATTGTTTAGTACAGTGGGATTGTATACAGTGGGATTGGGGATGGTACAGTGGGATTGTTTACGTGGGATGTGGTTTGGTACAGTGGGATTTTTACATCCGGATGGGGCTTGGTACATTGGGATTAATTACAATAGCATGTAGTTTGGTGCAGTGCGATTGTTTACAATGGGATGGGGTTTGGTAAAGTGGGATTGTTTACTGTGCGATGGGGTTTGGTACAGTGGGATTGTTTACAATGTGATGTGGTTTAGTCCAGTGGGATTGTTTATAATGTGATGTAATTTGGTACAGTGGGATTGTTTACAATGGGATGTGATTTGGTACTGTGAGATTGTTTACAATGGGATTGGTATTGGTCCAGTGGGATTGTTTCCAAAGAGATGTGGTTCGGTACAGTGGGATTGTTTACAATGGGATGGGGTTAGGCCCAGTGGGATTGTTTACAATGGGATGGGGTTTAGCAGAGTGCGATTGATTGTTTACAGTAGGAGTGTTTACATGGGATGGGGCTTTAATACAGTGGGATTGTTTACAATAGGATGGGGTTTGCTGCAGAGGGAATGTTTACAGTGGAATGGGGTTTGGTACAGTGGGTTGTTTACACTGGGATTGGGTTGGTACAGTGGGATCGTTTACAATGAGATGGGGTTTGGAACAGTGGGATTGTTTACAATGGGATTTGGTTTGGTACAGTGGGATTTTTTACAATGGGATGGGGTTTCGTAAAGTGGGATTGTTTACAATGGGATGGGGTTTGGTACAGTGAGATTATTTACAATGGGATGGGTATTGGTACACTGGGATTGTTTCCTATGGGATGTGGTTTGGTACAGTGGGATTGTTTACATGGGATGGGGCTTTAGTACAGTGTGATTGTTGACAAAGGGATGGGCTTTTGTACAGTGGGATTATTTACAATGGGATTGGGGTTTGGTACAGTGTGATTGTTGACAAAGTGATGGGCTTTTTACAGTGGGATTGTTTACAATGGAGGGGGTTTGGTACAGTGGGATTGCATGCCATGAGATGGGGCTTGGTACAGTGGGATTGTTTACATGGAATGGGGATTTAGTACTGTGGGATTGTTTACAATGGGATGGGGTTTGGTACAGTGGGATTGTTTAAAATGGGATTGGTTTGTTGAGTGGGATTGTTTACAGTGGGATGGGGTTTGGTGCAGTGGGACTGTTTACAATTGGATGTTTTTGGTACAGTGGGATTATTTACAATGGGATGGGGTTTGGTGCAGTGGGATTGTTTACAATGGGATGGGGTTTGGTACAGTGGCATTTTTTACAATGGGATGGGGTTTGGCACAGTGGGATTGTTTACAATGGGATGTGGTTTGGTACAGTGGTATTTTTTACAATCGGATGGGGTTTGGTGCAGTGAGATTGCTTACAATGGATTGGGGTTTGGTACAGTGGGATTGTTTACAACGTGATGGGGTTTGGTACAGTGGGACTGTTTACATTTGTATGGGGCTCAGTACAGTGGGATTAATTACAATAGGATGTGGTTTGGTGCAGTGAGATTGTTTTCAATGGGATGGGGTTTGGTACAGTGGGATTGTTTATAATGGAGCGGGTTTGGTAAAGTGGGATTGTTTACAGTGGGATGTGGTTTGTACAGTGGAATTGTTTACAATACATGGGATGGGGTTTTAGTACAGTGGGATTGCTTACAGTGGGATTGTTTACATGGGATGGGGCTTTAGTACAGTGGGATTGTTTACAATAGGATTGGGTTTGGTACAGTGGGATTGTTTCCAATGGGATGTAATTTGGTACAGTGGGATTGTTTACAATGGGATGTGATTTGGTACAGTGAGATTATTTACAATGAGATTGGTATTGGTCCAGTGGGATTGCTTACAGTGGGATTGTTTACATGGGATGGGGTTAGGTCCAGTGGGATTGTTTACAATGTGATGGGGTTTAGAACAGTGCGATTGTAAACAGTGGGATGGGGTTTGTTACAGTGGGATTTTTTACCTGGAATGGGGCTTTAGTACAGAGGGATTGTTTGATTGCTTACAGCAGGATTGTATACATGGGATGGGGCTTTAATACAGTGGGATTGTTTACAAAAGGATGGGGTTTGATGCAGTGGGATTTACAATCGAATGGGTTTGGTACAGTGGGATTGTTTACAATGGGATGCGGTCTGGTTAGTTTGTTTACAAGGGAGAGCGTTTGGTACAGTGGGATTGTTTACACTGGGATTGGGTTGGTACAGTGGGATTGTTTACAGTGGGATGAGGTTTAGTACAGTGCGATTGTTTACAATGGGATGTGGTATGGTACAGTGGGATCATTTACAATGATATGTGGTTTGGTACAGTGGGATTGTTTACAGTGGGATGGGGTTTGGTGCAGTGGGTTGTTTACAGTGGATTGGGTTTGGTATTATGTGATTGTTTACAATGGGATGCGGTTTCGTAAAGTGGGATTGTTTACAATGGGATGTAGTTTGGTACAATGGGATTGTTTACAATGAGATGCGGTTTGGTACGGTGGGATTGTTTACAGTGGTATGTGGTTTCATAAAGTGGGATTTTTTAGTGGGATGTGGTTTAGTACAGTGGGATTGTTTACAATACATGGGATGGGGCTTTAGTACAGTGGGATTGCTTACAGTGGCATTGTTTACATGGGATGGGGCTTTAGTAGAGTGGGATTGCTTACTGTGCAATGGGGTTTGGTACAGTGGGATCGTTTATAATGGAGAGGGTTTGGTACAGTGGGATTGTTTCCAATGGGATGTAATTTGGTACAGTGGTATTGTTTACAATGGGATGTGATTTGGTACAGTGAGATTATTTACAATGGGATTGGTATTGGTTCAGTGGGATTGTTCCCAATAGGATGGGGTTAGGTCCAGTGGGACTGTTTACAATGGGATGGGGTTTAGTACAGTGCGATTGTAAACAGTGGGATGGGGGTTGGTACAGTGGCATTTTTTACAATCGGATGGGGTTTGGTGCAGTGAGATTGCTTACAATGGGATGGGGTTTGGTACAGTGGGATTGTTTACAATAGGACACGGTTTGGTACAGTGGGACTGTTTACATTCGGATGGGGCTTGGTACAGTGGCATTTTTTACAACCGGATGTGGTTTGGTACAGTGGGATTGTTTACAAAAGGATGGGGTTTGATGCAGTGGGATTGTTTACAATGGGATGTGGATTGGTACAGTGGGATTGTTTACAATGGGATCGGGTTTAGTATAGTGGGATTGTTTACAATGGGGTGGGGTTTGTTGCAGTGGGTTTGTTTACAATGGGATGGGATTTGCTACAGTGGATTGTTTATTATCCGTGGACAGGTGGCAGATGAATTTCAATATGGTGCAATCTGAAGTTATTCATTTTGGTAGTAAGAGCATGAAAAGACAATATTCAAAAATGGGTGCAATTTTAAAGGGGGTGCAGGTCCACAGGGACCTTGTTGTATATGTGTATATGTAATATAAGTTGGTAGACAAGTTGAGGGAGTGGTTAATAAAGCATACATTATCCATGACTTTATTAATAGGGGCCAAGAGTACAAGAAGAAGGAGGGTATGTTGAAGTTGTAAAGGAGACTGGTTTGGCCTTAGCTGGAGTACTGTATCCAGTTCTGGGGGTCACAGTTTAGGAAAGACGCAAAAGTATTGCAGAGAGTGCAGAAGTGTTTCGCGAGATAATTCTTGCAATGAGGAACTTCAGTTTTGAAGCTAGATTGGAGAATTTGGGACTGTTTTCCTTGGAGAAAAGAAGGCTGAGAGGGGATTTGCTAGAAGTATTCAAAATTATGAGGGGTCTGGAGAGAGTCGATAGGTAGAAACAGTTCATACTCACGACAGGATCGAGCACAAGGGGGCACAGATTTAAAGTAAGTTGCAACAGAAGCAAAAGCGATATGAGAAAAACTTTCACGCCGGAATGCACTGTCTGAGAATTTATTGAAAGTAGGTTCAATCGAAGCATTCGAAAGGGAATTAGACTGTTACTTGAGAAGAAAGAATATGTAGGGTTACAAGAGAAGTTGTGGTAATGGCAAATTAAATTGCTCATTCAGAGAGCCAGTGCTGTCACAATGGGCCAAATGGCCTCTTGTGCACTGTAAAAATTCTGTGACTTGGATGAGGCCGAATGTTGTTGAATTTTATATCATGAGAGAGGGATTGTGGCGATGTAATTTTATACAAATTTTGGCCTTGACACTGTAGAATCATATGAAATGCAATGTGCCTTGGTATTTATTCATTCTTAGGATGTGGGTGTCACTGGTTATTGCCCATCCTTAATTCTCCTTGAGAACGTGGTGGTGAGCTGCATTCTTGAATCACTGCAGTCCATGTGGTGTAACTACACTACAGTGCTGTTAGGAAGGGAGCTCAAGGATTTTGACCTAGTGACAGTGAAGGGTGATATATTTCCAAGTCAGGATGGTGAATGGCTTGGAGGGGCACTTCCAGGTGATGGCGTTCCCATGTGTCTGCTGCCCTTGTCCTTTGAGATAGGAGCAGTTGTCAGTTTGGAAGATGCTGTCTAAGTGAATTTCTTGGTGAATTTCTGCAGTGTATCTTGTAAATGGTGCACACTGCTGCTACTGTGCCTCGGTAGTGGAGGCAGTAAATGTTTGTGCATGTGGTGCCAATCCAGTGGGCTGCCTTGTCCTGGATGGTGTCAAGCTTCCTGAGTGTTGTTCGAGCTGCACTCATCCAGGCAAGTGGAGAATATTCCGTCACATTCCTGACTTGTGCTTTGTAGATGGTGGACTGGCTTTGGGGAGTCAGGAGGTGAGCTGCTCGCTGCAGGATTAAGAGCCTCTGACCTATTCTTGTAGCCACAGTATTCATATGGCTAGTCCAGTTCAGTTTCTGGTCAATAGTAAGCCTCAGGATGTTGACAGTGGGGGATTCAGTGATGCAAATGCTAATGAATGCCAAGGGGCGATGGTTAGATTTTCTCTTGTTGGAGATGGTCATTGCCTGGCACTTGTGTTGCGCGAATGTTACTTGCTACATGTCAGCCCAAGCCTGGGTGTTGTCCAGGTCTTGCTGCATTTGGACACAGACTGCTTCAGTATCTGAGGAGTTGTGAATGGTGTAGAACATTGTGCAATCATCAGCGAACATCCCCACTTCTGACCTTATGATGGAAGGAAGGTCATTGATGAAGCAGCTGAAGATGGTTGAGCCTAGGACACTACCCTGAGGAACTCCTGCAGTGATGTCCTGGAACTGAGATGATTGACCTCCAACAAACACAACTAGCTTCCTTTGTGTGAGGTATGACTCCAACCAACAGAGAGTTTTTCCCCCGATTCCCACTCCAATTTTGCCAGGGCTCCCTTATGCTGCACTCGGTCAAATGCTGCCTTGATGTCAAGGGCAGTCATTCTCACCTCACCTCTGGAGTTCAGCTCTTTTGTCCATGTTTGAACCAAGGCTGTAATGAGGTCAGGAGCTGAGTGACTCTGGCGGAACACAAGCTGAGCATCAGTGAGCAGATTATTGTTAAGCAAGTGCCACTTGATAGCACTGTGGATGGCCCCTTCAATTACTTTATTGATAATACAGTGTAGACTGATGAGGTGGTGATTGACTGGGTTGGATTCATCCTATTTGTGTACAAGATATACCTGGACAATTTTCCACATTGCTGGGTAGATGCCGATGTTGTAGCTGCACTGGAACTTATTGGCTAGGGGTGTGGCAAGTTCTGGAGCACGAGTCTTCAGTACTATTGCCAGAATATTGTCAGGGCCTATAGCCTTTGCAGTATCCAGTGCCTTCAGCCATTTCTTGACGTCCTGTGGAGTGAATTGAATTGGCCAAAGACTGGCATCTGTGAAGATGGGGGCATCTGGAGGAGGCTGAGATGGATCATCCACTTCTGACTGAAGATTGTTGCAAATGTTTCAGCCTTATCTTTTGCACTGATTTGCTGGGCTCTCCCATCATTGAGGAAGGGGATATTTGTGCAGCCAGCTCCTCCAGTGAGTTGTTTAATTGTCCACCACCATTCACAACTGGATGTGACAGGACTACACAGCTTTGATCTGATCTGTTGGTTGTGGAATTGCTTAGCTCTGTTTATCACTTGCTGCTTATGTTGTTTGACAAGCAAATAGTCCTGAGTTGTAGCTTCACCCTCCTGTATTCTTAATTGAACCAGGATTCCCCTGGCTTGGTGGTAATGGTAGAGTGGGGGATATGCCAGGCCTTGAGGTTACAGATTGTGGTTGACTACAATTCTGCTGCTGCTGATGGCCCACAGTGCTTCATGGTTTGCCCAGTCTTGAGTTGCTAGGTCAGTTCAAAGTCAATCTCATTTAGCATGGTGGTAGTGCCACACAACACAATGGAGAGTACCCTAAATGTAAAGATGGGACTTTGTCTCCACAAGGACTGTGTGGTGGTCACTCCTACCGTCACTGTCATGGACAGATGCAACTGCAGCAGGCAGATTGGTGAGGATGAGGACAAGTGTGTTTTTTCCTCTTGTTGGTTCCTTCACCACTTGCCACAGATCCAGTCGCGCAGCTATGTCCTTTAAGACTCAGCCAGCTCGGTCTTCAGTGGTAGTGTAGTGATACTGAGCCACTCTTAGTGATGGACATTGAAGTCCCCCCCAGAGTACATTCTGTGCCCTTACCAACCTCAGTGCTTCCTCCAAGTGGTGTTCAACATGGAGCAGTACTGATTCATCAGCTGAGCGGTGGAAGGCGGGGAGAGGGGGGGGTGCGATGTGGGTGGCGGTATGTGGTAAACAGCAGGATGTTTCCTTGCCCATATTTGACCTGATGCCATGAGACTTCATGGGGTCTGAAGTTGATGTTGAGGGTTCCCAGGGCAACTCCCTCCTGACTGTATATCACTGTGCCACCACCTGCCAGTGGGACAGGACATACCCAGGGATGGTGATGGTAGTGTCTGGGACATTATCTGTAAGGTATGATTCCGTAAGTATGACTATGTCTCTCTGGATTTTGGCCCAAACTCCCAGATATTAGTAAGGAGGACTTTGCAGGGTTGACAGGGCTGAGTTTGCCATTGTTGTTTCCAATGCCTAGGTCGATGTCAGGTGGTCTGTCCGGTTTCATTCCTTATCCAATTTTCTGTAGCAGTTTGATACAACTGAGTGGCTTGCTAAGCCATGTCAGAGGGCAGTTAAGAGTCAACTACATTGCTGTGAACCTGGAGTCACATGTAGGCCAGACCAGACCAGGTAAGGTAAGTACAGAAGACATTAGTGAACCAGTTGGGTTTTTATGACATCATTAGACTTTTAATTCCAGACTTTGTATTGAATCTAAATACCACCATCTGCCGTGGATTTGAATCCAGGACCCCAGAGCATTACCCTTGCTCTCTGGATTATTAGTCCAGTGACAATACCACCATGTCACCAACTCGCCTTGTGTATAGTGCAATATTAATCAATCAGAGGGGTTTGATATGGCAGAATTATGCAAAATGCAGTGGGGCTTTATACAATGGTATTCTATGAAATGGGGACTGGTGTTTGGTACAGTGTAAATCGATGTAATGCTAGCAGTTTTATGCAGTATTGGAAGGCCTAGTACAGTGTAATAATATGCAGTGTGAGTGGATGTGGTACAGGAAAGCTTTATATATTTGACAGAAGCATGGAACAGTGGAACTTTATATAATTGAGGATCTTAGATGAAATGGAATTTATCTTGGATGAATTGCGGTTGTTTACCTTTCTTGAGTTGTATGTGTACCTACACTATGAATGTTTTACTTGGGAAAGATCTGCTGTTACTGTTACTGAAGATAAACTCCACTCTATGTGGAGTGAAATAATAAACACATCTTTGTTGCAGGTAAATGGGTTTACGGTTCTGTTTGGCGAGAGAAAGAGGATCCAGCCTTAATACCATAAGAGCCCAAATAATATGATCAAACACAGCACCAAGCCCACTGCAATGCTCTGTATGGTAGAACTTTTGGACAGTTATAAAAGCCAGATTTACATAATAGGATAGTACCAACATTTTGGAAAGGGGAAGGAAATCTCAGAAAAAAATCTAAAACTGTTGGAAACACACAGCAAGTCTGTCAGAGCTTGAAAAGAAGTAAACTTAACAGATGCAAATTTCTTGGCTTTGGAACAGCTGGATGTATTTTTTGTCATCAGCCCTTCATGATGTGGCAACATGCATCTGAGTGTTTGAAACCGGAAACATCCTGAGATGTTGCAGGTGATGTTGTTTAGAGAGAGCTCCAAACCTTAATTAAGTGATATTCCACAGGGCAGCGAGGTCCAGTTAAGGGTTTTGTTTGGAAAATGCGCCTTAAAGCACATCTCTATTCTCAGGATCATAGTGAACTTGCATTTCCATCACCACAAAAGGTAACAGTGAAAAACCAACTTCAGCACTGCAAGGAACCGGCTGCGGACTTTCCTCAGCTATGTCGCCACGTACCTTTGTCTCATTTTTGGAAACAGCCATTATCGCATTGACACCCAGATGAAGGGCAGTGAGACTTTCATCAAACAGATAGTGCAACATGAACCTCTGCCATGCGCTTTTTCCCTTTCTTATTTTCAGTTAAAGTGGTAGTTGATCCTGAGTTTCCTGGAGATTTGTGCTGTTGAAAAGGTGCACCTAAGGCTTTGGGTTTGTTTCCTGGCATAAAAAGGTAGGGAAATGATGTAAGTGAGTTATGCCACTATTTGTGCTCCACTATGAGTTCTGGATTGTGAATGCTGAGATGACTCCAGTGCGCACTGCTCCAGGACACACTGCACTTCGGGGAACTGTGTGGATGCAGCTGGTCATATGTTTGCTTGAGGAAGGGGAAGGGAAAAGGAAGAGAATCACAGTCCAAAGAAATAGCTGCCTCACATGATAAATGGTAACTCTGTTCTATTTGAATACCAAGAGCAGAAGGATCAGAAGGTACAGATACTGCACTTTTAGATTCTGAAATATAGAATCTACACTTAGGTCAAGCAACACAATCATAAAATCAGCAGAATTCTGCTAACTTCCATTATGTTCCGATATGTTGCTTGAAGCTCTCTAGTGATTCACATTTGTTTACGCCTCTTAGCTGCTGTGAGAGTGCACACCCATTGTTTGGACCATAGAGCTATCGAAAATCATGCATCTCCAAACTTCACATTCTTGCATTTACTTTTTAGACTTACAGTCCAGTCTCCAAGCTACCGCAGTGAAGGCTGCATGGTGGTCCCAACTGGCCACCCATGCCTAAGGACAATCGATCGGCTGTCGCTAACAAATAGCAAGCCTCCAGGGTCAAACATCAGTAAAACGACTGGATTTTGTTACTCAGGTTCACACAGCTGGACGCCAAGGTTGTGTCTTCACAATGAAGACGAAACAAATCAACAAGATTAAAGTGTGTGAAATCTTTTTCTCTTTGTTTCTCGAGTTAAATCCTTCAATGAAGGCTCCTTAAATAATCGCTAGTGCAAGAACACAACTGCCGTTCCACTTCATTGTTGCAACTTTGCTCACAGTCCCTCCTCCGATCTGGTGCTGAGCAGACAGTCTCTCATTTCGGCACTCTCCTGTAGGTTGTTGGGATGTTCAGAGATCAAGGTGCTTCCTGCCCTGGAGCGATAAGGGGGCAGCTCAGGATGGCTGGAGGTCTCTGTGTCTAAGAGGTACGGTGGCGGGGGGAGGTCGAACCATGGTGGTCTGCTGGTGGAAATAAGAAACTGAGTATGGAAACACACAGACTGTTAATGAAGATGTTTCAGACTGATTGAAGCTCTGGGGATTTTCAGTAAACACTGAATGGCCTTCTGGACTAGCCAATGAACAGCTTCAAGGTCAGCATGAAACACCATTCATGTTAACTTGGGCTCCTGGTTTGTATTCAGCACTGATAGTACTTAACCCTCTGAGTGTCCTACTGATATTTGTGCAGCACATTCCAAAACAAAAGGTTCAAGTGGTGAAGGGGGTGACTGGAGACTGAATTTCCTCCGAGTTTCTCCTACTCTACTGTCTTTTCCTCTGTGGAATCCCTGTTTACGCACTAATACCATGAATTTATGGCGGAGCGGGATAACCACCAAGGAAATTTACATTCCCCACTGCCACCCCCCACCCCCCCACCTTATATTTCAGAATAACTGACAATGCAGAGATGCATCTCCTTCATGAATACAGTTGTACAGATCAAGCAATAGTTTTGCACGTGCTATCTGCATCACTCCCACTCTGACCTCTTTTCCCTCAGCCTCCTACATTGAAACACAAGGAAAAGAACCTTGTCTTTCCATTAGACACTCACAGCATTCTGGACTCAACATTAAGTTCAACAATTTCTGATCATAACCACTGCCCCCATTTTCTTTATGGGCTCCACTTGTTGGTAATGTTTTTGCTTTTCCCATTTAAACCTCCTCTAGACACATCTTTTGTTTCTATCCTTGTCCCATTACCACCCCTTTTGCCTTGCACCATCATCCCTTTTGTCATTTAATCTCTCTACCCCATCACAGACCTTCCCTTTGGTCCTTTCCCACTCTCTCCTTTCCCTGCCTCTGTACTCACTTAAAACCTGTAACATCGACAACTTTTTCCTCTTCTAATGAAAGCTCTCAACCTGAATCTTTGGGCTGGATTTTACGCACCCTGCTCCTCACCCCCACACACACACACACAACCCACCACCCCCACCCCCACCCCCCAACCGCCCTCACCCCAGCCTGTGTACTTGAAGGTGGAGGTGCTTGTAAAATACAGCGGGTGGCCTTCCCACACCTTTTCGCCCACTCCAGATCTGTCTCCCATATTATGGTGGGTGGGGAAGGTGTCAGGCAGCCTGCCTGACCTTGGGCCTATTGAGACCCTTAAGTGCTCAATTAATGTGCCCTTAGGGCCTTATTCCACCTCCGCTGCTCTTTTACATGTAGCATGGGAAAGCACAGGCAAGGCGGGTAACCCAGCAGCTTTCACAGCACAGGTTGCTGTTGGGCACGAAAGGGGGGTATGGTACCTTCTTTGGGGGGATTCCCTGTGCCCATATGAAGCCCATCTCTCAAGATTAAGTCCGGTTCCATTAGTCTCCTTCCTCGGGGATTGCCTCTAAGCTACTGCTTGATCCTGGTGCTGCTGAGGCCACAAAGCTACTGGTCAATCAGATTGTCAGCAGTTCTCTAGGGTAGGACCTCCTCCCAGATGTGAAGTCAGGGTAATATCTGAATGATCTTTTGTGAATACGAGTTGACATCACTAGGCAGCACTAAAGATTCAGGATCAAATTACTATTGGACAGTGCCTCAGCCAGACACTCTCAACACACAATTCAATGAGAAGATTCCAGGGTCTGCCAACAAATTATCCACTCAATGATCTCCTCCTGTTTCATGGCAAAACACAATTCAACAAAGAGCACTCCATATTTATTCGTACATGGGATGTGCATGCCGCCAGCAAGATCAGCGTTTATTGCCCATCCCGAGGAATCCTTGAGAAGCTGGTGGTGAGCTGCCTTCTTGAACACTGCACTCTGTGTGGTGAGGGTGCTCCCACAGTGCTGTGAGGGGGCTGGGAGTTCCAGCATTTTGACACAGGAACCATAAAAGGTTAGTAATTTATGTTCAAGCCGGGATGGTGCACTTGCTGCCATGATCTATCAAGGGCGTGGAGGTCACAGGTTTGGGAGGTTTTGTTGAAGGAGCCTCAGTGATTTGCTTACAGTGGATCCTGTAGATATACACACTGCAACCACTGTGCATCGATGATGGAAGGAGAGAATATTTAAGGTGAGGGATGGGATGTCGATCAAGTGGATTGCTTTGTCACAAAGCAATTTAGTTTGCGATATTATGTGGCTGATATTTCAGAATCCACTGAATCTGGCTATTACATGCCCTGCTGTCAGTAACAGCGTTAATTATAGATGGTTTTGTTGAGATAAAGAGCTTCATACCTGTGTTCCAGCACAGCCTCAGAGTATGAGGGTGGCACTTCCTCCATTGCCAGTGGCTGGTGGTACATGGAGTTGGATGTGAGCTGAATGCCATTGCTGGTGTTGTACGTGACGCTGCAGTGGTGGGTGCGGTCCAGGATGACAAGCCGTGACAGGAGTAGCGGGTGCTGCAGGCGGTGCAGGGGCGGCGTGACATGTCCAATCAGGCTGTTCCGCTTACGGTGGTGGTGCAGCATCATGGCAAGCAGTGCAACCAGCAGGATGAAGACAACCGAGCTGCCTATAATGGCGAAGATGACACTTGGGTAGTACGGGAAGTGGACATCAGATGTGATGTAATCACGATCTCCGTCCAGACTGTCTTCTGTGAAAAGGAAAGGTGGGGGGGGATTATTGAACACTCCAAGAGCCAGAGAATCTGGAGTACTTCTGGCATACATGAGACAAATGCACATAGCACACTGTAATTTGGTAGAACTAAATGACGGGAAAAAAAAC
Source organism: Carcharodon carcharias (assembly GCF_017639515.1). Lineage (NCBI taxonomy): Eukaryota > Metazoa > Chordata > Chondrichthyes > Lamniformes > Lamnidae > Carcharodon > Carcharodon carcharias. The sequence continues at coordinate 80,666,061 of NC_054476.1, forward strand.
TGAAAGCTGCCCCGACTGTGCTCAAAATACTTATTTTATTTCCATTGCAAACTCCTGCCCTGTTTAAAGTAACAAGGGAACATGTAATATTACTTCTCAGTCTGGTGAAGGGCTGTTCATTACTACAGATGGTATCACAGAGTCTACTTGTACCCTAGTGTTGCTTACAGGAAATTGGAGAATATACTTTTCTTAAGGACCGGACAATCATAATATATGACGCACAATATATTTCTCTGTTGCTAATGTACATCTGCATATAATTGGTCTTTCTCTTTCAGGTCACAATGCCTAATGATGGTGAATAGATAGGTGAGGTCAATTAGAGGCTAATTGATATTTGGCATAACCTGGGTCAATTAGAGACCAACTGCCTTTTTCTGATTCTGTTTTTTAAAAGCTGCACATGGTCTCTGGGTGGTTCCGTCTCTGTGTTCATTGAATTTTACATGTTCAATATGCCAAGATAAATTGCTGTTGAATGCCTTGAGATGCTTTACTGTATTCAAGACGCTAAGTAAATACAAGTTGTTGTAATATTTTTTCATGGAAATTCTTGCTGAATAAAGGGTAGTATTTACTTTATGTTGCAAAATTCTCCTTCATAATATATTAAAAGTCAATGAAAAAGTCAGAGAACGTTAATATGATTTTGATTACAAAGGAATATGCACATATCTTCAGAAGATGAATTCAATTTGAAGTATGTAACTGTTCTTGCATAAAATAGAATCTTTACTGTGGCATTGCCAGCATTCTCTTCTTCAGTGAGTACTCACTTAATACTTCAGCCATGCCCTCTGTCTTAACAAGATCTCTTTTTTGGTCTCTATTTGGCCCCTCCTTTCCTTTGACTACATTCTTACTATTTATATGTCTATAAAAATCATTGGGCTCCCAATTATGCTACACACTAATCACTTTCAGTCTCATTGCCCTTCTTATTTCCTATGGCATCCTCTCTTGTACTTGGTTTTCTAATAAACTGTGAACTTGACATTTACTAGAAGCCTCCTTTTGTTCTTCCATTTTAACCTTTATATCTTAACTTAACTAGGGAGCTCTAGCTTTGGATGACCTTCCTTTCCCCATCATGGGAATGTGTCTAATCTGTACCAGAGCCATCTTCTCCTTGAAGGCCTTGTATTAAAATTATATCTGCTAATCTTAGATTCTAATCCATCTAGACCAGGTTCCTTTTTAACTCACTGAAATTAGCTCCCCTCCAGTTAAGTATTTTCATGTTTGATCTTTCTTGTCCTTTTCCATAACTAATCCAAAGCAAACGATACTGTGACCACTAGTTCCTAAGTGCTCTCTCATTGAAACATGCTCCATTTGCCCCACTTCATTCCCCAAAACTAGATCCAGCACTGATTTGTGGTTGGACTGGAAGCACACTGATCAAGATAGTTCTCTTCTACATGTTTCAGGAATTCCACCGCTTGTTGCCCTATACAAAGTTATTTCTGAAGTCTGTATTCGAATAAATGAAGCCCTCCATTATCACTACTCTAAACTACCTGCTGCTTTCTGCAAATTTGCCCTTCTATCTCATTCCTACTATTTGATGGCCTATAGTATACACCCAGTAGTGTAATAGCTCCTCTTCTGAACCCGAATTCTAACCAAATGGAGGCTGCCTTTGAATGCTCAAGTACATTATCCCCTTCTAGTGCTGTAGCAGTGTCTATGATCAGTACTGCCACCCATTCCTCCATTAATTTCCAGCCCTATCTTTCCTCAGTACATTGTAGCCAAGAATATTAAGTACCCATCCTACCCTTGTATGAGCCAGGTGACTGTTACTGCCATTTTATCATATTCCCATGTGGTTACTTGCATCTGCAGCTCATCAACCTAATTAGCACACCCAGGGCATTCACACATTTTAAACTCATCTTAGCTTGGGGAAACAGCGGCATACTATCACTGAACTAGTAATCCAGAGGCCCAGGCTAATGTTCTGGGGATGTGGGTTCAAATCCCACCACAGCAGCTGGTGAAATTTAAATTCAATTAATGATCCGGAATTTTAAAGCTAGTCTCAGTGAAACCATGAAACCATTGTTGATTGTCGTAAAAACCCATCTGGTTCACTGATATCCTTTAGGGAAGGAAATCTGCCATCGTCACCTGGTCCAGCCTACATGTGACTCCAGACCCACAGCAATGTGGTTGACTCTTAACTTCCATCTGAAATGGTGTGGCAAGCCACTTGCCTGAAGGGCAATTAGGGATGGGCAGAAAATGCTGGCTTTGCCAGCGATGCCCACATCCCATGAGAGAATAAATTTTAAAAAAAAGTTTGTCTTGCATGTTCCCCTGACTGACTTGTCTGATTTCTAGACAGCTCTTTACTGTCATGCTGTTTGGTTCTTCCTGTCCTCAGTGTGTCTTGTTTCTCCTCTCTAATGCTCTCTAATCCTGGTGTCTCTTTCCCTGTCAAGTTATTTTAAACCCTCCCTCACAGCACTAATAAACTTTCCCGGGGGGGCACTAGCTCCAGTCCTGTTAAGGTGAAACTCAACCACCTTGAACAGTTCCTTCTTCTTTCAAATTGGTCCCAATACCCCAGGAATCTGAAGTCTTCTCTTTTGTACCAGTTCTCTGCAAGCAGCTTATCTTGCTGCTGCTATAGTCACTAGCATGTGGCCTGGGAATAATTCCCAGATGACCTTTAAGATCTTGCTCTTTAACTTCCTCTCTAGCTTCTGGAACCGTGTGTAGGACCTCAATATTTTTCCTACCTAAGTCACTGGTTTCAACATGAACCATGACTTCTGGCTGGTCCCACTCCCCCATAAAATGTTCTGCACATGTTCGGTAATGTTCTATACCCAGGCACTAGGGAGGCAACACACCATGCAAGACTTATGTCAACGGTTGCAGAAATACCTATCTATCCCCCTTACTATTGATTTCCCTATAGTCACTGCATGTCTACACTTTGCCCCATGTAGTCATTTGCCTCAAAGTGTTGGGGGTGTGCTCTAGACTGCCCCTCCCTGAGGTATTGTCAACTTCACCAGTTGTATTCAGCGCTGAAAATTAGTTTGAGAGTGCCACACTCCCTGAAGAGCATCCCTCTTCCTAACCGACTGGATTGTCATCCACTTTCCATCCTCCTGAAAGCTCTGTAGCTGTGGCATGACCAGCAGTTGGGACACAGGTACCAGGAAGCTCTCAGCGTCCCATGTGCTCTGCAGTTACTCCAGCTCCTCCTCAAGCTTTGAAATAGGTCTTAAGATGGAAATATTTTTAAGACAGGTAAAACTTTGGAAATATGCTCAGCAAAAATTATATTGTGGCATTAAATATGGAAATGATCTTCTAACTTGCCTCTCTGCTGAAAGACTTGTTCTGTGCCCCTCGAATTAAATTATGTCACTTCACGCTGCATCGACAAAGTGAAGTTGCTTCCTTTTAAAGTCTCTCTGTGATAGACAAGGCATGCGCCGCAGTCTTAATGAATACAGAGCAACTCCAACTAGGACAAAAGTACTACTGTCACAGGTCAATGACATTCCGATCCAGACTTGGAGCCAACACGGCTCACACAATCGAACAGAAATGTCCTGGGCTTGGAGATCACCAATTAGGAGCCCATCATTCTGCCAAAACGCTGGGATGTCGCATGAATCCCGAACATCTTAGTAATTGCAGCCCAAAAACATAGCAGTCTTCAAGAGATGATTACCAAAGCATTCTTTATTTTCCATGTGATCTCACATCAAGTGCAGTAAACAAGTGGGTTAAGGGATTCAAACTCAAATTCAGTCTTGTAAATGCTCTCAGCTTCTGGGAATTTAGGTACAGGAACATATTCAGTTATCTGTGTGACGATCTCTGTAAAAAGCACTGAGCTACTTGGTCCTTATGTGCTGTTTCAATCAACAGTTCTCTGAAATGGTATGTGAACAGAATGTTGTTAAACCTTTCATTAGCTCATTGAATCATTCAGCCAGAGATTTAATCCAAACAAAAACAGGAAATACTTTGCTAACAGAAACACACATTGAAATAAAGAGGCTTTAACAATATACTGCTGTATCGGGATCAGATTTCACAGGGTATTCATCAGTCAATATAACACAATATAGCGGAGAGGACTGTGAAGCAGGTTGGGGTCAATGTAAAACAAATTATGGAGTGTGAAGCCAGTCAGCATCAGGGTGGAGCAGGCCAGGAGGAGTGTGAAGCAGGTCAGGGTCACTGTGAAACAGGCTGAGAGGTGTGTGAAGCAGGTCAGGATCAGTGTGAAGCAGGTTAGGATCTGAGTGAAGCAGACTATGAGGAGCTTGAAACAGATCAGGAAGAATGTGAATCAGGTCATGCTGACTGTGAAGCAGACCGGGAGGAGCATGAAGCAGGTCAGGATCAGTGTGAAGCAGACTGGGGGGAGTCTGAAGCAGGTCAGGATCACTGTTAATCAGACCAGGAGGAGTGTGAAGCAGGTCATGTTGGCTGTGAAGTAAATTGGGAAGAGGGTGAAGCAGGTCAGGATCAGTGTGAAGCAGACTGGGAGGAATCTGAAGCAGGTCAGGATCACTGTGAAGCAGACCAGGAGGAGTGTGAAGCAGGTCAGGATCACTGTGAAGCAGGTCAGGAACAGTGTGAAGCAGACTGGGAGGAGTGCGAAGCAGGCTGGGATCAATGGGAAGCAGATTGGGAGGAGCTTGAAGCTGGTCATCATCACTGTGAAGCAGACCGGGAGGAATGCAAAGCAGGTCAGGATCACTGTAAGCAGGCCAAGAGGAGTGTGAAGCAGGGCAGGATTAGAGTGAAACAGACTGGGAGGAGTGCGACATAGGTCAGGATCAACGTGAAACAGACTGCGAGGAGTATGAAGCAAGTTAGGGCGGAGTGTGAAGCAGGGCAAGATAATTCAGAACCAGACTGGGAGGAGTGTGAAGTGAGTCAGGAGCAGTGTGAAGGAGACAATGAGGAGTGTGAAGCATGAGGAACGTGAAGCAGGTCAGGGAGGAGTGTGAAGCAGGGCAGGGTCACTGTGAAACAGACTGGGAGGAGTGTGAAGCATCACTGTGAAGCAGACAAGGGGGAGTGTGAAGCAAATCAGCATCACTGTGAAACAGACCAGGAGGTACGCGAAGCAGGTGAGAATGACTATGAACGAGGCTGGGAGGTGTGTGAAGCAGGTCAGGATGACTGTGAAGCAGGTCAGGAGGAGTGTGAAGCAGACCAGGATCAGTGTGAAGCAGACCGGGAAGAGTGCGAGGCAGGTCAGGATCAGTGTGAAACAGACTGGGAGGTTTGTGAAGCAGGTCAGCAGTACTGTGAAGCAGACCGGGAGGAGTGTGAAGTGGGTCAGGAGCAGTGTGAAGGAGACAATGAGGAGTGTGAAGCTGGTCAGGGAGGAGTTTGACGCAGGTCAGGGTCACTGTCAACAGACCCAGAGGAGTATGAAGCAGGTCAGCATTACTGTGTGGCTGACTGGAAGGAGTGTTAAGCAGATGAAGATCACTGTGAAGCAGACCGGGAGGAGTGTGAAGCAGTTCAGGATAACTGTGAAACAGACCAGGGGGGTGTGAAACAGGTCAGCATCACCGTGAAGCAGACTGGGAGGTGTGTGAAGCAGGTCTGGATCAGTATGAAACAACCGGGAGGTGTGTTAAGCAGGTCAGGGTCACTGTGAGGCAGACCGGGATGAGTGCAAAGCAGTTCAGATTCATTGTGAGGCAGACTGGGAAATGTGTGAAATTGGCCAGGATCACTGTGAAAAAATCTGGGAGTAGAGTAAAGCAGATCAGGATCACTGTGAAGTACACCAGGAAGAGTGCAATGCAGTTCAGAATCACTGTGAAGCAGGCTGGGAAGAGCTTGAGGCAAGTCAGGGTCACTGTAAGTAGACCAAGAGGTGTATGAAGCAGGTCAGGATCAGTGTGAAGAAGAATGGGAGGAGTATGAAGCAGGTCAGGGAGGAGTGTGAAGCAGGTCAGCATCACTGTGAAACAGACCAGGGGGAGTGTGAAGCAGGTCAGGGAGGAGTGTGAAGCAGGTCAGGGTAAAGCAGACTGGGAGGACTGTGAAGCAGGTCTGGATCACTTTGAAGCAGACCGGGAGGAGTGTAAAGCAGACTGGGAGAAGTGTGATGCATGTCAGGATGACTGTGAAGAAGACTAGGAGGAGTGTGAAGTAGACCAGGGAAGTTTGAAGCATATCAGCATCATTGCGAAGCAGACTGGGAGGAGTGCAAAGCAGGTCAGGATCGCTGTAAGAAGACCCAGAGGAGCATGAAGCAGTTCAGGATAAATGTGAGGCAGATTGGGAGATGATTGAAACAGGTCAGGGGGGAGTGTGAAGCAGGTCAGGATCAGTGTGAAGCAGACTTGAGAGGAGTGCAAAGCAGTTCAGGATCACTGTGAAGCAGACAAGGGGGAGTGTGAAGCAGGTCAGCACTATGAAACAGACCAGGAGGTACACGAAGCAGGTGAGAATGACTATGAAGGAGGCTGGGAGGCGTGTGAAGCAGGTCAGGATGACCTTGAAGCAGGTCAGGAGGACCATGAAGCAGGTTAGGAGGACCGTGAAGCAGGTCAGGAGGAGTGTGAAGCAGGTCAGGATCAGTATGAAACAGACCAAGGGGAGTGTGAAACAGGTCAGCATCACTGTGAAGCAGACTGGGAGGTGTGTAAAGCAGGTCAGGGTCACCGTGAGGCAGACTGGGATGAGTACAAAGCAGGTCACGTTCACTGTAAAACAGACTGGGAAGAGTATGAAGCATGTCACAATCACTGTAAGCAGACCAAGAGAAGTGTGAAGCAGGTTGTGGAGGAGTGCGAAGCTGGTCAGATACATTTTGAGGCAGACTGGGAAACATGTGCAGCCGGTCAGGATCACGGTGAAAAAATCACGGAGTAGAGTAAAGCAGATCAGGATCACTGTGAAGCAGACTGGGAGGAGTTTGAGGCAAGTCAGGATCACTGTGAACCAGGCTGGGAGGAGTGTGAAGCAATTGAGCATCACTGTGAAGAAGATCAGGAGGAGTTTGGAGCAGGTCAGGATCACTGTAATCAGGCCCGGAGGAGTGTGAAGCAGGTCAGCAAGGAGTGTGAAGCCCTGTGAAGCAGATAGGGCGACGTGTGAAGCATGTCAGGATCAGTGCAAAGCAACCTGGGAGGAGTGTAAAGCAGGTCAGGACCACTATGAAGCAGACTGGGCGGAGTATGAACCAGGTCAGGACCACTATGAAGCAGCTCAGAATCAGAGTAACGCAGACAGGGAGGAGTTTGAAGCAGGACAGGGTCACTGTGAAGCATAAAGAGAAGAGTGTAAAGCAGCTCAGGATCACAATGAAGCAGATGGGGAGGAATGCAAAGCAGGGCAGGATTCCTCTGGAGCAGACTGGGAGGAGTGTGAAGCAGATCCGGATCACAGTGAAGTAGGCCAGGAGGAGTGTGAAGCAGGTCAGCTTCACAGTGAAACAGACCGGGAGGAGTGTAAAGTAGACCAGGATCAGGCCAAAGCAGACTGGGAGGACTGTAAAGCAGGTCAGGATCATTGTGAAGCAGATGTGGAGGAATGCAAAGCAGGTTACATTCCTCTCAAGCAGTCCAGAAGGAGTGTGAAGCAGACGGGAGGCATCTGCAGCAATTCAGGATCACTGTGAAACAGACGGGGAGGAATGCATAGCAGGATGACAATGAACCAGACCTGGAGGAGTGTGAAGTAGGTCAAGATCACCAAGGAACAGAGTGGGAGGAGTGTGAAGCAGGACAGGATCACTGTGGCGCAGACCAGGAGGAGCATAAAGCAGGTCAGGATCACTGTGAAGCAAGTCAGAGTCAGTGTGAATCAGGCGGGAGGAAGCAAAGCAGGTCAGGATGATTATGAAACAGACCCGGAGGAGTGGGAAGCAGATCAGCATCACCATGAAGTGGACCGGGTGCAGTATGAAGTGGGTCAGGATCACTGTGAAGCAGACCAGGAGGATTGCAAAGCAGGTCAGGATCACTAGAAGCTGGCCAAGACCAGATGGGGAGGAGCGAAGCAGGTCAGGGTCAATGGGAAGCAGACCAGGAGGAACATGAATCAGGTCAGGATGACTATGAAACAGGCTGGTAGGAATGTGAAGCAGGTCAGGGAGGATTGTGAAGCAGGTCAGCATCACTGTGAAAAAGACTGGGAGGAGTGTGAAGCAGGTCAGGATAACCGGGAATCAGACTGGGAGGAGTATGAAGCAGGTCAGCATCACTGTGAAGCTTACAGGGAAGAGTGTAAAGCAGGTCAGGATCACTGTAAAGCAGATCAGCATCACTGTGAAGCAGGTGTAAAGCAGGTCAGCATCACTGTGAAGCACACAGGAAAGAGTTTAAAGCAGGTCAGGACTGCTGTGAAGCAGAGGAGGAATGGCGAAGCAGGTCAGGATTCCTCCGAAGCAGAGCAGGAGCAGCGTGAAGTAGGTCAGGATCACTGGGAAGATGACCAGGAGGATTGTGAATCACAGAATCACAGTGCAGAAGAGGACCTTCGGCCTATCGAGTCTGCACCAACATGTGAGAAACACCTCATCCCATTTACCAGCACTTGGCCCATAGCCTTGAATGTTATGACATGCCAAGTGCTCATCCAGGATGTGAGGCAACCCACCTCCACCAACCTCCCAGGCAGTGCATTCCACCACCCTCTGGGTAAAAATGTTTTTCCTCACATCCCCCCTGAACCTCCTGCCCCTCACCTTGAACTTATGCCCCTTTGTGACTGACCCTTCATCTAAGGGGAACAGCTGCTCCCTATCTACCCTGTCCATGCTCCTCATAATCTTGTACACCTCAATCAGGTCGCCCCTCAGTCTTCTCTGCTCCAACGAAAACAACCCAAGTCTATCCAACCTCTCTACATAACTTAAATGTTTCATCCCAGGCAACATCCTGGTGAATCTCCTCTGCACCCCCTCCAGTGCAATCACATCCTTCCTATAATGTGGCGACCAGAACTGCACATAGTACTCCAGTGTGGCCTCACCGAGATTCTATACAACTCCAACATGACCTCCCTACTTTTGTAATCTATGCCTCGATTGATAAAGGCAAGTGTCCCATATGCCTTTTTCACCACCCCACTAACATGCCCCTCTGCCTTCTGAGATCTATGGACACACACGCCAAGGTCCCTTTGTTCCTCAGAACTTCCTAGTGTCATGCTGTTCATTGAATACTTCCTTGTCAAATTACTCCTTCCAAAGTGTATCACCTCACATTTTTCAGGGTTAAATTCCATCTGCCACTTATCTGCCCATTTGACCATCCCATTTATATCTTCCTGTAGCCCAAGACACTCAACCTCACTGTTAACCACCCGGCCAATCTTTGGGTCATCCGCAAACTTAGTAATCCTACCCCCCACATAGTCATCTATGTCGATAATATAAATGACAAATAAAGGGGACCCAGCACAGATCCCTGTGGTACGCCACTGGACTCTAGCTTCCAGTCACTAAAGCATCCTTCTGTCATCACCCTCTGCCTCCTACAACGAAGCCAATTTTGAATCCACCTTATCAAATTACCCTGTATCCCAACAGGTCAGGATCCCTGTGAAGCAGACCGGGAGGAGTATGAACCAGGTCAGGACCACTAGGAAGCAGCTCAGAATCAGAGTAAAGCAGACAGGGAGGAGTATGAAGCAGGGCAGGGTCACTATGAAGCATACAGGGAAGAGTGTGAAGGAGCTCAGGATCACAATGAAGCAGATGGGGAGGAATGCAAAGCAGGTCAGGATCACTGTGAAGCGGACCTGGAGGAATGCGAAGCAGGTCAGGATTCCTCTGGAGTAGACCGGGAGGAGTGTGAAGCAGATCTGGATCACTGTGGAATAGGCCAGGAGGAGTGTGAAGCAGGTCAGCATCAATGTGAAACAGACTGGGAGGACTGTAAAGCAGGTCAGGATCATTGTGAAGCAGCCGGGGAGGAATGCAAAGCAGGTCAGGGTCACTGGGAAGCAGACCAGGGGGAATGTGAATCAGGTCAGGATAACTATGAAACAGACTGGTAGGAACGTGAAGCAGGTCAGGGAGGATTGTGAAGCAGGTCAGGGTCACTGGGAAAAAGACCATGAGGATTGTGAAGCAGGTCAGCATCACTGAAGCATACAGGGAAGAGCGTAAAGCAGATCAGGATCGCTGTGAAGCAGATGGCGAGGAATGGCGAAGCAGTTCAGGATCACTGTGAAACAGAACAGGAGGATTGCAAAGCAGGTGAAGGTCACCGTGAAGCAGATTGGCAGTACTATGAAGCAGATCAGCATCACTGTAAGCAGGCCGTGAAGAGTGTGAGCAGGTCAGGGTAACTGTGAAGCAGACCAGGATGATTACAAAGTAGGTCAGGATCACTTCAAAACAGATCGGGAGGAATGTGAACCAAGTCAGGGAGGAGTGTGCAGCAGGTCTGGATCAGAGTGAAGCAGACCAGGAGGAGTGTGAAGCAGGTCAGGGTCACTGTGAAGCAGACCAGGAGGAATGTGAAGCAGGTCAGGATGACTAAGAAACAGATCGGGAGGAGCATGAAGCTGGTCAGGGTCACTGTGAAGCAGGCCAGGAGGAATGTGAAGCAGGTCAGGATGACTATGAAATAGACTGGGAGGACTGTGAAGCAGGTCAGGGAGGAGTGCAAAGTAGGACAGGATGATTGTGAAGCAGACTTGGAGAAGTGTCAAGCAACCTGGGAGAAGTGTGAAGCAGACTGGGAGGAGTGTAAAGCACATCAGCATCACCATGAAATAGACCAGGAGGAGTGTGAAGCAGGTCAGGGAGGAATTTGCAGCAAGTCAGGATCACCATGAAGCTGACAGGGAAGCATGTGCAGCAGATCAGGGTCACTCTGAAGCAGACCTGGAAGAGCGTGAAGCAGGTCAGCAGTATGAAACTGGCTGGGAGGAGCGTGAAGCAGGTATGCATCACAGTGAAACAGACTGGAAGGAGTGTGAAGTGGGTCAGGGAGGAGCGTGCAGCAGGTCAGGATCACTTTGAAGCGTCCAGGGAAGAGTGTAAAGCAGGTCAGGATCACTATGAATTAGATGGGGAGGAACTGTGAAGCAGGTCAGGATTCCTCCGAAGCAGAGCGGCAGCAGCGCGAAGCAGGTCAGGATCACTGGGAAGACGACCAGGATTGTGAAGTAGGTCAGGATAACTGTGAAACAGAACAGGAGGATACAAAGCAGGTGAAGGCCACTGTGAAGCAGATTGGCAGTACTATGAAGCAGATCAGCATCACTGTAAGCAGGCCGTGAAGAGTGTGAAGCAGGACAGGATGACTGTGAAGCAGACCGGGAGGAGTGTGCAGCAGGTCAGGATCACTTTGAAACAGACCGGGATGAATGTGAACCAAGTCAGGGAGGAGTGTGCAGCAGGTCTGGATCAGAGTGAAGCAGACCAGGAGGAGTGTGAAGCAGGTCAAGGTCACTGCGAAGCAGACCAGGAAAAATGTGAAGCAGGTCAGGATGACTGTGAAATAGACCGGGAGGAGTGTGAGGCGTCTGGATCACTGTGAAGCAGACTGGGAGAAGTGTGACGCAGACTGGGAGGAGTGTAAAGCACATCAGCATCACTGAAACAGTGCAAAGCAGGTCAGGATCACTGAAACAGACCGGGAGGAGTGTGAAGCAGGGTCAGGGAGGAGTATGCAGTAAGTCAGGATCACTGTGAAGCTGACAGGGAAGCGTGTGCAGCAGATCAGAGTCATTTTGAAGCAGACCAGGAAGAGAGTGAAGCAGGTCAGCAGTGTGAAACAGGCTGGGAGGAGTGTGAAGCAGCTATACATCACTGTGAAACAGACCAGGAGGAGTGTGAAGCTGGTCAGGATACACTGTGAAGCAGATCGGCAGTGGTTTCAAGCAGGTCAGCATCACTGTAAACAGACCAGTAGGAATATGAAGCAGGTCAGGAAGGAGTGCGAAGCAGGTCAGGATCACTGTGAAGCAGACTGGGAGGAGCACGAAGCAGACTGGGAAAAGTGTGAAGCAGAGTGAGAGAAGTGTGAAGCAGACTGGGAGGAGTGTGAAGCAGACTGGGAAGAATGTGAAGCAGGTCAGGATCACTGTGAAGCAGACCCAGAGGAGTGTGAAGCTAACCAGGATCACTGTAAAACAGATTGGGAGGTGTGTGAAATGGGTCAGCGAAGAGTGTGAAGCAAGTCAGGATCATTGTGATGCACAGCAGGAGGTGTGAAGCAGGTCAGGACCACTGTGAAGCAGACCATGTGGAGTGCGAAGCAGGTCAGGATTACTGTGAAGTAGACTCTGAGTTTGAAGCAGGTATGGATCACTACAAGCAGACACAAAGAAGGGTGAAGCAGGCCAGCATCACACTGCAGCAGACAGGGAAGAGTGTGGAGCAGGTCAGGATGACAGTGAAGTAGACCGTGAGGACTGTGGAGCAGGTCAGGATGACTGTGAAGCAGACCAGGAGAGAGGCAAAGCAGGTCACAGTCAGTATGAAATTAACTGGGAGGAATCTGATGCAGGTCAGGGAGGAGTGTGAAGCAGGTCAGGATCACTGTGAAGCAGACCAGGAGTAGTGCTAAGTAGATCAGGATCACTATGAAGCAGAACAAGAGTAGTGCAAAGCAGGTAAGGGAGGATTGTGCAACAGGTTAGGATCACTGTGAAGAAGGTGAGGGAGGAGTGTGAAGCAGGTGAGGGAGGAGCGTGAAGCAGGTGAGGGAGGAGCGTGAAGCAGGTGAGGGAGGAGCGTGAAGCAGACTGGGAGGAGCGTGAAGCAGACTGGGAGGAGCGTGAAGCAGACTGGGACGACCGTGAAGCAAGTCAGCATCACTGTGAACCAGAACAAGAGGAGTGCGAAGCAGGTCAAGGAGGAGTGTGCAGCAGATCAAGATTACTTTGAAGCAGACCAGGAGGATTGTGAAGCAGGTCAGGATCATTGTAAAGCTGACAGCGAGGCACGTGCAGCAGATCCGGATCACTTTGAAGCAGACCGGGAAGTACGTGAAGCAGGTCATCAGTGGTGAGAAACAGGCCGGAGGAGTTCGAAGCAGGTGAGGATCACTGTGAAACAGACTGGGAGCAATGTGAAGCCAGTCAGGATCACTTTGAACCAGACCGGGAGGAGTGTGAAGCAGATCAGGATCACTGTGATGCAGACCAAGAGGAGTACGAAGCAGATCAGCATTATTATGAAGACGACCGAGAGAAATGCAAAGCAGGTCAGGATCACTGTGAAGCAGACCGGCAGTAGTTTCAAGCAGGTCAGCTTCACTGTAAGCAGACCAAGAGGAATGTGAAGCAGGTCAGGGAGGAGTTTGCAGCAGATCAAGATCACTGTGGAACAGACAATGAGCAGTGTGGAGCCAGTCAGGATCACTGTGAAGCGGATCAGGAGGCGTGTGCAACAGGTCAGCATCACTATGTTGCAGGCCAGGAGAATGTGTGAAACAGGTCAGGATAATTATGGAGCAGACTGTGAGGAGTGCAAAGCTGGTAAGGATCACTGTGAAGCAGACTGGGAGGAATGTAAAGCAGCTCAGGATCATTGTAAGCAGGCCAGGAAGAGTGTGAAACAGGTCAGGAAGGAGCGTGCAGCAGTCAAGATCACTGTGAAACAGATTGGGAGGAATGTGACGTTGGTCAGGATCACTGTGAAGCACACCAGGAGATATGTGCAGCAGGTCAGGGTCACTTTGAAGCAGACTGGGAGGAGGGCGAAGCAGGTCAGGATCATTGTGATGCAGACTGGCAGTTGTTTGAAGCAGGACAGCATCAGTGTGAAACAGGCCAGGAAGAATGTGAAGCTGGTGAGGATCACTGTGAAGCAGACCGGGAGCAGTGTGAAGCCAGTCAGGACCACTGTGAAGAAGACCAGGAGGAGTGTCAAGCAGGTCAGCAACACTGTGAAGCGGACCAAGAGGTGTGTGAAACAGGTCAGGAACAGTGTGAAGCAGATGGGAGGCGTGTGAAGCAAATCAGCCTCACTGAGAAGCTGACTGGGAGGAGTGTGTAGCAGGGCAGCATCAATGTGAAGCAGACCAGGAGGAGTTTGAAGCAGCTCGGGATCACTGCAAGCAGACCCAGAGGAAGGGTAAGCAGGCCAGCATCACACTGAAGCAGACCAAGAGGAGTGTGAAGCCGTTCAGGATCACTGTGAAATAGAGCGGGAGGACTGTGGAGCAGCTGAGGGTGACTGTGAAGTAGACTGGGAGAGGTGTGAAGCAGGTCAGGATCAGTGAGAAAAAGACTGGGAGGAGTGTGAAGCAGGTCAGGATCAGAGCAAAGCAAGCTGGGAGGAGTTTGAAGCAGGACAGGATCACTGTAAGCAGACCGGAGAGGTGTGAAGCAGGACAGGATCAGTGTGAAATATACCAGGAGGAGTGTGAAGCAAGTCAGGGAGGGGCGTGAAGCAGGTCAGCATAACTATGAAACAGACCGGGTGGCATGTGAGGCAGGTCAGGGAGTAGTCTGAAGCAGGTCAGGATTGCAGTGAAGCAGGTCAGGACCAGTGTGAAGCAGACCGGGAGGAGTGCAAAGCTGGTCAGGGAGGAGTGTGCAGCAGGCCAGGGTCACTGTGAAGCAGGCCACAATGGGTATAAAGCAAGTCATGGAGGATCTTGAAGCAGATAGGGATCACTACAAACAGACACAGAGAAGGGTGAAGCAGGCTAGCGTCACATTGAGGCAGACTGGGAGAAGCGTGAAGCAGGACAGGATCACTGTGACGAAGACCGGGAGGAGCGCAAAGCAGGTCAGGATCACTGAAGCAAGTCAGGATCCTTGTGAAACAGACTTGGAGGAGTGTGAAGCCAGTCAGGATCACTTTGAAGCAGACTGGAAGCAGTGTGAAGCAGAATGGGAGGAGTGTGATGCATGTCAGGATGACGGCGAAGCAGACCGGGAGAAGTGCAAAGCATATCAAGATCACTGTGAAACAGGTGTAAAACAGGTCAGGATCACTGTGAACCAGACCGGCAGGAGTTTGAAGCAGGTGAGCATCACTGTGAACTGGCCAGGGAGGAGTTTGGAGCAGGTCAGGATCACTGTAAGTTGACCCAGAGGTGTGCGAAGCAGGAAAGGATCACAGTGAAGCAGACCGAGAGGAGTGTGAAGCAGGGCAGGATCAGTATGAAACAGGCTGGGGGGAGTTTGAAGGAGGTCAGGATCACTGCAATTGGACCAAGAGGGATGTGAAACAGACGCGGGTGGAGTGTGAAGCAGACCGGAGGGAGTGTGAAGCAGATCGGGGAGGAATATGAAGCAGACTCGGAAGAGTTTGAAGCAGGTCTGCATCACCTTAAAGGAGACCGGGAGAAGTGTGAAGCAGACCGGGAGGAATGCAAAGCAGGTCTGAATCACTGTGAACCAGGCTGGCAGGGGTGTGAAGCAAGTCAGCATCACTGTAAAGCAGAAGGGGAGGAGTGTGAATCACTTCAGGATAACTATGAAGCAGACTGGGAGCTGTGCAAAGCAGTTCAGAATCACTATAAGGCAGACTGGGGGGAATTTGAAGGAGGTCAGGATTGCTGTAAGCAGACCAAGAGCAGTGTGAAGCAGGTCAGAATCAGTGTGCAACCATAAGGAGTGTGAAGCAAATCAAGATCAGTGTGAAGCAGGCTAAGATTCTTCTGAAGCAGACCAAGAGGAGTGCGAAGCAGACCAGGGGAGTGCAAAGCAGATCAGCATCACTGTGAAGCAGACTGGGAAAAGTGTAAAGCAGACTGATAGGAGTGTGATGCATGTCAGGATGACTGTGAAGCAGACAGCATCACTCTGAAGCAAACCAAGAGGAGTGCAAAGCAAGTCAGGATCATGGTGAACCAGACCGGGAAGGCTGTGAAACAGGTCAGTATCACTGTGAAGCAGACCGGGAGGAGTGTGAAGCAAATCTGGATCACTGTGAAGTAGGCCAGGAAGAGTGTGAGGCAGGTCAGGATGACTGTGAAACAGACTGGAGGAGGCGAAGCAGACCAGGATCTGTGTGAAGCAGATCCGATCACTGTGAAGTAAGCCAGGAGGAATGTGAAGCAGGTCAGTATGGCTATGAAACAGACCGGGAGGAGTGCGAAGCAGATCAGTAGCAGGGTGAAGCAACATGGGAGGAGTGTAAAGAAGGTCGGGATCGCTGTGAAGCAGACCCGGAGAAGCGCAAAGCAGGAAAGGGTCACTGTGAAGCAGACCGGGAAGTGTGCAAAGCAGTTCAGAATCACTAGAAAATGGACCAGGGGGAGTTTGAAGGAGGTCAGGATCGCTATAATCAGACCGAGAGGAGTGTGAAGCAGGTCAGAATCAGTGTGCAACAGACCACGAAGAGTGTGAAGCAGGTCAAAGTCAATGTGAAGCAGACCGGGAGGAGTGTGAAGCAGGTCAGGAATGAGTGTGAAGCAGGTTAGGGTCAGTGTGAAGTAGACCAGGAGAAGTGTGAAGCAGGTCAGGGTTCTTCTGAAGCAGACCAAGAGGAATGCAAATCAGACCAGGGGAGTGCAAAGCAGTTCAGCTTCACTGTGAAGCAGACCAGGAGATTTGTGAAGCAGACTGGGAGGAATGTGATGCATGTAAAGATGGCTGTGAAGAAGACAGCATCACTGTGAAGCAGACCGGGTGGAGTGCAAAGCAGGTCAGGATCACTGTGAACCAGACCAGGAGGAGTGTGATGTGGTTCAGGATAACTATGAAGTACACCAGAAGGCTTGTACAGCAGGTCAGGGAGGAGTGTGAAGCAGGCTGGGCGGAGTGTGATGCAGGTCAGCAAAGAGTGTGAAGCCAGTCAGTATTTGTGAAGCAGACAGCCAGATGTGTGAAGCATGTCAGGACCAGTGCAAAGCAACCTGGGAGGAGTGTGAAACAGGTCAGGATCCCTGCGAAGCAGACTGGGGGGGAATATGAAGTGGGTCAGGACCACCATGAAGCAGCTCAGAATCAGAGTAAAGCAGACGGGGAGGAATATGAAGCAGGACAGGGTCACTGTGAAGCATACAGGGAAGAGTGTAAAGGAGCTCAGGATCACAATGAGGCAGATGGGAAGGAATGCAAAGCAGGTCAGGATCATGTGAAGCGGACCTGGAGGAATGCAAAGCAGGTCAGGATTCCCCTGGAGCAGACTGGGAGGAGTGTGAAGCAGATCCGGAACACCATGAAGTAGGCCAGGAGTGTGAAGCAGGTCAGGATCACTGCGAAGCAGAATGGGAGGAGTGTGAAGCACGTCAGCATCATTGTGAAACAGACCGGGAGGTGTGCGAAACAGGTCAGGGTTACTGGGAAGCAGACCAGGAGGAATGTGAAGCAGGTCAGGAGAATGTAAAACAGGCTGGGAGGAGTGTGAAGCAGGCCATGAAAGAGTGAGTGAAGCAGGTCAGGATCACTGTGAAACAGTGGGAAAAGTATGAAGCAGGACAGCATCATTGTGAAGCAGACTGAGAGGACTGCAAAGCAGGTCAGCATCCCTGTGAAGTAGACGGGGAGGAGTGTGAAGCAGTTCAGGATAACTGTGAAGCAGACCGGGAGGCATGAGAAGCAGGTCAGGGAGGAGAGTGAAGCAGGTCAGGGTCAGTGTGAAGCAGACTGGGAGGAGTGTGATGCATGTCAGGATGACTGTGAAGCAGACTGGGAGAGTTTGAAGCAGTTCAGGAAAACTGTGAACCAGACCAGGAAGTATGTGAAGCTGCTGAGCATCACTGTGAAGAAGTAGGGAGGAGTTTGGAGCAGGTCAGGATCACTGCAGTCAGACCCAGAGGAGTGTGAAGCAGTTCAGGATAACTGTGAAGCAAACGGGGAGGAGTATGATGCAGGTCAGCATCACTGTGAAACAGATAGGAGGAGTGTGAAGCAGTTCAGCATAACTGTGAAGCAGACCGGGATAGTGTGAAGCAGGTCAGCAAGGAGTGTGAAGCCAGTCAGAATCACTGTGAAGCAGACTGGGAGACATGTGAAGTATGTCAGGATCAGTGCGAAGCAACCTGGGAAGTGTGTAAAGCAGGTCAGGATCACCATGAAGCACACCGGGAGTAGTGCAAAGCAGGTCAGGGTGCTAGTGAAGCAGAAGTGGAGGGGTGTGAAGCATGTCAGGATCCCTGTGAAGCAGACCGGGCGGAGTATGAAGCAGCTCAGAATCAGAGTACATCAGACGGGGAGGAGTATGAAGCAGGGCAAGATCAATGTGAAGCATACAGGAAAGAGTGTAAAGCAGCTCAGGATCACTATGAAGCAGATGGGGAGGAATGCAAAGCAGGTCAGGGTTCCTCTGGAGCAGACCAGGAGGAGTGTGAAGCAGATCCGCATCACCGTGAAGTTGGCCAGGAGGAGTGTGAAGCAGGTCAGGATCACTGTGAAGCAGACAGGGAGGACTGTAAAGCAGGTCAGGATCATTGTGAAGCAGACGGGTAGGAATGCAAAGCAGGTCAGGATCACTGTGACACAGAGTGGGAGGAATGCACAGCAGGTCAGGATGACTATGAACCAGACTTGGAGGAGTGTGAAGCAGGACAGGATCACTTTGGCACAGAACAGGAGGAGCGCAAAGCAGGTCAGGATCACTATGAAGCAGGTCAGAATCAGTGTGAATCAGACGGGAGGAAGGAAAGCAGGTCAGGATGACTATGAAACAGACCAGGGGGAGAATGAAGCAGGTCAGCATTACTGTGAAGCAGATCAAGGAGAGTATGAAGCAGGTCAGCATTACTGTGAAGCAGATCGGGAGGATTGCAAAGCAGTTCAGGATCACTAGAAGCTGGTCAGGACCAGTGTTAAGTAGACGGGGAGGAGCGAAGCAGGTCAGGATCACTGGGAAGCAGACCAGGAGGAACGTGAATCAGGTCAGGATGACTATGAAACAGACTGCTAGGAATGTGAAGCAGTCAGGGAGGATTGTGAAGCAGGTCAGGATCACTGTGAAACAGACCACAAGGAGTGTGAAGCAGGTCAGCATTACTGTGAATCAGACCAGGATGAATGCGAAGTGGGTCAGGAGGCTACGAAACAGACTGAGATGAGTGTGAAGCAGATCAGGATAACCAGGGATCAGACTGGGAGGAGTATCACGGTCAGCATCATTGTGAAGCATACCGGGAAGAGTGAAAAACAGGTCAGGATCGCTGTGAAGCAGGTGTAAAGAAGGTCAGGATTGCTGTGAAGCAGATGGGGAGGAATGCGAAGCAGGTCAGGATTCCTCTGGAGCAGAGCGGGAGGAGCACGAAGCAGGTCAGGGTTACCGGGAAGACAACCCAAGAGGATTGCAAAGCAGGTGAAGATCACTGTGAAGCAGAGTGGCATCACTGTAAGCAGACCTGGAAGAGTGTGGAGCAGATCAGGATGACTGAAGCAGACAGGGAGGGCTGTGGCGCAGGTCGGGATGACTGAAGCAGACGGGGAGGAGCGTGAAGTAGGTCAGGAGCAGTGCAAGGCATCATGGGAGGAGTTTAAAGCAGGTCAGAATCAGCATGCAACAGACTACGAGGAGTGTGAAGCAGGTCAAGGTCAATGTGAAGCAGACTCGGAGGAGAGTGAAGCAGGTTAGGGTCAGTGTGAAGCAGGTCAGGGTCAGTGTGAAGCAGACTGGGAGAACTGTGGAGCAGGTCAGCATCAGTGTGATGCAGACCGGGAGAAGTGTGAAGCAAGCCAGGATTCTTCTGAAGCAGAGCTAGAGGAGTGCGAAGCAGACCAGGGGAGTGCAAAGCAGTTCAGCATCACTGTGAAGCAGACTGGAAGGAGTGTGATGCATGTAAGGATGACTGTGAAGAAGACAGCATCACTGTGAAGCAGACCGGGTAGAGTGCAAAGCAGGTCAGGATAACTGTGACCCAGAGCAGGAGGAGTGTGATGCAGTTCAGGATAACTATGAAGCAGACCCGGAGGCTTGTGAAGCAGGTCAGGGAGGAGTGTGAAGCAGGTCAGGGTCAATGTGAAGCAGACTGGGGAAGTGTGAAGCAGGTCAGCAAGGAGTGTGAAACCAGTCAGAATCACTGTGAAGCAGACTGGCGGGGGGGTGTGTGTGTAAAGCAGGTAGGGGAGGAGTGTGAAGCAGGTCAGCATCAGTATGAAGCAGCCCGGAGGGATGTGAGGCAGGTCAGGATCACTGTGAAGCAGACTGGGAGGAGTGTGAAGCAGACTGAGAGGAGTGTGAAGCAGACTGGGAGGAGTGTGAAGCAGACTGGGAGGATTGTGAAGCAGGACAGGATTACTGTAAGCAGACTGGGAGGAGTGTGAAGCAACTCAGCATAACTGTGAAGCAAACCGGTAGGATTATGATGCAGGTCAGCATAGCTGTGAAGCATACCAGGAGGAGTGAGTGAACCAGGTCAGGGAGGAGTGTGAAGCAAGTCAGGATCACTTTGAAGCTGTCGAAGGGTCATGAGGACTCGAAACGTCAACTCTTTTCTTCTCCGCCGATGCTGCCAGACCTGCTGAGTTTTTCCAGGTAATTCTGTTTTTGTTTTGGATTTCCAGCATCCGCAGTTTTTTTGTTTTTATCACTTTGAAGCATGCTGGGAGAAAGTGTGAAGCAGTCCAGACCATGGTGAAGCAGGCCGGGAGGAGTGCGAAGCAAGTCAGGATTATTGTGAAGCAGACCGGCAGTAGTTTGAAACAGGTCAGGGTCACTGTGAAGCAGACCGGGAGGTGTGTGGAGCACGTCAGGGAGGAGTGTGAAACAGGTCAGCATCAATGTGAAGCATGGCAGGCAGGAGCGTGCAGCAGATCAGGATCACTTTGAAGCAGACCGGGAAGAGCGTAAAGCAGGTCAGATTCAATGTGAAACAAGCTGGGATGAGTACAAAGCAGGTCAGGACTACTGTGAAACAGACTGCGAGCAGTGTGAAGCTGGTCAGGAGCACTGTGAAGCAGACCAGGAGGAGAGTGAAGCAGATCAGGATCACTGTGAAGGAGACAAGGAAAAGTGTAAAGCAGGTAAGGACCACTGTGAAACAGACCAGGAAGGATGTGAAGCCAGTCAGAGAGGAGTGTGAAGCAGGTCAGAACAGATCAGGACCAGTGTGAAGCAGACAGGGAACAGTGCAAAGCAGATCAGGGTAACTGGGAAGCAGACCAGGTGGCATGTGAACCAGGTCAGGATGGCTAAGAAACAGACCGGGAGAAATGTGAATCAGGTCAGGATCACTATGAAACAGAATGTGAGGAGTGTGATGCATGTCAGGGTCACTGTGAAGCAAACCAGGTGGAATGTGAAGCAGGTCAACATGATCACTAAACAGACCGGGAGGAGTGTGAAGGAGGTCAGGATCGCTAGGAAGCAAACTGGGAGGAATGTGAAGCAGACTGCGGGGTGTGTGAAGCAGGTTAGGAGGAGTTTGAAGCAGGACAGGATCACTGTAAACAGACTGGGAGGAGTGTGAAGCAAGTCAGGATAACCGTGAAGCAGACTGGGAGGAGTATGATGCAGATCAGCATAGATGTGAAGCATAGCAGGGGGCGTGTAAAGCAGGTCAGGGAGGAATGTGAAGCAGGTCAGCATCAGTGTGAAGCACCCTGGGAGGAATGCGAGGCAGGTCAGGATCACTGTGAAGCAGACTGGAACATGTGTGAAGCATGTCAGGGTCATTGTGAGGCAGACCAGGAGGAATGCAAAGCAGGTCAGCATGACCACGAAACAAACCGGGAGGAGGGTGAGGCAGGTCGGGGAGTGGTGCGAAGCAGGTCACGATTACTGTGAAACAGAGTGGGAGGAGCGTGAAGCAGATGAGCAGGGAGTGTGAAGCAGGTCAGGATCAGAGTGGAGCAGGCCAAGAGGTGTGTGAAAGAGGTCAGGATCACTGGGAAGCAAACTGGGAGGAGTGTGAAGCAGACTGGGAGGAGTGTGAAGCAGACTGGGAGGAGTGTGAAGCAGACTGGGAGGAGTGTGAAGCAGACCAGGAGGATTGTGAAGCAGGTCAGGGTCAGAGTGAAGCAGACCGGGAGGGATTTGAAGCAGGACATCATCACTGTAAGCAAACCAGGCAGAGTGTGACGCAGATCAGGGAGGAGTGTGCAACAGGTCATGATCACTGGGAAAAAGACCGGGAGCAGCGTGAAGACTCTCAGGATCACTGTAAAGCAGACCATGAGGCATGTGCAGAAGGTGAACATCACTGTGAAGCAGACCGGGATGAGTGCAAAGCAGATCAGGGTCACTGTGAAGCAGATCAAGAGGTGTGTGAAGCAGGTCAGCATCACTGCGAAACAGACCGGGAGGAGTGTAAAATGGGTCAGGATCACTGTGAAGCAGACCAGGAGGAATGTGAAGCAGATCAGGATCAGTGTGAAGCAGACCTGGAGGAGTATGAAGCAGCCTGGGAGGACTATGAAGCAGGTCAGCATCACCGTGAAGCAGACCGGGAGGAGCGTGAAGTAGATCAGGGGGGAATCTGAAGCAGATCAGGGAGGATTGTGAAGCAGGACAGGATCAGTGTGAAACAGACCGAGAGGAATGTGAAGCAGATCAGGGAGGAGTGTGAAGCAGATCAGGGTCACTGTGAAACAGACCAGGAGCATAAAGCAGGTCAGGGAGGAGTGTGAAGCAGGTCAGGATCATTGTGAAACAGACCGGGAGGAGTGTGAAGCAGGTCAGGGAGGAGTGTGAAGCAGGACAGGATCAGAGTGAAGCAGAATCAGGAAGAGTGTGAACCAGAAACAATAACAAAAAATGCTGGAAAAACTCAGTATATCTGGCAGCATCTGTGGCAAGAGAAATAGACTTAACATTTCGAGTCCATATGACCCTTCTTTAGAGCTGAAGAGATGTGGAAATGTGATGGAAATGTAATGTTTAAAGGGGTGGGGCAGGTGGAGCTGGATAGAAGGCCAGCGATAAGTGGGGACAAAGGAGGGATTGACAAAGATGTCATGAACTAAAGGACAAAGGGAGTGTTAATGGTAGTGGTTAGTGCTAGAAAAGGTATTGATAGTGACATAAAGGTAAGAAAGCAGAATGTGATAATAGCAGAACAAGGGTCACATTGTGTGAAACAACAAATGGAACAAGTAACAGATAGCCCATGGAAATATGATGTTGTGGCGATAACAGAGACCAGGCTCAAAGAAGGACAGGACTGGTATTAAATATTCCTGGATGCAAGCTGCTCATGAAAGACAGGAAACAGGTGGGTGGCAGTATTGATTAAAGAGAATATTGCAGTACTGGAGAGGGAGGCTGCCCAGAGGGGTCAAGGATAAAATCTATTTGGTTAGAGCTAAGGAACAGAAAAGGTGCAATTATATTGTTCGATGTAGTCCATAGGTCACTAGTTAGTCGGAAAGATGTAGAGGAATAAATTTGCAACAAAATTAGAGATGTGCAATACTTATAGAGTAGTTATACTGGGAGCTTTAATTATCCGAATATAGACTGGGATGATAATAGTGTAAAGGGCAGAGACGGTCAGGAGTTCCTAGAGTGTGTTCAGGGGGATTTTCTACAGCAGTATGTTTCCAATCCATTGAGAAAAAAGACATTACTGGACCTGGTTCTTGGGAATGAGGTGGGCCAAATGGATCAAATGTCAGTAAGAGAACAGGGAACAGTGAACATTGTATCATAATGTTTAGGCTGGCCAAGGAAATGGACAAGGAGCTCTGCAGAGTAAGAATAATTAACTGGGGGAAGAACTGATCTGAACCAGATAAATTGGAATCAAAGAGTAGCAGGCAAAACTCTAACTGAACAATGGGCTGCCTGTGAAGAAGAGATAGTTCAAGTATAGTCAAGGTATATTCCCATGAAGGGGAAAGGTAGGACAAACAAATCTAGAGCTCCCTAGATAATGAAAAAGATAGAGATTAAAATGAAGCAGAAAAATTATGCTTATGACAGATGTCAAATGGGCAATACAATTGAGAACCAGGCTGAATATAGAGTAGAGAGAGGAACTGAAAATGCAAATAAGAGGAGCAAAGAGACAGTATGATATAAGACCAACAGCTAATATAAAAGGAATCCAAAAGCTTTCTATAGGCATAGAAATAGTAAAAGAGTGGTTAGAGGAGTGGGGGCCAAGCAGGGACCAAAAAGGGGATTTACTCATGGAGACAAGGGGCATGGCTGAGCTACTAAATGAATACTTTGCATGTTTTTACCAAGGAAGAAGATGCCAACCAGGTCATGGTGAAAGAGAAGGTACTTTAGACAATTGAAGGCTTTAAAATTGATAAGGAGGAGGTAGTAGATAGGCTGTCTGTACTTAAAAGTTGATAAGGCACTAGGGGCAGATAAGGTGCATCCAAGGATAGTGAGGGAAGTGTGAGTGGAAATTGAGGAGGCACTGGCCATAATTCCCAGTCTTCCCTAGATTGGGGGGTGATCCCAGAGGACTGGAGAATTGTAAATGTTACACCCTTGTTCAAAAAAGATTCTAAAGATAAACCCAGCAACTACAGGTCAGTCAGTTTAACCTCAATGGTGGGGAAGCTTCTAGAAACGATAATTCGGAACAAAATTAAAAGTCACTTGGACGAGTGCAGGTTAATTAAGGAAAGCCAGCAGAGATTTGTTAAGGTCAAATCATGTTTAACTAACTTGCTGGGGTTTTTTGATGAGGTAACAGCGATGGTTGATGAGAGGTTTGACAATGTGCCGCACAACAGACTTGTAAGCAAAGTTAGAGTTCATGGTAGCAACATGGATATGAAATTGAGTGCTAGGAAACAAAGAGTTGTGGTGAATGGTTGTTTTTCAGGCTGGAGGGTGGTCTATAGTGGAGTTCTCCAAGGATTGGTATTAGGACCCCTACTCTTCCTGATATATTCAAACTTGTGAACGATACAAACCTTGAAAGCATTGTGAACTGTGAGGAGGGTAGTGTAGAACTTCAAAAAGACACAGACAGGTAGGTGGAATGGGCGGACAAGCGGCAGATTAAATTTATTGCAGACAAGTGTGAAGTGATTGTTTTGGTACGAAGAATGCAGAGAGACAATATAAAATAAAAGGTACAATTCTAGGGGGGATCGGTGCTGGACCAGATGGACCTGGGTGTATGGGTTTATAAATCATTGAAAGACATGCTGTGAGAGCAGTTAATAAAGTATACAGCATCCTGGGCTTTATCAATAAGGACAGAGAGTAAAAAAGCAAGAAAGTTATGTTGAACTTGAATAGAACAACTGAAGTATTGCATCCAGTACTGGGTGAGACAATTTTGGAAGGATGTGAAGGCATTAGGGAGGGTACAGAAAAGATTTACGAGAATGGTTCCAAGGATGAGCAAGTTCAGTTATGTAAAAAGATTGGAGAAGTTGGGGCTGTTTTCCTTGGAGAACAGAAGGTTGAAAGGAGATTTGATAGAGGTATTCAAACTCATGAGGGATCCAG
The DNA here is from genome assembly GCF_017639515.1 of Carcharodon carcharias. Taxonomy (NCBI): domain Eukaryota; kingdom Metazoa; phylum Chordata; class Chondrichthyes; order Lamniformes; family Lamnidae; genus Carcharodon; species Carcharodon carcharias. The sequence goes on from NC_054476.1 coordinate 80,691,316, forward strand.
GCAGATCAAAGACCAGAGGGTACAGGTTTAAGGTAATTGGCAAAAGAAGCAATGGTGACATGAGGAAAATCTTTTCCACGCATCGAGGGTTAGGATCTAGAATGCACTGCCTGAGAGTGTGGTGGAGGAAGGATCAATTGAGGCTTTCAAAAAGGAATTGGATCACTATCTGAAAAGGAAAAAATTCACAGGGCTTTAGAGAAAAGGCAGTGATTGGCACTAGGTAAATTGCTCCTGCAGAGGCCCAGCACAGACACCGCAGACTGAATGACTCTCTTGGATGCTGTAACCATTTTGTCATTCTATACTGGGAAATGCTGGTGGTTGTGGGGGCAGGTGGGTTAACAATAAATGCTTGGATCAGGGATTCTAAATAATCAGCTTGAATTGAAGGAATGATCCCATTGGAAATTTGTGCTTAGGCAATGGATAAGACGCTATTTGCTGTATGGGGGTGAAGTTGGCAGGAATTGGACCGCTAAAATTCTACACAATGTAAGTGAATGGATTACACATAAGGAGCTACATGACAAAGCAGTTACGTAATACAGCACAGTACTTGAAGAACTGTATGAATTTAGTGCATTGCAAGTAGGTGTATGCACACCGAGAGGGAAAGTGAAGGTGCGGGGGGTACACACAGAGAGAGCATGAAGACCATATATTTATATAATGCCCTTCATGACCCCAAGAGGTCCCAAAGTGGTTTACAGCCAATGAAGTACATCTGAAGTATTGTCACTGTTGTAATATAGGAAAGTAACATTGAGCTTCAGTGAGAATATGGAGTTGAATTAGGTGCCTTTTTTGGTATTAATTTTTAAAATTAAGGATTTTCTGCTAAAAAATTCTTGCATTATCACCAACTTTAAATGCCCTTCCAGAACTATAGAAATATAGGAACAGCAGACGGTCATTCAGCCCAACAAGCCTATTCCACCATTCAATGAGATTATGGCTGATCTTACTTTAACTCCATTTACCTGCCTTGGCTTGATATTCCTTAATACTCGTGGCTTACACAAATCTATCAATCTCAGGTTTAAAATTATTAATTGAGCTGGAGTCTACTGATTTTTGTGGAAGAGGTTTTCAGACTTGTACCATTCTTTTCATGAAGCAATATTTCTTAATTTCTCAATGGATGAAAGGTCATTGAACTGAAATGTTAGCTCTGCCTCTCTCTCTCTCTCCACAGATGCTGCCTGAAATGCTGAGTATTTCCAGAATTTTCTCCCTGAATGGTCTGGCTCTGATTCAAAGGTGTTGTGTCCTTGACGTAACTCTCCCATCAGTGGAAAAAGTTTCTATTTACTCTATCACCTCCCCTTGACATTCAATGACATTGCCATTGTTGAATCCCACACTATCAATGTCCTGTGGGTTACCATTGACCAGAAACTTAACTAGGCCAGCCATATAAATACTGTGGTTACAACAGCAGATCAGACGTTGGGAATTCTGCAGGGAGTGACTCACCTCCTGACTCCCCGAAGGCTGCCCACCATCTACAAGTTAGGAGTGTGATGGAACATTATCCACTTGCCTGGATGACTGCAGCTCCAACAACACTCAAGAACCTCGACACCATTCAGGACAAAGCAATTTATTTGATTGGCACCTCATCCATCATCTTAAACTTTCACTCCCTTCGCCATCAGTGCACAGTGGCAGCTGTGTGTACCATATATAAGATTCACTGCAGCAAGGCATCAAGCCTCCTTCAACAGCATCTTCCAAACCTGCGACTTCTACCATTTGGAAAGCCAAGGGCAGCAGACACAAGGGAACGCCACTACCAGAAAGTTCCCCTCCAAGTCACTCACCATCCTGACTTGGAAATATATCTCTGTTCCTTCATTGTAAATGGGTCAAAATCCTGGAACTCCCTCCCTATCAGCACTGTGGGTGTACCTACACCTTTAGGCCTGAAGTGGTTCAAGGCGGCAGCTCACTACCACCCTCTCAAGGGCAATTAGGAATAGGTAATAAATGCTGGCCTAGCCAGCGGTGCCCACATCCTGTGAAAGAATAAAAAAAATCAGCTCAAATTTCTTTTAAGTGCTCAGTCACTTTGTCCTCCATGATTCCAAAAACCTCCTCACAATGAATGTTAGATTAAGAAGTTTATCATTTCCTTTAGTTTTTCCCCTCAACTTTTTTAAATATTAGTTATATTTGCAATTTTCCAACCTAAAGAAACAATTCTTGAATTGATTTTAAAATTCTTATTGTTGCTTTGAAATCCCTCCAATTCTAAACCCCTCCCTGTCTCTGTAACCTCCTCCAGCCCCACAGCCTTCCGAGATATCTGCGTTCCTTCAGAACTAGCCTCTTGAGCATCCCTAATTTTAATGGCTCCGCAACTGGTGGCCAAGCCTTCAGCTGCCAAGGCCCTAAGCTCTGACATTCCCTCCCTAAATATCTCAAATTCTTAATCTCTCTTTCCTCCTTTAAGACAATCCTTTAATATCTACCTGTTTGACCAAGCATTTGGTCATCTGCCCTATTATATCCTTATGTGGCTTGGTGTCAAATTTGTTTTGAAAATGCTCCTACTAAGTGCCTTAGGGTGTTGTACTACGTTAAAGGTGCTCTCTCAATGTAAATTGTTGTTATTGCTAATGTTGAATTAAATAAAATTTTGGAGGATTATGGCTAAATCATCTGCAATTTTCTCACTTCCTTGAAAGCACAGGGGTGGAATTCATCAGGTCCTGGGGGGTTTGTCAGCCTTTAATCCAATTATATTTCCTTACACTATTTTCTTGCTTTGTTGAGTTTCCAGTCCTTGAGTCATTATTACTTTCCTGTAATGTCAGTTATATTATGCTCCTAATCTACTGTGAAGACTGATACAAAATAATCATTGAACAATTCTGCCATTTCCTTATTTTTATTTGCAATATTTTTTTAATCATTCATGGGATGTGGGCTTTGCTGGCTGGGCCAGCATTTATTGCCCATCCCTAGTTGTCCTTGAGAAGGTGGTGGTGAGCTGCCTTCTTGAACCACCGTAGACACACCCACAGTCTGTTTTTAAAGGGCCCACATTATCCTTGCCAAACCTTTCTCTTCTAATATAATTATAAAACCTAGTTGAGTTCATCTTGATATCGCTCGAAAGTTTATATTCATATTCCCTTTCTGCAGCTCTTACTACCTTTTTGTATTCTTTTGCTGTTCTTTATATCTCTCCCAGTCCCCTTGATCTATGTTATTTGTTGCACTTATGTAAGATTTTTCCTTTAATTTAATGTTATTTTCACCTCTTGTGTGACTGTTTTGTTTCATTTTGTAAGTAGAGCTCTTGCTCCTTATGGGTTTATACTGGTTCTGTATTAAGCTGAAATGAAAGCAAAATACTGCGGATGCTGGAAATCTGAAATAAAAACAAAACGCTGGAAAAACTCAGCAGGTCTGACATCTATGGAGAGAAAGATGGAGTTAACGTTTCGAGTCCAATACGACTCTTCATGAATGAAGCCAGACCTGCTGAGTATTTACAGCACTTGCAATTTTTATTTCTGGATTAAGCTGAATTTTTTTTGAACACCTCCCAATGCCGTGTAGCTTCAGTCAAAGTTACTTTGTGACTAGCCAATGAGAATGGTTCTGGTCGTGCCCAGTGGTTTTCTCTCATCCTTCCTTCAACTTCACCAGGGAACCAGCAAACTCATCACTGGGGAAACAAAAACAGAATTACCTGGAAATACTCAGCAGGTCTGGCAGCATTGGCGGAGAAGAAAAGAGTTGACGTTTCGAGTCCTCATGACCCTTCAACAGAACTGATTGAATATTAGAAGAGGGGTGAAATATAAGCTGGTTTAAGGTGGGGGGGTGGGGGGGAGAGAAGTGGGGGGAGGGGGGTGGTGTGGTTGCAGGGACAAGCAAGCAGTGATAGGAGCAGATAATCAAAAGATGTCACAGACAAAGGAACAAAGAAGTGTTGAAGGTGGTGATATTATCTAAACGAATGTGCTAATTAAGAATGGGTGGTAGGGCACTCAAGGTACAGCTCTAGTGGGGGTGGGGTGGAAAGACTAGCAGGGCATACAAGATTTAAAAATAATGGAAATAGGTGGGAAAAGAAAAATCTTTATAAATTAATGGAAAAAACAAAAGGAAGGAGGAAAAAACGGAAAGGGGGTGGGGGTGGAGGAGGGAGTTCAAGATCTAAAGTTGTTGAATTCAATATTCAGTCCGGAAGGCTGTGAAGTGCCTAGTCGGAAGATGAGGTGCTGTTCCTCCAGTTTGCGTTGGGCTTCACTGGAACAATGCAGCAAGCCAAGGACAGACATGTGGGCAAGAGAGCAGGGTGGAGTGCTAAAATGGCAAGCGACAGGGAGGTTTGGGTCTTTCTTGCGGACAGAACGCACGTGTTCTGCAAAGCGGTCGCCCAGTTTACGTTTGGTCTCTCCAATGTAGAGGAGACCGCATTGGGAGCAACGAATGCAGTAGACTAAGTTGGGGGAAATGCAAGTGAAATGCTGCTTCACTTGAAAGGAGTGTTTGGGCCCCTGGATGGTGAGGAGAGAGCAAGTGAAGGGGCAGGTTTTGCATCTTTTGCGTGGGCATGGGGAGGTGCCATCGGTAGGGGTTGAGGAGTAGGGGGTGATGGAGGAGTGGACCAGGGTGTCCCAGAGGGAATGATCCCTACGGAATGCCGCCAGGGGGCGTGAAGGGAAGGTGTGTTTGGTGGTGGCATCATGCTGGAGTTGGCGGAAATGGTGGTGGATGATAAATTCGTTTAGATAATATCACCACCTTCAACACTTCTTTGTTCCTTTGTCTGTGACATCTTTTCATTATCTGCTCCTAGCACTGCTTGCTTGTCCCTACAACCACACCACACACCCCCCCCAACTCCTCTCCCCCCACCTTAAACCAGCTTATATTTCACCCCTCTTCTAATATTCAATCAGTTCTGTTGAAGGGTCATGAGGACTTGAAACGTCAACTCTTTTCTTCTCCGCCGATGCTGCCAGACCTGCTGAGTTTTTCCAGGTAATTCTGTTTTTGTTTTGGATTTCCAGCATCCGCAGTTTTTTGTTTTTATCTCATCAGTAGGGACGTGAGTGCAGTTCCCTGTCATATGAGCCTGCCATTAGAATGCTGGCCTGAGGGTGGCACTCTAGGCTCGAACCGCCACTATAGTCAGCCTGGCTTCATTTAAAATGCCTTCTTTCAAATGGAGACAGACCCTAGTTTGAACTCTCTTCTCTATTGATTCAGATGTTTGTTCCCAAAGTCAGTTTGACAATTTTTCAACCTTTGTTCCCACAAACCTCCTGAATCTATTTCATCTGCATTAAGGGTTTTGAAATAATTGACTAAATTCCAGTAGAATACCTGGGTCAGGTCAGTGTTATATTTCATTGTGAAAAAAAAAGTGCATTAATTCCACTTACATTATACGAGATGAATAATTTAATACTTCCAATGTTGGAAATTTTGAGGATTGCTTTAGCTTTTTTTTGCATTTGTGGCAAATCTCACGGCTGAAATGTTTTGCCGTACTCTGCAAGACACTTACAAAATTTGTCTAGAAACTAATTAAAAGTACAAGAAAGGGACAAGAATAGACAATTCACCACACCAACCCCACACCAGATACAATCTATTGGTCCTTGCTCCACTCATTCAATCTGCCTGAAGGAAACTTCTCTGTGTAAGGTAATCAGGCAAAACAGAACATTTATTCATTACCATATCATTGCTGTTTGAACTGCAGACAATGCATTAGATTTTATGTTGGGCAAAGTCAGAGATCAGCAAATATGAATCGACATTCTAATTGTGGTCTTATCCCTGATCTATACCTTGTTCAAATGACTAGTTTCAATTAACAGCTAAATGCCCTGAAGCTGGTTACCGGTATTTGATTGGCTTTGTGTTGATCTTCAGTCAACACTTTTGCCTCACTTATTTGGCTGAGATTTAATTAATGCTTATCCTTCGACCCTTTTTCTTTATCACTACTCTAAGCTACAGCTTCTTCATGTTGCATGTGTTTACTATTTCCTGATCCATTCTACAAAGTATTATATTCGTCTGCACTAAAATTCAACTGCCAATCAATTGCCCATTCTGCACCATTGAACGGGTTTCTCTAAACGCTGCTCATTTCCCTGACATTGGTCACCCAGACATGTAGCTTTGTGCCATCAGCTCATCTTTATAATTTTACAAGTATCTTTTTGCGAATTGTTTAAATGAAAGAGATCAAGGTGAAATAAAGAACAGGCCTCACTTGAAGTCTGCCAGTTCCTCCTTCATAATCTTTTTGCCTTTATGGTGACTTTCTATGTCCTGTTCCAATTCTGGCACCCATTAGTGCTATGAGCCTTTGTTTATGTCTATGTTTCTTCCTTTTCTTATAGGAATACACTTTCTTTCTATATCAAGCGCTTAAGTTATACCTAGAAATGATTTTACTAATGTGCTTAAAACTATAAGTACCATTTGGCAGTGGTGTTTATACTAGTGAGAGATGAATTACATGGGAACACACAGCATAGAAAAAGCCATTCAGCCCAATTAGTTTAGGCTGGAAGAGGTTGGTTCTACATTAAATCTGCATGATGGAAGTAAACAGTCACAGGTCAGATGAACAAGGTGTTTTGTACAATGGTAATGAAGGGGAAGAAAATTAGCTCATAAATCCTATTTGTCTTATTTAGAGTTCCAGGTAATGGGAGTAAAGAAGAAGGGATAAAATTCATTAAAAATCGATACAATGGTAAGAAACCAGTTCGATCCATTAAGCTTCTGTGTAAAAAAAGACTTGAACTTATACAGCATCTTTCAGGACCTCAGAATGTCCCAAACTGTTTTACAGTGATTGAAGTTCTTTAACATGTAGTCACTGTTGGAATGTGGAAAACGTGGCAGCCAATTTGCACTCAGCTAGCTCCCACATAAAGGAATGATAATGAATCAGATAATCTAATTTTCCAATGCTGGTTGAGGGATAAATATTGTCCAGGACACTGGGGAGAACTCCCCTATTCTTCTTCGAAATACTGCCATTGGATCTTTTATGTTCACCTGACAGTGCAGACAGACTCTTAGTCCATGTCTCATCCAAAATATGACACCACCAGCTATGCAAGTGCAAGTAGTTGTTTTTACAGCACTCCCTCAATACTGTCAATCTAGGTTATAGACTTCTAATTCAGAAGCAAGATCGCTAGCCACTGAACGATATCTGATAGAACTGAAGAAGATTTGGGTCACTGGGACTTCCAACTGTGGGAATGAAAGGGAAGGAATTTGTACATTGGAATCCTATGCTTTCATTCAGTTTTTATTTATTTGAAATTAGGCAAATAAGAGAATACCATGTAGTAGAATCACTAATATTTGGCACTACAGACATGGGGTATATCCTGATGTTCTGAATGGTAGCAGTTAGCTGCTTGTTGATGTTATTATCCCTGTGCATTTTTATCTTCCTAGCACAACTATCTCAGAAATGTTGGTAGTGCAAGTGGGTTGGAAATTTGGGGTGGAAAAAGCATTACTGTATTCCTTCCTTGGAGCAGTAACACATCTTAAGGTCTGGTTCTGAACCAGTGCAGGGCTCCAATGGTCAAGGCAGTCTCAAGAGTCCTCCACAGCAGCACTCGGTTTGTTCACAAAAAATACACTGTCACAGAGATTCCTGATCATGCTGTGTTGAGCACAACCTTGTAAGGCTGGGGGTGGAGGCGGTGGAGGGGTGGTGGTGGGGGGGGGGGGGGTTTGGGGAAGAATTTGTTGCACAAAATCAAAACATCCTGCAGGGCATCCAGATGTACAGCGGGTAGTGAAGGGGATAAAATTCCCTGCAATTCAGATTCCAGCAATCATTTACAACCTGCAGTAATTTTTATACAGGGGCTTTACGAAAGTGAAGAATTTCAAGATTATGCTGTATGTTTTCTGCTTAAATAACTTCATGCAGGGAACAGAGTTGTAGGTTTCAGCTTTTCTGTCATTCTTTTGGGCTATTTATTCATTTAAAGTCTTGGGGTGAATTTTGACCCGTTAAATTGGCTGGGAATAGAAAAGAAATTAAAAATTAAACCAGTGTTAGTGTTGATCATTCCCAGCTTACAGGGAACAGTGTGGATCTACTGAAGGATTATATTTCTCTGCACTATGCCACCAAGTTCTTCCAGGTCATGTGCAGCATGGGCCTTTGTCTTGGTACCATGAGGCCTCGGGGGCCACATATTAAGTTTAAATCACTGTTGAAAGTTGCTGATAAATCCTAAATATGATGATAGGATCTAAGCTACCAATAAGGCAACAGTGTTAATACAACAGAACAAAGCAGTGTGTAATTATGATACAACCGTGGCTCTTGGCCTTCAAGTATAACTAGGGCTTGAGGGGGCCACACAGGTTGGATATGCCATGACATACAGCCCAGGTCAGACGCAGGTCCAGTATGGGGAAGGTTCAGAGGCGCTTATTGATATAACAAAATTGTTTTTTTGTCCTCCTGCCTCATCAAGAACCTCAGGTCAAGTGCAATACAGCCACAGAGAAATCCTTTCAATTGATTCATCAGTGCCCTGTAATCACAATCTCAGGAAAGAATCTTCTACTGTCTCTGTGTGCTTTTCACTTCCTATACTGACCAGCCATGACAGAGACTAATGATTCAGCATCTCCAGGTTGTGTTAAGGATTTGAGTCCACGCTATGAGCTGGAAGTACCTGATATTCACACAGACTGTGAACAATACTCCAGTTCCTAGCAGTGCTACCTGCCATCTTACTTATCTCTCTTTCCTCCAGAAAAGGCTATTCAAAGAATAATTTGCCACTTCCCACTTACCCTCTCCCAATACAAGAATTATACTATGTCCCTCTCCTTGTTCTGGTATTAATCATGTTTGCTTGTAATGGTTTGACAAAAACAAAAAACTGCGGATGCTGGAAATCCAAAACAAAAACAGAATTACCTGGAAAAACTCAGCAGGGTCATGAGAACTCGAAACGTCAACTCTTCTCTTCTCCGCCGATGCTGCCAGACCTGCTGAGTTTTTCCAGGTAATTCTGTTTTTGAAATGAATGGAATCAAAGATTTTTTCATATATTTTGTATGTTACAAATCACAAGCGAAAAAGAGCATTTGTTCTTAAAGAAACTGGTGCTCCTCATGAAAAATATCCTTGCAGTCTCATAATATATCTCCTATAGGACAAAGCGCCAAACAAACCTCCTCCATCCCCTCTGCTGATGCTGCAACCCTTCAAAGCCCTATGAGTTGTGCACATGCCTGCCCACTTATGGCTTGATCCCATTCTACAGGTTGCGTACCACTGTTATAGTATAGGGATGCTAGCAGGTCTGGAGATACCACATATAAAGATGGGTCCAGATAGATTCAGAGGCAGTGCTAGCTATTGAAATATTGGGCCAGGTTTTTATGGAGTCAGGGAGACTCTGTGGAGGAGTGAAAATGGCAACCAGGACCTGGTTCCAGGATTCCTGATCCCATTCCTGGGATTTCTGATCTTTAGGAGTGCTTTTTAAGGTGCGGGCTGGTTCGGGTTGAGAGCCCTCACTGTGCACTCCCAACCTGGCTGGTTTGATTGCGGGGACAGGCATGTCCAGTCGGGCCAGCTTTTCAAAGCGTTGTGGTTCACGACACCTCAAAGGTAAACTGAAAAGGTCTTCCTCATGCCGCTCCCCGCGCCCCCCCACCCCGTGCCAAAGAATGCCCTCCCCAATCCCCATGGTCCCTCATGCCTTTATGCCAAGGTATGCCCTCCAACCCACCCCCTATGGCCTCTTACATCCCCCATGCCAAGCTATAGCTTTCATGCCCATTTGCCCACTATACACAGTATAGAACTATTGAACCCTATAGTGGCAATTGTACATGAAGCTTTAAAAATGTCATTCATTGATAACTTTCCACTTTCTTAAAAAAAACTCATTTTTATTACATGTCAATAAAACTGTCAATCATTCAGATGCTTTACAGTATCAACAGCTGAAACTGCAAGTACTTGAAACCTCTTTATCTTGTGTAAATAAACATTTTGTAATTGACAGAAGAGATTCAGTGTCATAGCTGTCAATCAATCAATATTTTCCCCGGGGCTCAGATGTTTCAATGCTCTAATAGATGTCTGGGCTTTCACAATGTTTTTTTAAAGCTTTGTTTTTACACATCCTTTTGTCACGATAGAGTTCATTGGTTCTATAAAGTGTATAGTGGGTGAATGGGCATGGAAGTGCCATAGCTTGGCATAGGGGCATGTGGGGCCAAAAGGGGTAGGTGGGGGTGCATATGGTGGCATGGGTGGGCCTGGGGAGTGTGTAGGGGTGAGGGGTGAGGGCTGGAGAGACTTTCTATTTTTATTATAACTGGGACAAAGTCCCATAGTATCAAGGCGGTCTTTTAAACAGCCTGCTTCGGCACCTGACAGCCCCCGTGGCTGCCTCGGAATTCTTTCCCACATCGGCTGGCCCGGCTGTAGCCCATAACTGCCTCCTCACAGTGAAACTTCCATCTTTCCTGGCATTTTCTCAAAAGGTGGTGGAAGCAGAGTCTTTGAATACTGAATATTTTTGAGGCAGAGCTAGATATATTCTTGATTAGCAAGAGGGTGAAAGGTTATCAGGGGCAGGCAGAAATGTGGGATTGAGGTTACAATCAGATCAGCTATGATCTTATTGAATGGTGGAGCAGGCTCAGGGGGCTGAGTGGCTTACAGCTGCTCCTAATTCATACGGTCGTATGTTCATATGTTAGGTGGGCGGGCCGAGCTGGGAATTTTCCCAACTACCGTTACTCATCTCGAGGGTGAAAATCCAGCCCATAGACTTTTGTTCAGAAAGATTTAGTACTTTCAATTTTGATGTGTTTTGTTTATTTTTAGAATTAGATGTCAGAATGAGACAGATAGCAAAAGAATGTCGCAATAAACAGGCGAGGAAGAGCACATGAGGAACAGAGATGATAACATCATAATATAGAAGGGGAGAGATAATATCACATTGAGGAAAAGAGAAAGCAAATGTCATATTGAGACTAAGAAAAAAGATAACATCACAATCAAGGTTGAGACCAGAACATCATAACTAGGAGAGGGGGAATTACTCACAGTGGGGACAGAGAGACAGAGGGAGAGAGAGAGAGAGAGAGGGAGAGAAAAAGAGAGAGAGAGAGAGAGAGAGAGGAGGAGGATAACATAATGGGTGAAAAGAAGACCACTGACTTGTATTTATATGGAACCATATAATTTATTTCACACGAGGCATTTAGCTCATTTTGTCGGAGCCAGTTCTTTGAATGAGCTGTCCAATTGGCCTACTTCCTTGCTCTTGGACAGTTTCCTGGAACAATATGTTGTGGATCCAACCAGGGATCAGGATATTTTGGATCTGGTAATGTGTAATGAGGCAGGTTTAAGAAATGATCTCAGAGTAAAAGATCCCCTAGGAAACAGTGACCATAACATGGTTGAATTTAGCATTTAGTTTGCAAGTGAGAAACTTAGTTTGGAAACATCTGTGCTAAACTTAAATATGGGTAATTACATTGGAATGAGGGCAGAGTTGGCTGGAATATACTAGGAAAGGGGTTTAGCAGAAAAGACGGTTGATGAACAATGGCAGACGTTTAGAAAAATAGTTCATGCCTCTCAACAAAGAAATACCCCAGTGAGGAAGAAGGATTATAGGAAGGGGATAAACCAACCATGGTTAACCAAAGAGGATAAGGATAGTATCAAAGTGAAAGAAAAAACATACAATGTGGCAAAGATTAGTGGTAAGCTAGAGGATTGGGAAAGTTTTAAAGCCAACAAAAGATGATAAATAAAAATAAAGAGGGAGGAAATAAACTTTGAGGGTAAACTAGCTAATAATATAACAACGGACAGTAAGAGCTTCTTTAAATATATAAAAAGGAAGAGGGAGGCCAAAGTCAATATTGGCCCCTTAGGGACTGAGGCCGGGGAAATACTAATGGGGAATCAGGAAATGGCAGAAGAGTTGAACAAATACTTTGCATCAGTCTTCAAGGTAGAAGACACTAATAACATATTAAAACTACTAAATAATCAAGGGGCAAAAGAGGGGGAGGAAATAAATACAATAATGATCACTAGAGAAGAAGTACTAGAAAAATTAATGGGCCTAAAGGCCGATAAGTCACCTGGACCTGATGAGTTGCATCCCACAATATTAAAGGAAATAGCTGCAGAGATAGTGGATGCACTGGTAGTAATCTTCCAAGAATCCTTAAATTCTGGATAAGCCCCAGAGGATTGGAAAACTGCCAATGTAACACCCTTATTCAAAAAGGGAGGGAGACAAAAAAACAGGTAACTATAGGCCAGTTAGCTTAACATCTGTCATTGGGAAAATGTTGGCATTATAAAGGATGTAATAGCAGAGCATTTAGAAATGCATAATCTAACAGAGTCAGCATGGCGTCATGAAGGGGAAATCATGCCTGACAAATTTATTAGAATTCTTTGAGGAGGTAACAAGCAGGATAGGTAAAGGGGAGATGTAATATATTTGAATTTCCAAAAAACATTCTATAAGGTACCACACATAAGGCTACTTAATAAGATAAGAGCCCATGGTGTTGGGGGTAGTATATTAGCATGGATAGAGAACTGGCTAACTAATAGAACACAGAGAGTTGGGATATGGACGGGCATTTTCAGGATGGCAACCTATAACTAGAGGAGTGCCACAGGGATCAGTGCTGGGACCGCAATTATTTACAATATATTTTAATGACTTGGATGAAGGAAATGGATGTACTATTGCCAAGTTTGCAGATGACATAAAAATAAGTGGGAAGGCAAGTGATGAGGATGACACAAAGAGTCTACAGAGGGATATAGACAGGTTAAGTGAGTGAGCAAAAATATGGCAGATGGAATATAATGTGGGAAAGTGTGAGGTTATGCACTTCAGCAGGAAGATTGGAGGAGCTGAATATTATTTAAATGAAGAAATCTGCAGCACAGAGGGACTTGGGGTCCTCATGCATGAATCCCAAAAAGCTAGCATACAAGTTCAGCAGGTAAGGAAAATTGAATGTTGGTCTTTATTTTAAAGGGAATGGGGTATAAAAATAAGGAACTCTTGCTAAAACTATACACGGCGCTAGTTAGGCCACACCTAGAATACTGTGAATAGTTTTGGTCCCTTGTCGAAGGAAAGATACACTGGCATTAGAGGCAGTTCAGAGAAGGTTCACTTGGTTGATCCCCGCTCTGGAGGGATTTTCTTGTGAGAGGTTGAGTAGGTTGGGCCTGTACTCATTGGAGTTTAGAAGAATAAGAGGTGACCTTATTGAAACATATAAAGATTCTTAGGGGGCTTGACAGGGTAGATTCTGAGAGGTTGTTTCCCCTTATGGGGGATCTAGGACCAGAGGGCATAATCTCAGAGTAAGAGGGCGCCCATTTAAAACAGGGATGAGGAGGAATTTCTTCTCTCAGAGAGTAGTCAATCTGTGGAATTCTTTACCGCAGAGGGTTGTAGAGGCTGGGTCATTAAGTATATTCAAGGCTGAGATAGAAAGATTTTTAATCAGTAAGGGAATCAAGGGTTATGGGGAAAAAGCAGGAAAGTGGGGTTGAGGATTATCAGATCAGCCATGATTTCACTGAATGGCGGAACAGACTTGATGGGCCAAATGGCCTACTTCTGCTCCTATGTCTTATGATCTCTTTCCCCATAGCTCTGCAATATTTCTTTCCATAGACATGTCTTATACCCTTTTTGCAGGTTACTATTGAGTCCGCTTTCCAGTACCACTTCAGGCTGTGTACTCCAGATAATAACAATTTGCTCTGCAAAAGAAAGTCTGGTTCTTTTGCAAATTATCTTAAATCTGTATTCTCTGTTTTATTTATATATGGTTGTGTTTGGTGCAGACAGCACGCACAGTGTAATGTCAGCAGCTACCTTGTGTTGACAGCTGTCATTCCGTTATGATATATAAATATATATGCACATTTACTTTAGGTTGTTTTTCTACATCAAAGGAAAAATTGCCGCCAATGATTTTAACAATTTAACCTAATTAAATACTCCTGAAAAAGCTGATAGGGCCAGTTTGATTTAAATAACTGTTAACTCCATTCAAAAGCAGCTGCCCAGCATATACATAATTGAACCAATTACATGACATGTTTATATTTGTAACATGTGGCATATTCCTTCAGTAAGCAAATGTTCCCAGAGGCAAATGAACGAAATCCCAACATTTGTATCAAGTTAAGATGAGCAAATGATTCTGACTGCACCTGGTTTATTTTCAATGGGGTTGGTAAAAAGCAGACACAGATTGAAGATAATTGCAAAAAATCCAGGGGAGGGGAAAATACACTTGAAAAGGCAATACAGGGCTATGAACAGGGGAGTGACAGGAATTGAATAGCTTTCAAAGAGGAGGCACAGGCATGATAGGATGAATGGCCTCCTTCCATACTGTATGCTTCTGTGTTGTGTCAGGATTAAAGGGATTGCCAATAAACTATAAAATAAAGATGCTGCAATTTTGTTACAGTCATAATAAAGTAGAGCATGGGAATAACACCATGACGAGGGAGACGGAAGGATCAAGGGATAATATTCCAAAGAGGCAGTGAGGCAAAATAATAACAGGATATCTGATTAAAAACAACAGAACTCAGTTAATATCCATTGTCTAAGAACAAAGGAACAGGGAAAGGACATTCAGCCCCTCGAGTGTTTTCTGTCAGTTAATCAGATAGTGACTGAGCTGCGCCTCAACTTCATCTACCTGCATTGTTCCATCACCATTGAGGCCCTTACATTAACAAGTTATTGATTTGTCTTGAAAATTTCAATTGACCCAACATCGTACCCCAACCCCAAGATATGCTTTGGGATCCTTTGGAAGTCCCAGTGCACTGACTCTATGGAAATTGCCCAGAAATTAGAACTTGTGTTGGGCAATTTCCTTGTTCCCTGGGACCTTCCGAAAAAGTCCCCAACTCTGAGTTAGAGTCAGAGACTTCGGATGGTTCCGGCTTACTACCAAAATAGTTATCCTGGAAAAGCTAGACTAAAAAATCATAATCCGACACCTGGGTAACTATACAACTGACCTCCCAAACACTCAGACTGAAACCTCTCCCAGGGACTATCACACTGAATACCTGAGTCCCCCCAACCTGACCTGGCCCGACCTCACTACCCAACTCCCCCCAACCTGGACCTGACATCACCACCTGACTCCCTCCGACTCCAACCTGACATCACTACCCAACTCGCTCTGACCCAACCTCACTACCCAACTCCCTCCAACTCCAACCTGACATCACCACTCAACTTGCTCCGACCCGACCTCACCACCCGACTCCCACCACGATCCCCCAACCCTGATCTGACCCGACATCACCACTCGCCTCCTCCCTGATCACCCCCCAACCTGACCTGAGTCAACCTCACCACCTGACTCTCCCTGCCAACCCCTCCCCCAACCTGATCTGTTCCAATCTCACCCATCCTATCACTTACTCACCTGCACATTCCACGTTCACTTTGATGTTCATTCACTCACAAACCAAAAAGCTGTTTAAATGTCCCAGCTTTTCAGTATGTTAGTGAGTACTTACCAGAATACAGCAGCTAGTGCCATAAAAAGTTGATGTGTCTTGTCTTAACCCTGTGATCCAGCACAACGAGGATGCAGTTAGATTGAAGGTATGCTCTGCATTTCTGAAGAAACTGAGATCAGAAGTCCCAGCCAGAAATGTGGAACTCAGATATTGCACAGAAAGTAACAGCAGAGCAGCAACATGACGGTGATTACCGCTCCTCAGAAAATTCAGGCAAAGCTATCTAGCTTGGCTGGGTAAACAGTCAATGCTACAATCTAAACTAACACTTCTATCACAGCCTGAAGCATACCATATTATGAATCACTAAGTATTAACATCCACTTAAGACTGCCCAAGTTGACAAAATGTCCTGTTGATAAGGTTCAGGCTGCCCTGTGAATCTACCTTGACCTCTTCCTTGCTCAGCGTACCGTTAACTAATTCCCCTCATCTGCCACCCATCTGTGCTACAAGGCGCACAATAGAGGCCTTAATAAGTCACTCCCAAAACTAATGCAGACCATAGCAAAGCCAGCCAACAGTTTCCACCTGCATTCAGAGTTGCACTAACCCTTTCCCTGCTGATGTTTAAGGGGGGTGTTCAATTTATCCTGCTTCATGTCTCAATAAGCCCAAAGAATGCTGACTTTCCTGTGCCTTTACCAAACCTGCCCAAAGTTCTAAACCATAAAACCATTTTCACACTATCAAAGAGCAACCAATAGAATAGCTTTCCTGGATGAGGTTAGTATATCTCTTTAAGAAGAAAGGGTGCTGTGGGGGAAGCTGACCATTTGTTGACACCTGGGTGAATGTAATATTTTTATGTATCGTCACCATTCACCAGCTGGATTTCTCTTGTTCTGCCAGAACAGGGTCAGAACAGGACTTCATCTAACCTCCTGGCTCAGGGTTGTGGGCGTTGCTGGCTAGACCTGCATTTATTGCCTGTCCCTTGTTGCCCTTGAGAAGGTGGTGGTGTTATGACCACAGCTGATGTTAATTGCTGCGTAAACTAAATCCCAGAGGGGAATTTGGCTTAGAGGCCATACCCTTATATTTTGTATTCTGAAAACATGAAGACAACATACTAATCTCAGCAGCAAGAAGTCCAGTAATACTTGTGGGATTTTAAAAATTGAAAGTAGAAGTTTTATGAACAAGAATAAATTAAAACTTAAACACACAAGATTACAATTGCACAGTTAAAATTAGTCTTAGAAAACATACCCCCAAAAGACTCCCTGCTTGGTCAGACCCACAAGTAAACACCATCCAGGCAACACTCTTGTTTAACTATAAAAATCCAATAATATAACCTAAGCCAAACTGCTGTAGTTTTAATAAAGGCATACCACATGACCTCTGAAATTCTCTCCCACTCTGCTGTGGAAATCCAAAACTTCAGAACAAGATTGCTTGTCGCATCCCAAGACTTTCCTGGCTTGACTGGATGACTGATTCAAACTGCATCTTCTCCCAGCATAGAGCTGTTTTGAGGAGATCTTCCTCACACAGCCAATAGCCCACAGCTACAGCTAACAGCTCAACAGCCACCAGCTAACAGTTCCAGCTACCTTAAGCTTTTCACGGTAATTCTAAAATACTTTCCCCCACCCCCCCCCCCCAATTTAATGTCAGGTTCTATTGTTCACACACCTCTTTGAAACTCAAATCCTTCCAAACATAAAATCTTTCATGTTCCCTACACCACATGGACTGCAGTGGTTCAAGAGGGCTATCAGGTCAATAAAATATAATATACAATCTTCTATTTACCAATGGAACTACTGCAAGATGCAAACATGTTTCTTGTCAGTACTGATCTTCTAACAAACTCTCAACTTATCTAAAAATGCAAATGTTAGATCCAACCTATTTAATTGTACCTCAAACCTAATGCCTCCATCCTTCCATGTTTTAAACCCTCCAGACAATCTGTCTTCTAGTAATTTTCCCCCAGTTTAATTAAATCATTTATGCACGCACAGCCTACTTCACAGAATAACACAATATTCCCCAAAAGTATTAAAAAATAACATCCATCATCAAAGGTGGTGAGTTGCCCTCTTGAACCACTGCAGTCCATGTGGTGTAGGTACACTCACAGTGCTTCTTGGGTGGGATGTCCAGGACTTTGACCCAGCAACAGTGAAGAAATGGCAATATAGTTCCAAGTCAGGATGGTGAGTGGCTTGGAGAGGAACTTCCAGGTGGTGGTGTTCCCATGTATCTGCTGCCTTTGTGCTTCTAGATGGTAACGGTCATGGGTTTGGAAGGTGCTCTCTAAGGAGCCTGGGTGAGCTTCTACAGTGCATGTTGGTAGAGAGTACACACTGCTGCCACTGTTTGTTGGTGGTGGAGGCAGTAAATGTTTGTGGATGGGGTGCCAATCAAGCAGGCTGCTTTGTCCTGGGTGGTGTCAGGCTTCTTGAGTGTTGTTGGAGCTGCACTCATCCAGGCAAGTGGAAACTATTCCATCAGACTCCTGACTTGTGCCTTGCAGAAGGTGGATAGGCTTTGGGGAGTCAGGAGGTGAGTTACTTGTCACAGAATTCCTAGCCTCTGACCTGCTCTTGTGGCTACACTATTTACATGGCTAGTCCAGTTCAATTTTTGGTCCATGGTAAGCCCCAGGATGTCAATAGTGGGGGATTCAATGATGGTAATGCCATTGAATGTCAATGGGTCATGGTTAAATTCCTGTTGAAGATGGTCATTGCCTGGCACTTGTGCGGCACGAATGTTACTTGCCATTTGTCAGCCCAAGCCTGAATATTGTCCAGGTCTTGTTGCATTTAAATATGGACTGCTTCAGTATCTGAGGAGTCACAAATGGTGAACATTATGCAATCATCAGCGAACATCCCCACTTCTGACCTTATGATGGAAGGAAGGTGATTGATGAAGCAGCTGAAGATAGTTGGGCTGAGGACACTACCCTGAGGAACTCCTGCAGTGACGTACTGCAACTGAGGTGATTGTCCTCCCACAACCACCTTCCTTTGTGCTAAATATGACTCAAACCAGTGGAAATTTTTCCCCTGATTCCCATTGACTCCAGTTTTGCTAGGGCTCCTTGATACAACACTCAGTCAAATGCTGCCTTGATATCAAGGGCAGTCACTCTCAGCTCAACTCTGGAGTCCAGCTCTTTTGTCCATATTTGAGCCAAAGGTCAGGAGCTGAGTGGCCCTGGCAGAACCCAAACTGAGCATGAGTGAGCAGGTTACTGCTAAGCAAGTGCCGCTTGACAGCACTGTTGATGACCCCTTCTATCATTTTACTGATGATGGAAAGTGGACTGAAGGGGCGGTAATTGGCCAGGTTGGAGTTGTGCTTTTTGTGTACAGGACATACCTGGGCAATTTTCCACATTGCCTAGTAGGTGCCAGTGTTGTAGCTGTACTGGAACAGCTTGGCTAGGGTTGTGGCAAGTTCTGAAGCACTAGTCTTTAGTACAATTGCCGGTATATTGTCAGGGCCCATAACCTTTTCAGTATTCAGTGCCCTCAGAAGTTTCTCGATATCATGTGGAGTGAATCGAATTGGCCGAAGATTGGCATCTGTGATGTTGGGGACTTCTGGAGGAGGCTGGAATGGCTACGCAGAGTTTTCTTACGCTGACATCTCTAATACATCAGTCATCCTCTACCAGCTTTGAATGAGACTGACAAGATGGTTTACAGGAAATTTTATGCTGTGGGCTTCTACCTGGGTCAGGTTGGGTTGAGGGTCAGAGTTGGCATTGCTTTAGACTTAAAAACGTTGACTCTGCAGCAATGGGATCAAAGGTACTAAGTACCGGGGGAATATGCGCCATTCCTCCTTAAAAAAATTTCACTTCAGTGACCTATTACGGGCTCATTACAGTATTGAAGACATGCAGTACATTAATACAGATACAAATTGATGGATAGACGGTGAAATAAAAGCATCTATACTGAGGTTTATTACACATAGTTAAGGGCTTTGAATCATATAAAAATTTTGCACTGTCTTTTGAATATAAACATGGGGTCTGAGATCCCTCATTCAAAATAACTTCACGTGATGTTATGTCCCTGTACCCTGTGGTGCCTCTTGCTGTCAGAGTAAAGTCTGCTCTCAGTAGCCAGCCTCATGCCACATGCCTTTGTGCCAACGTAATTTCCCTTTATTTTTGCCTTCAGGAACAATGATACCTTTTTAGTGCACGCTAACAAATGGGCCCCACAGAGGGCAGAACAAGCACCAGTTTGGAATAATAATGAGGCTGGAGCTTAACATACAGCCACTAATTCTCTCTTGTTCAGCCAGATTGTTCATTTAATTTGCTCAGGGTGGGAGCTGGACACATTGATCCCTTTTTAGAGCTGTGACGACAAGTCATTCCTCCTGGGGGATATTGGCTGTCCTCATTTTAAAAAGGCCAGTGATCAGAAAGTCACCCTAACAGGTTTGAACAAAGAGAAGAGCCTTAATGGGATACATCATCATTAGTGACCATCTGGATCTGTTCTGGTCCTGGGACACTCTACATAAAAATCAGGCAGATTATAACAGACGAGCAATTCACCCCAGTCACTGAAGGTGGAAATTACCTCCACTCTGTATTTCTGGGTTTAACACTTTCTGTATATGCTTTGCAGAATACACTAGGGGGTAATTTTGGCTTTGGGTGATAGTGTATAAAGGGGACTATTGGATAAGTTGCTTATTGGGAAAGGTATTTAACAGCTGGCTGATCCAATATCATCTGATTTACACCATTGCTGAAAGTCAAAAGTACCACCACTCTGTGTTAGCAGGTTTAACAGTCCGATTTCCTATTTTGCATGTGACAAAATAATTGACTGAGGTTTTAATCTTACTTATGTATGAGTATTGTTTCCATGGTGCTGGCTGAAGCTCTATTGTGTTTACTGGAAATGCACAAACCTTGACAAGATTAACCCCTGATCAGCAGTATTCTGTAGGTCTTTGTGAGTTTGTAAAGATGGGGCCTGACTGGTCTGTGAGCCTTTGTTAGTTTGGAGCCTGAATGTGCACAAGTTGATCAACATGCTGTTTGCTGCATGCCCCACTACACCAAGTTTCATCAGTTCCAGGCTTTCCCAAGGAGCCCTGGGAAAATGGAAACTTTAAATGTCGTCTAAATCTGTGAACGGATTAACCTTAGGGCTATAAGACATGGCCGCTGAGATCAGAGAGTTTCTAAGAATGTTTGTGGAGTTCAGTAGCTGAGGGGATGGGCATTCCGCAGAAGGTGTGAGAAAATGTCTCATAAATGTTTGCAAGTTACATTGGCACAATGGATTATGGGGAGATTTTTGTTTTTACTTCCCGGGAGTGAAGCATCACCTAAACAAAGTGCAAGATGAAAACTGTAGGAAGCATTGTACAGTAGCAACAAAGCCTGTCTAGTTTCCTTCAGTTAGTTATTGCAAGGAATATCAGAAAGGTTCTGGAACTAATCTATGACAAGAGTTTCCATTCCGCACTCCAGCCAAATGATGCTGAATGCTGAGATATGAAAAGCAAAATTTACTGCTCTGTAGCACCAAGAACAGCAATTTTTGGTCTATCTGCTCCATTACAGCAGGATAAATAGTCTGTTATCCAACCCGGTGGGACTACCCCTGTGTACTCCTGCCTCATCTATCTGATTGTAGGCCAAACACCTCCACCTAAACCTCTCTTACCACCACTCCAACATTATTTCAGAAACTTCCCCGAAGGATCTGTCCTTGCCCACCGCCCCCACCCCCTCAACTGGGCTTCCAACCTTATATCCTCCATATCACAAAGATTGTCCTACTTCCACCCCCATACCATCATCTAAAATGGGCTGAGCTGCCACCAAAACCTTTATTTGTGCTTTTATTGTATTCCGATTTGACTGTTACAATGCTCAACTGCCCAGCCTCATATCTTCCAACTTCTTTAAATTTAGGCTTATCCAAAATTCTGCTGCCTATAATCACACAATATCCCACTCACAATATCCCCAACATGAGTCTGTAAAACACCCCATCCCATTGTCAATGTGTCAACTACCGGTAATGGTAAAAATCATTACCTACTCGCCTTCTAAAACCATTCGTCGTTTAAGGCCACTATTATATCCCCATTTAAATTTCTTTGTTCCAATGAAGACTCCAATTTTATGTGCCTTTCATTATTGCAATTACCTCTTGTTTCTGACATAATTCAAGTGAATGTTCCTGCACCTCTTCTTTGTCTCTAACACCCTTCCTTGAGTTCTGCATATTATTTTGTATAGGATGTCTCCTTGTGTGTCACAATAAAACTCCTCAGCAGTCACACACAAACTTAAAGTGCTGCCTCCAACCCATAATCTAGGATAGCACTGGAGAGGAACCTTGTGTCAACTGCAGTTCAACTTAGCCGAGGTATGCATCAGAAGGTCTGTTCAAGCTCCAATTCTGAGAATGGAGCGCATAACCCAGGCACTCACAGTGCAGTACTGAGGGAGTGCTGCGCTGTTGGATGTGCGGTCTTTTGGATGAGATGTGGCCCCAGCTGGTGCACATAAAAGATCCCATGACACTATTTAAAGGAAAACAGGGGAGTTCCCCAGTATCCTGGGCCAATATTTAACCCTCAACTAACACCTAAAACAGATGAAATCAAAATACTGCGGATGCTGGAAATCGGAGACAAAAACAAAAATTGCTGGAAACTGAAGAAGTGTCATACGGACTCGAAACGTTAACTCTGTCTTTCTCTCCACAGATGCTGTCAGACCTGCTGAGTTTTTCCATTTGAAACTGATGATCTGGTTATTATCATATTTCTCACTATCTCTGTGACGACGTCCCAAAAATACTTCAATGGCTGTGATGTGCTTCGGGACTGAGGCTGCGAAATGTGCTATAGAAATACGAGCCCTTTCTGGTGCAGTTGTGAACTGGATATTTACAGGTACTAGTCCGTCTCTGTATAAGGAAGGTTTGCTGAGGAGACTCCGTTAGTAGTTTTGATGTCCTCTCTAACATTGGAGCATCATGTCTGCCACTCTTTAATGGAACGCAGCACAATTATATTTACAAAATATTTTGCCCAAGTTCCACAAAGAAAAAGTAAATGCTGTTCACACAGCTGGGAACAAAGGGGAGCTGTATCTCGTTATGCTTGAAGGGCACATGGCACTGCAGCGAATCTCATGATTCATAGACGTTTACAGCACAGGAGGCCACTTGGCCCATCGTGTCCATGCCAGTCCAAAGATCTGACTACACTAATCCCATTTTCCAGTGCTTGGCCCATAGCCCTGGAGGCTATGGCAACACAAGTAAATCTGCAGAGACCCTGCTGTTTATATCAGCCTTTTGTATACCCTAAATAGCGAGGGATGTGATTATAATCTCCTGCAGGACAGGGGATTTAATCTCTTCATACTGTCGTATTCTTGTCCCTCCAGTCATTTATGAGTCAGTTGATGCCGGGCTGCATCCCTTATGTTAATGAGGACAGTCATTCTGAACATGCGACTCCACTGGAGTCACATAAACATACAAAATAGGAGCTGAGGCCTCCTTGAGCCTGCTCCACCATTCAATGAGATCATGGCTGATCTGTTTGTGTTTCGAATTCCACACTCCCATCTAACCCCGATAACCTCTGATTCCCTTGCCTTACAAGAATCTATCTACCTCCACCTTAAAAATACTCAATGACCCCACCTCCACCACCTTCTGAGGCAGAGAGTTCCAAAGGTACACAACCCTCTGAGAGAAAAAAATTCTCGTCATCTCTGTCCTAAAGGGCAACCCCTAATTTTAAAACAGTGTCCCCCAATTCTGGACTCACACACAAGAGGAAACATTTTTTCCATGTCCACCTTATCAAGGCCATTCAGAATCTTATATAGCTCTATCAAGTCACCCTTCACTCTTCTAAACTCTAATGGAAACAAGCCCAGTCTGTCTAGCCTTTCCTCGTAAGATAATCCTCTCATTCTAGCTATCAGTCACCTGTCTCCTATTATGAATGGCTCTCACTGGTGGTGCTTGGGAATTCATTAACAGCCACAGGTAGAGTGAGTTTAAGGGACTGTCACACAAAAAAAATCTCTTCTTAGCCAGCACACCCCCACTTCCCTGCCCCCATTTCCCCTGGGTTCTCCATTCACACGATCTGGCAGGTTGCTTGAAGCAAAACAGAGGAAATGGCAGGGGTCCTCGGAGCTGCTGAGATTTAGCTGGCAAGCACACTGAGGTTCAGGAAATCTAAACACTGGTTCCCATGGAAATAGGCTGATTAAACAGATTCACTGCTCTTAAGTGAAATTTGACGCCAGAATAGATTATCGTACACCGTAATTCAGCACCAAAAGGGGAATCGTTGTGCGGACAAATAACAGAGCCTGGCTGCTGGAAATGCAACCCAAGCAGTGGATTAAAACCAAGGAATTTAAAGAAGTAGGCAGCCTGACATGAGGCCTGAACAAAACTATTGCCTAACACTGCAGTATGGAGCCACTTAAAATGACAGCAATCTCCGAGGAAGCAGCGATGTAACATTGGAATGATACTTTTTGCTCCATTTTCTGAGTGTAATCTGAGAGATAGGGATTAATTAAGGGCAAGACAACAGAGACACGCCAGGTCTCAGTCTCTTCAAATTTCAACTGGAACCGACAAATGGGCAGTGCACAGTGATCTTATGTAAACTGTACTTCATACCATGTACTTCTCCTCATTAGCATCCTGGCAACACAATCCTGGGGTCTAAATGTTCCTGAGGGTCTGAGGTATTACATCATTAAAAAGCAGAGTCACTGATTACAGTGTTGAAATCAGACTCTTTTTCATAAAAATCATCAGTGTGAACAATCTTTATATCTTTACATTGAGACTGAGCACTGCACTCATCCCTCACCCGCCCGAGACTGGGCATTGCACTGATCCCTCATCCACCTGAGACTGGGCATTCTACTGATCCCTCACCTGCCCGAAACTGGGCACTGCACTGATCCCTCACCCACCCGAGGCTGGGTATTGCACTGATTCTTCGCCTACCTGAGGTTGATCATACACAGAAATTACAAGATGGAAACAGGACACTAAGCAACTTATCCTCCACAGAACAAATAGTTATGATCATACTTGCCCATTCCCAAGGCTCCTTTGACAGCCCCTTTCAAATTCGCCATCTCTACCACCTAGAAGACCAAAGGCAGCAAGTGCTTGGGAATACCACCGCCTGGGAGTTCCCTTCCCAGCCACTCACCATCCTGTCTTGGAAATATATCTCCGTTCCTTCACAGTAACTGGGTTAAAATGCTGGTATTCCCTTCCTAACAGCACTGTGGGTGCACCTACAACACATGGACTGCAGTGGTTCAAGAAGGCAGCTCACCACCACCTTCTCAAGGGCAATTAATGATGGGCAATAAATGCTGGCCTAGCCCATAAGTAGATTAAAAAAAAACCTTTGTCCCTTCTTGTTTCATCTACCTATCCAATTTAATCTTGAATGTTGACATGGTGTTAGCCCCTACATTAACACTGAAAGTGAATTTCCACAGCTTTAAATCTTACTGTATGAATAAGTTTCTTCTGCTCTCTCTTCCAAATATCTTGCATCTAACCTTGTATTTATGGCCTTTCATTCTTGTACTCTGAACTACTGGAGGCAGTCTGCTTCTTTCTACCAAGTACCAACCTTTTAGAATTTTAAATACTCCTTTCATATTGGCCCGGTAATGAGCAGCCCCTCTGAAACACAAACCTGAGACACACAATGAACCTCTCCCCCCCAACATTAGGTTGGGGGACACAGTGAATTCCCCCTGCCTTCTCCCCTATTCCTGAGGAGTATTTTCTTGCTCTAAACCTGGAGTGCCAATTCAGGTTGGACGCATTCCTGTATGTTTGAGCATGTGCCATTTGACCACATGATGTTTGATCAGATGGTAATGGGTACATGCCATTAATTACAAGATGTTTGATCGTCTAGTATGCAATCATGTAATGTTTCACGTGGCTTTCAATCATGTGATACTGTTCTCTCGACATCTGATCTTGTGATATTTGCCAACTGTCTTCCAATGTTATTGCATTTACCTTTAGTTGAGTGTCTCAATATCTCCAAGGGCCAATGACATGTCAGTAAGACATGAAATAAATCATCAACTGTCTCAATCAAACTTAGGTCCTTTGCTCATTTAAAAATGGACTTCGCTGAACCAAAGGATGGCTGCTACAGATCACATAACTCAAGACTGGCAACAGCTTCTGGAAATTTCTAACAGCAGTTACAATGACAAAAGAGTTCTACCCTCATCTTGTGGAATCTCACACCTCATTGTAAGAATCCATTTTAATCCACATAAACAGAGGACTATAACAAAGAGAGAGACATTGAAACTTGTTATACCTGTAGAAGTACTAACAGCCACCATCTCACACCTGGGACTGTCAAGAGGAACACAGTCCGTATGACTCTTCAACAGAACTAAGGAAAAATAGAAAAGAGGTGAAATATAAGCCGGTTTAAGGGGGTTTGGGACAGGTGGAGCTGGATAGAGGGCCAGTGATAGGTGGAGATAGCCAAAAGATGTCATAGACAAAAGAACAAAGAGGTGTTGAAGGTGGTGATATTATCTAAGGAATGTGCTAATAGGTGACATTAAGGGTAGAAAGCAGGACGAGCAAGGTATAGATAGCCCTAGTGGGGGTGGGGGTGCTGCTTTCTATCCTTAACGTCACCTATTAGCACATTCCTTAGATAATATCACCACCTTCAACACCTCTTTGTCCTTTTGTCCATGACATCTTTTGGCTATACTGACCCTCTATCCGGCTCTACTTGTCCCACCGCCCCCCCCCCCCCGCCTTAAACCATCTTATATTTCACCTCTTTTCTATTTTTCCTTAGTTCTGTTGAAGAGTCATACGGACTCGAAACGTTAACTGTGTTCCTCTCCGCAGATGCTGTCAGACCTGCTGAGTTTTTCCAGGTATTTTTATTTTTGTTTTGGATTTCCAGCATCCGCAGTCTTTTGCTTTTATCTATGAGACTGTCAAGGTCCATTTCAAAAAGAACTACGAAAGGGAAATGGATATCATTTGCATCTTTATAAGCTTACCCCTGTAGCAGAGTCTGAGGGTCTACCATGACAACAGCTACCTGGACCAGGATCATTAATATGGATAATGACTCTTTCAGAGACTAATGGCTGGGACATTATAAGCCACCAAACAAAAGCCATATCCAGACACCCCCAGATAAACATCCATTTATGAACTCATTGTGGAGGAAGGGGGTCACATGGCTCAAGTGACCATTTTGAAATCTCTATGTACGTTGAGAACTCAGAAGCAGGCCAGTCTGCAAGACGAAGCACAGGACTCCAGGTTGACCAAGCAATCTGCAACAAGTCTCAGCCCCTCAAAGCCTGTTTATCTGGAAGCCTCTGACATTGTCTGCCAAGCAGACCAAGTCTATGTATAGCAATCTCATCTTGCTGCATCGCTGTCCACTTCAAAGGAATTCTGCATTGCTGTCTTCTTCAGACTTTGACTTTCTGGACTTTGGAAATCACGTGAACTGATATCCATTTCTATGGTTCTTACACTAAGTTATTCATAGTTGCAAAACTCCTTTTCTATCCCCATTACTGTGTCTGTGTGTGTCTGTGTGTGCGTGTCTGCACGTCATGAAGCTGCAATCACTCCACTTACTGCCCCCACCACAGGTTTGAACGTGTGAATAAACTACCCTTCTGATTTAAACAAAGAGAGTTTGTCGTGAGTCACTTTAAAAATTGGATTTTGCAAACTGAGGGTTTGGGGAGAGACGCCACAACCTATTTTTAAACAATTAAAAATACCTCTGCTTACGGACAGATGGCAAGGAGTTCAGTTTTGCCTCTCTCTCCTGTCCATAACACAAATAATATTTCAGTATTTTTATTCTGTAGAACATAAATGTTTCAGTTGACTGAATTATAGCATACTTATGAAACAATGCAAGTCTGAGTAACCCAATTCCAAATATATTTTTGGATGACTCTTTCTCACTATCAAAAATGAACTTTCAACCACTCCATTTATCCTTTTTTCTGATTTTCCCTGTTTTCCCTTCACACTCCCTGTATTCTCCATCACTTCCTGTCACGCTGCCATCTTTTGCTTTTACCTGTTATCTTGGCCCCGTCCCTTCCCCTCTTGTCAATCAATTGTTCCAAGTGACCAATCTGGCCCAATCCCCTTATCAGGACTTTGTGTGGGTGCTTTAAGTTTAGAGAATTGGAACACTGCTGGGTAGAAGCTTCATTGTTCAGCTTTAAATTCCTCTCTCTCTCTCTGCAGCCCCCCCCCCACCCAACACACACACCTTAAACCAGCTTATATTTCAACTCATTCTTGGACTCGAACTCAAGTTCTGTCGAAGGGTCATGAGGACTCGAAATGTCAACTCTTTTCTTCTCCGCCGATGCTGCCAGACCTGCTGAGTTTTTCCAGGTAATTCTGTTTTTGTTTTAAATTCATATGCCATTTTCCCCAACACCCAATCAGGCCCTGCATTGTCAGCTGGATTTTACCATCTTTGGGGCAATATTTCCAGGTTTTCTCATTTTTTGAGTCTAAGGGGCAAAATTCTACTTTCTCTCCTCCCCACAAATCTCCACTCCCAGCCCTGCTAGTAGCGGTGCTCAGACGGCCTGGGTGCAATTCTGGGACAAGCCCACACAACTCATCCAGATTGCTACAGCCAATTTTCAGGGTCCAGGATGAACATAAGAAATAGGAGGTGGAGTAACCCACGAAGGAGTGAAAATGGATTAAATGGATCATTAGCTTAGCGATGATTGCGCATGGACCTCTTTAACATGCCTTGTAAATAGAACTTGTGGCAATGACAGCTAGTTGCTAATTGTGATCATCAGTATTCAAATCCTTCATAGGCTGACCAGCTTGTGCATTTTCGATAACAGTTACTTAGACTGTCTTTCCTCTTTGGGTTGGCACTAGCTCAGAGTCATTCCAAATTGGGTTGGTGGAACAAACTGATTCACAGTCAATCAATCCGACTTTGATTCAGGTCATCAATGAACAACGTGCTAAAGGTACCATGTCAACGCATTTTGGTTTATTGACCCTGCCTCTGTGGTCACAAGATGCTCTAAGTTTATCCAGCCCTCGCTTGACACCTCTTCTCTGCTGACCTATAACCTACAATGAGGCTGCTGGGGGGGTGAATTGGTGGCGGTGTCAGTGCACTAACCCACTTGACCTCATGGTTACTTCCTACACATATGGTTTATTGTAGTCAATTTTACAATTCTTATCCCTGTGTTCAAATCCCTCCACTGCCTTGCTCCTCCCTATGTCTGTAACCTCCACAAGTCTGCAGCCCTCTGAGAATGCTGCATTCTTTCACTTCTGGTTTCTTGTGCATCCCCAATTTTAATCACTCTTTGTGCTTTCAGCTAGCCAGGTACTAAGCTCCAGAATTCCCTTCGAGCCTCGCTGCCTCCTTTAAGATACTCCTTAAAACCTACTTCTTTAATCATGTTTTTGGTCACCTATCCTGACATCTTTTTATGTAGCTTGGTATCAAATTGCATCTGATACGTCTGATAACAGAGCTGTGAAACACTTTGCAACTTTTTTTTTTACAAAGTCTCTATGTAAATGCATATTGTTGTTATTTAATTTAAAGGGACAGACCATATTTGTCAAATCTTAGCGAAGGGAGAAGAGCTGGATCTCATTTTTTTTCACAATGGCAGCACACACAAGTGATGCAGCAATGGTCTTGCATGTAAATCATATCATCATGTGCTGTGTCTGTAAAGGGGAAAAGGTGCTTTATAGAAGTGGTGTTCCTTTGAGAGGCAGGCAAACCCAGGGACACATTCATGCTCAATGTCTGGGTTGCGAAGGTGGTGAAATTGTTGTGTGAACCAAGCATGTATAGATCAGCACTAGCTTACACCAATCCTGAATGAGAAGTGTGACTAGAATCAGTCAGAAACTGTGTTTACCAGGACACTGTCACGAATCTGCTTCTGTTAGGACTGAATAGTGTTTGTGACAGCACTGTGAAAGATCAAACATGCTGTAAAACATCGACATGGCAACACAGCCAACTCAGTTTTGGAAATTTTCAAGCTGCTCCTAAATGTTTGCTTAACGGACAAGAGTCTGAAACAAGAAAATACAAAGCAGCCAGAGGGCTGACTGTCGGGTCACAGCAAGCTACACTAATCTAATCAGAGATACAATATAAACGCAGCAGGCTGTCTAATACTCAGAAATCATTCCCATGATCAGCTCTCACAGCCTGAAACTATATAAACACACAATGTACAGGAATCTGTACTGTAACTACTAATTGTACAGGGGTCTGTACAAAGAGTATATGGGGATTTGTAACACAGTTTGTGCGGGAATCTGTACACAAAATCTGAAGGGAATCTGTAACAATACTTAATGGGGCGGATCTATAAAGAGTCTAAACAGGAATCTTATAGTATCATCGAATCATGCTGCACATCATGAGGCCATGCAGCCCATTATGCCATTGTCGGCACTATGAAAGAGCTATCCAATTAATCTCATCCCTCGGCTCTTTAATCAGAACCCTGTAATTTTTTCCTTTTCAAGGAATTATCCAATTCCCTTTTGAAAGTTACTACTGAATCTGCTTCCACCCCCTAATCAGGCAGTGCATTCCAGATCACAACAATTCACTGTTCATTCCTTTTTAATTTATACAAACCTCTGGTAAAACAAAGCCTCTCATCTCGACCTTACTTAAGTACAGGTCAAACCTTTTGCTTGCTCTATAAATTCTGTTTGACACATCATTTTTGTCTCTTCTTTTGAAATATTATTCCTCATATTGCTTTTTAATGTCCATAGGAAAATGTTCAGTCCTCCAGATTTGTTGCAGATTGTGGATGGCTTGAACTCCCATTTCCCCAGATATCTTAATGACTTCCACATTTAACATGTTGTTTACAATCTATCCCTCACCGGCCTTTCCAATAGGTGGAGCATATTTAAAGTCGTCCCTCCCTTCATTTCTTCCTTCTATCCACTGTGTTGTTGAGGTCTTTCTCACCTTAAAAGGCCTAACAACCATTTGTATGCTGAGAGACATCCAGTGATGACCTTTTAGTTAAATCTTTCTCCCCTCTCTTTCTGACCTGTTTCTGTTATTTTATGGTGCTTGGCTTTTTAGCTGGTCCATTCCACTTTCTTCTTAAGCTTATACCCAGCACTACTTTACACCAATCCTGCATCAGAAATGTGATTAGGATCAGTCAGAAACTGTTTTTACCAGGACACTGTCATGAATCTGCTTCTGTCAGGACTGAATAGTGTTTGTGACAGCACTGTGAAAGATCAAACATGCTGTAAAACATCGACATGACATCTTTGCACAGACTGTATAAACACTGTACACAGAGCCTGCATGGGGACCTGTACAACACAGACAGACTGCAGTAGGACCTATACTGTACATAGACAGTACAGGTGTTTGTACACAAATTCAAGGGGTGCTTTACTGCCTTCGGGTTGTATTGATTCTGAGATCTTGAGGTTGAGCAATGGGAGGGATCTGGAGACAGATGGAAAAACAAATGTGTCAGTCACTATTAGGGCAATTAAGATGTATTTTTTAGCATAAGCATGCCAGAAATTAAACAGCTACCTCATTCTACCTTGACCAGGTTTATTGCCGCGTAATATTTTGTGACCCTGAATGACAATCTGTGAGTGAAAGTGCAGTCAGCAGCATTGTACCTGGAGAGATCTCACAGTTGTCCTCATCACTGCTGTCCTGGCAGTTATTCACTCCATCACACAGAAAACTTTTGTCGATACATCTCCCATTCTTGCAATGGAAACGGGCCGTTGAGCATAAGAGGGGGTTTGCTGCTATGAAACATAGAAAAAAGCATTAGGGAATACAGGCAGCTGATTGTCATGGAGTAACTGCTATATGGAGACAGAAATGGAGGCTAAGAGGAACACCATGTCATACAGAGGTTTACACATCTGTCTGATACATTGGGCTGGATATAATGCAACCCTTCGCGACGGGAGGCATGGCAGCTGGGCTCACTTAATAGTGGGAGAGGCCCGAAGTCAGTCTTCAGCCGGAAGCAAAATCTCCCCCGATTAAGTGGGAGGGTGTAAAAGGTTGGTGTGGTATTCTTGGCCACAGGATGTTAACTAGGCTCATTAACGAGCCAATCGACATCCATTATCCCCAAGCCCACCGCAATTTAATGGTGGCTCAGGGATTAAATGGGGGGCACACATGCCCTCAGAAGGCCGCCCAGCAAACCCAGCCAGTGGCCTCCCAGGGGTCCTTGTTCAAAGGCACTTGATGCCTGATCAAGGGACCCGGCATCAGGAATTGCGGAGCCACTGAAAACCAAATGTCCTGCACTTGCCTCTGACTGCCCTGCTCCCCCATTCCTCCGACTCCCACACCGTGATCCCCATCCCGTCTTCACTCACTTGTGATCTGGGATCCTACAATGATCCTGGACCTTTTGGCAGGTGCATTGCTGCCATTGGCAGCATGAAGGGCTGCCGCCCTCTGATTGGCCAGCAGCTCTGAGGGCAGAACATCCACCTCTGGCGACCTCAATCACAGGAAAGGCCCATGGTGACCACTTAAATGCCTGAAGGGCCTCCTCTATAACGCTGAAGGGGATTCCGCATCAATTCTCCAACTGGTGGGCAAGACCCATGTCAGGCTGACGGAACTCCAGCCATGGAGACTGATAGGGTCACCGCGTGTTATACAGAGACCAACACCTGTTACACAAGCTATAGAGAGATCGACACCAGCTATACAGAGATCAACACAGTCGCCGCGAGTTATAGAGAGATCGACACCTGTTACACCAGTTATACAGAGATCGACACGGTCACCGCCAGTTATACAGAGATAAAAGCAAAGAACTGCGGATGCTGGAAATCCAAAACAAAAACAAAAACAAAAATACCTGGAAAAATTCAGCAGGTCCGGCAGCATCGGCGGAGAGGAGCACAGTTAACGTTTCGAGTCTGCCTGACTCTTCAACAGAACTAATTAAAAATAGAGAAGGGGTGAAATATAAGCTGGTTTAAGGGGGGGTGGGATAAGTAGAGCTGGATTGAGGGCCAGTGATAGGTGGAGATAACCAAAAGATGTCACAGACAAAAGGACAAAGAGGTGTTGAAGGTGGTGATATTATTTAAAGGAATGTGCTAATTAAGGGTAGAAAGCAGGACAAGCAAGATACAGATAGCCCTAGTGGGGGTGGGGTGGGGTGAAGGAATCGAAAAAGGCTAAAAGGTAGAGATAAAACAATGGATGGAAATACATTTAAAACTAATGGAAATAGGTGGGAAAAGAAAAATCTATATAAATTATTGGAAAAAACAAAAAGGAGGGGGAAGAAACAGGAAGGAGGTGGGGATGGAGGAGAGAGTTCAAGATCTAAAATTGTTGAACTCAACATTCAGTCCGGAAGGCTGTAAAGTGCCTAGTCAGAAGATGAGGTGCTGTTCCTCCAGTTTGCGTTGAGCTTCACTGGAACAATGCAGCAAGCCAAGGACGGACATGTGGGCATGAGAGCAGGGTGGAGTGTTGAAATGGCAAGCGACAGGGAGGTCTGGGTAATGCTTGCAGACAGACCGAAGGTGTTCTGCAAAGCGGTCAACCGGTCTGCGTTTGGTCTCTCCAATGTAGAGGAAACCGCCCAAACACTCATTTCAAGTGAAACAGCATTTCACTTGCACTTCCCTCAATTTAGTCCACTGCATTCGTTGCTCCCAATGCAGTTTCCTCTACATTGGAGAGACCAAGCGCAGACTGGGTGACCGCTTTGCAGAACACCTTCAGACTGTCCGCAAGCATTACCCAAACCTCCCTGTCGCTTGCCATTTCAACACTCCACTCTGCTCTCATACCCACATGTCTGTCCTTGGCCTGCTGCATTGTTCCAGTGAAGTTCAACGCAAACTGGAGGAACAACACCTCATCTTCCGACTAGGCACTTTACGGCCTTCCGGACTGAATATTGAGTTCAACAACTTTAGATCATGAACTCTCTCCTCCATCCCCACCCCCTTTCTGATTTTTCCCCCTCCTTTTTGTTTTTTCCAATAATTTATATAGATTTTTCTTTTCCCACCTATTTCCATTATTTTTAAATGTATTTCCATCCATTGTTTTATTTCCACCTTTTAGCCTTTTTCTATTCCTTCACCCCACCCCACCCCCACTAGGTCTATCTGTACCTTGCTTGTCCTGCTTTCTACCCTTAATTAGCAGATTCCTTAGATAATATCACCACCTTCAGCACCTCTTTGTCCTTTTGTCTATGACATCTTTTGGTTATCTCCACCTATCATTGGCCCTCTATCCAGCTCTACCTGTCCCACCCCACCTTAAACCAGCTTATATTTCACCCCTTCTCTATTTTTAATTAGTTCTGTTGAAGAGTCATGCGGACTCAAAACATCAACTGTGTTCCTCTCCACAGATGCTGCCGGACCGGCTGAGTTTTTCCAGGTATTCTTGTTTTTGTTTTTGTTTGTGCCAGTTATACAGAGACCGACACGGTCACCGCGTGTTATATAGAGACCGACATGGTCACCACGTGTTATACAGAGACCGACAGGGTCACCGCATGTTATAAAGAGACCGACACGGCCACCGCGTGTTATATAGAGACCGACACAGTCACCGCATGTTATACAGAGACCGACACGGTCACCGCGTGTTATATAGAGACCGACACAGTCACCGCATGTTATACAGAGACCGACACAGTCACCGCGTGTTATACAGAGACCCACACGGTCACCGCGTGTTATACAGAGACCCACACGGCCACCGCGTGTTATATAGAGACCGACATGGTCACTGCGTGTTATACTGAGACCGACACGATCACCATGTGTTATATAGAAACCGACATGGTCACCGCGTGTTATACCGACCTATAACATTTTAAACCACTTGTACTAAATTTGTAGTTGACCCTGGGAGGATAATTTAGTAATATAATATTTCTTCAGTTGTTGGCAATATTAAGCGATTTTAAATGGCCCTCTGACGTTTTCTCTTACTGCTGCAGTGAACTGTCAGTGTTGATTACAGCAATCAGAGGAGTTCACACAGGCTCACGCCCTGGTTAAGTAATAAACTGAAGATCAAAAAGACATGTGCCTGTGTTTTGTGATTTGTAGTAACACTGCTGCTCTCAGTAGGAGATGAATTCCAGTTTACAACATCCTGAGACTCCCATTCTAACACGCGGCTCCCGAGATGGCAGACCGTAGGAAATTTCAGCACGAGAAATTTGATATGTTCCCATTGGAAGAGTCAGGCAAGTGATGGCCAACCTGAGGTCCCAACCAGTTTTTTCTTTCGATCTCATTTCAATAGAGCTGGCAGAAAACAAGCACCCTGATGTCCCACTGCAGTTGGGAAGCTCAAGATAAAGGCCAGCCAGCAGGTTAAGTCGTGGTGGGGGCAAGGGGAAAGGTTGCTGGGTGTTGTGTGGGGAGCAGGGCATCAGTCAGGGTGGAGTTGGTGGTGGAGAATGGAAAGGTGAAGTAATCCCAGAGTACGAGGGAGTGGAAAAGGCAGAGAGGTGGTGATCACAGAGGGTAGGAATTGGGGTAAGGAGGCAGGGAAAGGGATGGTGTGGCAATCCCAGAGGTTGAGGGTAGGAGAGGATGTGGTGATCTTAGAGAAAAGGTGGGTGGGAATGGGGGTCCTGAATATGCCAGAGGGATCTGGAGTTTTATCAGGGGTCCATGAGTAGCAGCCAGGTCGCACATCTTTACCAGGTCACTGTAATTTCTATTTGTGATTAGATGCCGGGTTGCCTTACAGCCAGGTGGGAAAATTTACCATCCTTAGAATCACAGCTAGTTTGGGCTGTCCCTTTTCGTAAGGCAGCTGGCTTCTCAATAGTTCAAGATGAGATCGATGGTGTCCATCGATCTGTGAGCTCTCACAAAACTACACCATGCAACCAACCCCCGCCCCCATCCCCCGGTCATCCAGCTACAGGTATTGTTACTACTCTCCGAATGTACAGAGCTTACGTGGCAACTCGCAGAGGGATCGACATGTTAAGCCCCAACATGCTGGAAATTTCCCAATGTTTTTCTTACTGCAAAATTTAATCATCCAATCCCTTCACAGAATATAACAGCTGGTTTGTAGGTGTCAAAGCCCACCCTCTGCTCCCACAGATAATGACCTCAGTCAGAGTGGCCTGAACAACAGCAGAGCTGCAATGATGCACATGTCTCTACACGACTGGTCAAAAAGAAGACCATCAGGGTTTTAAAGGAACACTTTCACTGCCAGTATAGCTCAAAAGGATAAAAGCAAAAAACTGCGCTTGCTGGAAATCCAAAACAAAAACAAAAATACCTGGAAAAGCTCAGCAGGTCTGGCAGCATCTGCGGAGAGGAGCACAGTTAGCTCAAGAGGAGATCTGCAGTCTGCTCCAAATCATAGATCATGAATAGTTAAAGTCTGCTGTAACTTTTCCAGTTTACCTATTCAAACAGAGCTGCACTGTGACATTACTGGTAATAAAGCACTGAATCCATTAGAGACTGAACTACATGGAGCAGATTGTCATGATGCCCTGAGCTCAGAGGATCCTCAGTGACTGATGTAAGAGTCTCCAGAGAACATCTCATCACTAAAATCTATGTATCTCAGTCTACAAATGAAATCACTGCCTGACCTCCTCCTCCTCTCCCTTCCAATAAAGGGACATTCCCTCAATCCATTACCCATCCTACAACATGACAACACATCAGTCCTCTTTATCTTGCTATGACTGTGCCAACAACCATCATTGAGTGAATAAGCCAGCACAAAATAAATGTCCTGATTTCTGTAGGATTCCAATGTCCATCAATAACATGCTGTCTCAGTATAGTCTATTCTATTCCAGTGATTTCCAAAATAGGCACTAGCAATCCACTCTTTAACACCTACAAGTGTCTTTCTTATGTATCTATTCTTATTCTTATTCTTCCAAATGCCACCTGAGGGCCAGGATCCAAGGTGATGCTTTACAAGCGGCTGGTGGGGAAGCACTGACTCTTGCATCCCTGGAGCTTGTTCCTGTGCAGCCTTCGGTCGTTCCCCCATGTTCCCCTGGTCTGAGGAGCAAGACTGGAATGTCCTGAGAGGCAGCATTATCAGGCGTGTGGCCTCCAGCTGTTGCCATTGCACCTGGCCCTGGATCCATAGTCCCATTCATCAATGGGATGACTGATCTAATTGCAGTTATCAAATCCTGAAAGCCTCCTGGGATCTTCTTGGTCTGGAAACCATGATCAGTGCTGCACTCCAATCACTCCCCATGGAGGTGGAGGTTCTGACTGGTCCCAGTCTACTTCTTATGTGGGAAGCTGCTGCAGAGTTTAGTGCAGCGGCCGCTAACTCCATTGAGGTGTACGAGGAAGATAAAGCTTCTGTTATTGTACAGGAGGGCTGTAGATGTCAAAATCACGCCTATCAATTGTTGCACATTCTCACAGCTTGATCGCAGAGACTGCATATTACTGCCATGTTTCTTTCACATCCTTCTTAGGGGTGGATGCCTGAACTCAGAACCCATAAGCAGCCTTATCCTCAGGCTTCAATGGGACAATAGGCCACATGCTCACTCTTCTCCTCCAGTTCCCTCTTCTCCTCCCCCTCCCTGGTGCTCTGTGAATCACTCAATGTCACGCCTCCACCATTACTAACCTAACTGCCCCCAGGGGAAAAGTATCTGAGTCGGTGCCTTGGGCTGAGGAGGCAAGTGAGCCATTGGGTGAGTTGGAGGGGGTTGCAGCAGAGTAACACAGGCTAGGGTCTTGCTGTGGGGACTCCTGGCTGGCGTGGCCCTCATTGTTCTCTTCCTCGTGGAACATGGGGGTGAGGTACAGATAAGACATAATTTAATTGAATGGCAGAACAGGCTCAAGGGGCTGAATGGCCTACTACTGTCCTATATTCATCATCATAATCAGAAAAGAAGAGAGCTCCTTCTTGCTGTTCCTCCTCACTTGCCACATCATCATTACCTTCTTCCTGCATCCACCCTGTTGCTGTGGTGGATCTGCAAGAAGGGAGAGTAGACTAAGTCAGCATTACCCACTCAGGGCAGGGAAGGAGATAGTAGCTTATGTCTGTGGGGGAGCTTCATAGGGGTGCTAGGGTCAAGTACAGATGTCTGGTCAGTACCCCTAATATGTTGCCAACCTTGCTACCCTCCATGGAAAAAGTCTCCCCTTGAGCAGAGCTCTGCTAGAACTTGAGAGGTTTCAAGGTGGGAATTTTGTGCCCATTTATCTTGCAAGAAACTAGTGAGGGGCAGGTTTGCAATTGAAGAATGTCTCCAATGGCAAGGGAGAATTAGAATTAGATCTGTGTGAGTATTGTTAAAACAGAGGAAGGAAAGGGATTTTAGGATTGGGCAAGTACCTGATTGCTGTGAGGGCAGCAGGCTAGCCATCATGCAAGATTCTGAGGTAAATCCTCCATTAACCAAAGAGCACTGTGAAAGGTTAGCTGTATGTGTGTGCTTTAAGAGGATGATGAATGTGATGGGTGGGCAAAGAAGAAAAGGAAAAGGATTCAGCCATAATCTGAGTGAATGCTGGACAGGCTCCAGGAGCTAAACGGTCTACTCCTATTTCTATGTTCCAGTGTTTTGTCCTGCATGCTGCAGCAAGACCACTGAAGCTCTTTCGACACTGATATGCAGTCCTAGGGTGAGGGAGTTGGCATCAGTGTTGGTGCCACATACTGCCCAGCGATGAGAGCAGCATTCTTGCCAGGCTTGTTGGCATGCACACTGTGCCTCCTGATTTTAATCTCTCCCAAGAGAGCTTGGGGATCTAAGCATGTAAAATTCTGTCTTCTTCTTTTGCTTGGCACCCTTCACTACTGCCTTATCTGGCAGCTTGGAGCAGACATGCTGAATGGAGACATCATCAGCAAGGAGCAGACCATGTGGCTGTAGAGATTGTTCTTTAAATGTATAATGAAAAGATTGATATGACATGCAGCAAAGTTATCTGAGTGCCATGTTCTGTATCTGGCTGTTCCCCTACTGTTTTCCCCTGCTACTTTCCAGTTTACAACTTGTTGACACAGGATTAATATCAATCTCTACTCTAATGGGTATGCAAATGAGCTGACTAAAGAAACCCTTGAGCCTCTGGTAGGCACCGATGGGTGGTGGTCTTTACATTGGCATCCAGCCCAGACATGGTGTGGAAATTCATGGTTAACTTTCCAATAGGATTCCTTGAGCCAATCTTACACCTTTTCAGATGGGAATTGAGATCAGAAGCACTTTACTCTTGGTTGCTGAGCCTCATTCTAGGATTGCAACCGGATCCAGTTCACATCAGAAAATTATCCATCTAATTTTTCAAGTTTTGTATTAAAAGATCATCCAACAACAAAGTTAAATACATAGAAAGCTCCTCCATGTAATAGAGGAGCTCAGGTTGGGAACCAGAGGATATAAATCTAAGAGAACTAGCAAAAGGACCAGAGGGCAGGTGAGAAGAAATTGTTGTGTTGATCAGGAAAGCACCCGTCAGAAAGGGCAGTGGAAGCAGATTCAAAATAAATTTCTAAAGGGACTCGGATAAATAATAAAGGGAGAAATTTTTCAGGGTTTCGGAGAAAGGTCAGTGGAGAGGGTTCTAACTAAAGAACCAGCATAGGAAAGATGGGCTGAATGGCCTCCTTCTATCCCGTAATATTCTTTGTAACACCATGAGCGTCTTCTCATTTTCAGGCTTCACGACTCTCTTCCTCTCTGGTAGGGTTCAGTGTGTCTGGGAGACTGCAACCTGACATTGCTTCATCAACCAGAACAAACAGTTCTTACCCACAGGGAGAGGTCGGGGGTTTGGGGAGGGGTGGGGGAGTGGGGGCTGTCAACAGATGGCATCCAGGGTCATGGCCTTCAGGGGTCAGGGAGGTTAGGGGTACACAAATGAGATCATTGCGGTAACATCACAACAGGAATGTCCCGATGCTCCTTCTAACATGAAACAAGGGGATTGTATTAACACATTATTGCTGGAATACTCTATCATATGAGGCTGCAGCCAGATGGTTACACAGTGTCAAATAAGATTAGATATGGTGATTTTATAACTTTAACCTTTACCCAACTGAGCAAACAGCAGCGCCCTGTGGCTAGTGCAACACAGTAAGCCGAGTTTTAAGGGTTAAAATAATAGTTGAAGTCATGTGGACTGATTGCCAGTGAAGCTGGCTCTCCTGTCTTCAAAGAAGTTTTCCTTTGGCAGCAATGCCTGTTAACTCTTAGCTTGCATACTCTTTGAAGTGTGTCCCATGCTTCTCAGGGCCAG
This sequence comes from Carcharodon carcharias, assembly GCF_017639515.1. Classification (NCBI taxonomy): domain Eukaryota; kingdom Metazoa; phylum Chordata; class Chondrichthyes; order Lamniformes; family Lamnidae; genus Carcharodon; species Carcharodon carcharias. Next base: position 80,731,312 of record NC_054476.1, read on the forward strand.
AACAGTAAGGCGATCGAGTGTGAGATACTTCTACATGGAGGCAGATGAACATGAATGTATTAAAAACAAAAACAGAATTACCTGGAAAAACTCAGCAGGTCTGGCAGCATCGGCGGAGAAGAAAAGAGTTGACGTTTCGAGTCCTCATGACCCTTCGACAGAACTCATGTCTGTCCCCCACCATAACCTTCGACTCCCTTGTCTATCAAAAATCTATCTAACTCAGCCTTGAATAAATTTAATGACCCAGCCTCTACTGTTTTCTGAGGAAGAGAATTCTCCAGACTACCAAACTGCTGAGAGAAAAATCTTCTCCTCATCTCTGTCTTAAAAGGGAGCCCTTTTATTGTTAAACTCTGTCCCCTAGTTCCAGTCTCCCTCACAAGAGGAAATTTTGGGCAGAATCATCCCAGAATTGCACTAAGTGCGGTAGCGGGCGTGTAAAACAATCTTTTACCCGTCGGCTGCAATGTCGGGTTTTGTCGCCCTATTGTCCACTTCCCACCTCATTATTTATGCAGTTGCGGGAAACACGCCGTTTCGCTGGCGGGCTTCCTCCAATTAGCCTGCCACGCCATAATCTTGCCACTTCCTCACGCCAGGCGCCATATTTGAACTGCAGCCGTGAACACAGCTCTCAATGCTTGCGGGCTAGGACTGCTGCTTAGAAGACATGGCCCCCAATGACAAGAATACTGCAGTCCACTGTTTTTCTGACACATCCCTGGAATGGCTTTTGGATGCCATGGAGGGCTGCCACGGTGTCCTTTACTCCTGCTCTGGCTGCAGGAGGCCCATCAGTGTCACCACTCCAGATTGGATGGCAGTGGTCAGTGCCAACACTGCACAAAGAAGTTCACCATCCAGTGCAGAAAGAGGATGAATGATCTCATCCGTGCCTCCAGGGTAAGACAACCATCTCATCACTCTAAGCTCACACAGTCACAAGCCCATCACACATTCACTGGCATCTCACTCACTGCCAGCTCAAGGAATATCACCACCCATTCTCATACACACATGTCCATCTGACCTCAACTCCTCTGGAGACTGCCTCCTCAGCCCTCACCATCTTGAGGCCACTTGCACAGATTAACATGTGTCCCCATACAGACCCTGGGATACCCCCCGCCTTCCCCAGTACAGTCCTCACCCTGCAGCCTCTTCCCTTCCCTGAAGCCACTTTTCCCCTTCCCCAAGCAAAACCTAGCCCTGCAGCCATTGAAAAGCCACCCTCACCTTACCACTGGTCTAGAAGGTAGAGACCTGCCCATGAGACCCCCTAAAAGTGATGTGGTGCTGTCTGTGAAACCTTGGGCTGATGACTGAGAATGCTGCCTGAAGCCAGGAATGCAAACAAACCTCGAAGTCCCGAGTGAAGTGCAGCTCGACAGGTGCACATTGCTTATGTACGGTTGTGATGCACATTGGCATGACGTGCCTGGATGATCCAGCATGGGAGGATGATTCCGGTGAGCAGGCAAGATGAGATGCAAATGCATTGAAATTAGGTTCCTGACGTTCGGTGGCGGGGGAAGGCAGCCCTGCCATTAATGGGTGAAGCGGTTTCGTAGCAGTGTGAAACCGATTTTTTACCTTCTCGCCATATTTTCTGCTCACACCCGCCCTGACGCCTGATGCCAATGGGGCCGGAAAATTCTGGTTATCATCCCAGTACCCACCTTATAGAATCCCCTCAGGGTTTTATGTTTCAATAAGATCACCTCTCTTTCTTGTAAACTCCAATGAGTACAAGTACAACCTGCTCAAACTTTCCTCATAAGATTTGATACGTGCCTCTGCAATAACATAAAAGTGGCCTGTCTCACCTCTTGTGCTGTGTGGGATTCTGTGATTCCTTTTTATTTTGTGTCATAGCATATCTCATATTACAATATGACATTGTGCAATGTCACCATCACTAAAAATGAACTGGGCTGCTCCCTCCATTGACTATCACCTCTTGGAGTCTTCACAATGCCAAAACGTCATTGGATGAGATGTGTTAACCTTCCTAAACATCACAAAGAGATAATGGGGTGGGATGGGGGAAGGGAACTGAGAAGCTGTCTCTGAAAATGTGCACAGAAGAAAAGAGTGAGCACACACCACCAGCTAGTGGTGCGCGACCACAGCAAGGATTAAAACTAGAGGAGAAATAAATAATGAAGGGGAATGGATGGTGCAGAGTGCCTGGCTACACAGTCGAAAGCTGTTAACAATTCAGGGTTGCCAAACAACATTCTCTTTAATTCTTTTTTGCACTGTGTAGGTGATTTAAGTGTGCAGCCCCTTTAAATTTTTTGCAGGTGTAACTTTAAGAAGCTGACTGGTACACAGCTTACACGGAGAGGTTAGGGTTCCTGTGGAATTTATAGGGAATGTTGTTGCCAATCCTCCAAGACTGTCATGGAGACTACAGGAATTAAAGATTTATCTCCTGGGCACCAGTGCAAACAACCTGGGAGAAAAATCATGGGGACAATAAAACAAAATTGCGTTTTTTTTACTTTCTTTAAACACTTTTGTTTCTTAGTTATTAAATAATAATCCATTAGGGAAAAATGGCTATTTGACCAGGTAGGAGTTGGAAGGTCATGTGATGAAATCTTCAGGAATAATTCCAGCCTGATTTGGCAACCCTAGAAACATTAGGAATTAAACGTATGATCCCATAAAAAGTGAGACAGATTGCATATCCCTATAAGGAAAAGACTGTTTTACATTAAGGAGGTTGAAATAGATGATATTTTCAAACCAATGGAGTGAAACCTGTTTGAAGCCTGCTAAAATTAGCTCCTTTCTCTTCCAGCATATCTAACAATCTTGAAACAACACTAAGAACACTTACTGCAATTTTCCTCATCACTACCGTCCGGACAATCTTCAAATCCGTTACACCGGAAGCGCCCAATAATACAATGGACACCGCTGGCACAGGCGAAAAAGGTTGGCGCACATTTGGATTTGACTTTTGCTGTAGGAAGGTTAGAAAGAAAGATGTGAGAGAGAGAGAGAGAGAGAGATTCAGAGGAAAAACAAACACCAACCTATCCAAACATTAAAAACAAAGGATCTGAGAGTCTGGAGCCCTCAAGTCTAAACTCCACAAGCCCTGTGAAATCCAAATCAGTTCTGCTCATTGACACACGACAACAGGAGTCACAATCAGGAAAATCAACAGCTGCCCTCAGATTAGAAATAATGCCCCAGTTTGTCAGCTGATAAATCTGCCCATCCCTTTCCCCTCACTGCCTTTCTCAACAGATGGCCTCTGGGAATGGGAGCGTCCTGAAACCCCGGCTTTAACCCTTTTCATGTTGAATGTCCCTCCTCTTCTTTGATCCATCACTGCAGTGTTGCGACAATGTGTCACGACGAATGTGGCAGCTAGAAGTGCAGCCAAGTATAAAGAGCCACACTGGGGACATGAAAGACAATTACAGGATTTGAAGTGGGAGACTTATGTCATACTTCAGTGCAGCACTGAGGGGGTGCTGCACTGTTGGAGGTGCTGTCTCTTGGGCAAGATGTTAAACCAAGGCCCTCTCAATTGGATCCCTAAAAGATCCCATGACACTATTTTGAAGAAGAGCAGAAACATTTTCCTGTGTCCTTGTCAATAATTATACCTCAAACAGCAGCTAAAACAGATCATCTGGTCAGTTATCTCTGCTGTTTATAGGAACTTGCCATGTGAAAGTTGTCTGCTGCATTTCCACATTGCAACATTGACTCAACTTGAAAAGTACTTAATTGGCTGGAAAATGCTTTAGGACGTCCTGAGGTTGTGAAAAGCACTTTATGAACATAGTTCATTTTTCCTTTTATCATAAACACTGTGGGCTAGAGAATGCATGTTCCTATTGCCATGAGTGTACACAAAGCCTGCACTGCTGAGCAAAGGGACTCTAATCCTCAGCTATGCCCACAGAATCAAAGGCTGGGAGTGGGAGAGGAACAGAGGAAGGAAGAATTACATTATCTTGTCCTGGTCACTTTCATGCATCTCTTTACTGTAAGGGATGGTGTATTTTTTTTAATTCATTCATGGGATGTGGGCATCGCTGGCTAGGCCAACATTTATTGCCCACCCTAATTGCCTTTGTTCAGAGGGCAGTTAAGAGTCAACCACACTGCTGTCGGTCTGGAGTCACATGTAGGCCAGACCAGGTAAGAATGGCAGATTTCCTTCCCTAAAGTACATTAGTGAACCAGATGGGTTTTTACAACAATTGGCAATGGTTTTGTGGTTTTCATCAGGCTTTTAATTCCAGATTTTTAGTGGAGCACGACCAAAATGTGGAACAAGGAGGTTGTTTGGGTGTGGGAGGCAGGGGTCCAGGGGAGAAGGGATTTCGAAATCGGAAGTCTTTTATGTTTTGGTTTCTTAAACCAAACACTTTACAGTCACTTTCAGGGTGGCATCAATCCACCTCAGTTGACTCTATTGCAGGTAGCTTCTGCAGGCTGTTAATTGTTGCTTAATTGGCTAGTTAGTTCTGATTCGCAAATGTACAAATTTCCATTCTACCGCTCTTAACCCCAGATTGGGTGGCATGCCAGTGCCACAAACATCAGTGCACTGCGGTTTCACCAGCACAAAAGGACTGCAGCCAAGTGGAGAGGTTAGGGTGGGACAGGGCAGGGATGATGGAAATGTCCATCATCCTAGTGCTGTCAGTTCACTGAGCTTTAAAAATTCTCAAAATTATCTTCATGTTGGTGGTGGCTGAGTGAGAGTCAATTGAGAAAAGAAATAAAGAAAAACTTGCATTTACACAGCACCTAACAGTCTTCAGTACATCCCAGAGCACTTTCCAGCCAGTAAAGTACTACTGAAGTCTAGTCACTGATTTAATGTAGGAATGTAAAAGCAGATTAAAAGGCAAATCTGACACACATGGATACTTCAAGTTCAGGAAAGATGCAGGTACATAAAGTTGCCAATTCAGAATAGTCTTTAAGCAATTCATCACATTTCTCCAGACACTAACATATTTGGAAGTTCAGTAATTAATCGCCAATCTGTTTCCAGTTTTCAATTGATGTATGACTGATTGTCAGGTCTGTCACAGCTGACTGAGCGCTTGAGAGGTAACACGGGTTTTAAATCACCCACAGGAAGACCTGAAACACAAGCAGTCTAAGATAAGCACAGAACCATCACTCACGACATTCTTTTTCATCGCTCTTGTCAAAGCAGTCTGGCAGGCCGTCACACTGCCAGGCACCGGGAATGCACTTGCCGTTGCTGCATATGAAGTTCCCAGGAATGTTGCACTCGTTGGTGAAGTTGTTCCCAGGCAGGAGCTGGCTTTCTGTTTAAAAGACAGAACACAAGAGAAAAAACCAGTCAATGAGAGTGAATTAGGCTCCATTTGCAACATTATCATGGAATAAGCAAACCATCTGCATTACATCACAAAAACAGAATTACCTGGAAAAACTCAGCAGGTCTGGCAGCATCAGCGGAGAAGAAAAGAGTTGACGTTTCAAGTCCTCACGACCCTTCGACAGAACTAGGTGAATCCCAGGAAGGGTTGAAATATCTGCTCTTATCTGCATTACATCCATATGTATGACCGTGCAGCTGTGTGTTATATTTGTATTGGTGTTTGTTTCTACTTTTAGCTGTAACTCTTTCGAGTACAAACCTGTTTCCATCTGTTTCAGATGAAGTTACATTGTTTCATAGTTTGCCACTGTGAGATTTGAACTCTTGATACTCTTTTTGAGTAAACCTGTTTCCATCTGTTTCAGATGAAGTTATATTGTTTCATAGTTTGCCATTGTGAGATTTGAACTCTTGAGTCTTGGGGTTACAAACCCAGTACCATAACCACTTGGCTATTTAGGCCAAGCCTAAAGTTACATTGTTTCATAGTTTGCCATTGTGAGATTTGAACTCTTGATCTTTGGGTTATAAACCCAGTACCATAACCACTTGGCTATTTAGGCCAAGCTAGATGTAACTCTTTTGAGTACAAACCCATTTCCATCTGTTTCAGATGAAGTTACATTGTTTCATAGTTTACCATTGTGAGATTTGAACTCTTGATACTCTTTTTGAGTAAACCTGTTTCCATCTGTTTCAGATGAAGTTACATTGTTTCATAGTTTGCCATTGTGAGATTTGAACTCTTGATAATCTTTTAAATGAAAACCAAATCAACAAAATTGGGATAAATCAGGCACAGCCCCTAATTCAGGTCAGCTGTAAAACCAAGAACAAAGTTTTAAAGGAAACTTACAAACTTTAAATCAAAATGTGATTAAAGGGGTCAACAAAGCACCCCAGTCCCCGCGGTGCCCACCGAGCACGGAAGGCCTCGAGAGTGCCAGCAGACACCGCGTGCTCCTTCTCCAGGGACATCCGGCAGCGAACGTAGCCGCGGAAGAGGGACAAACAATCGGGCGGGACTCCCCCGTCGATCGCCCGCTGCCTGGACCTGTTAATGGCCAACTTGGCCAGGCCCAGGAGCAGGTTCACGAGGAGGTCCTCCTCCTTCCCGACCCCCTTCCGCACCGGGTGCCCATAGATCAGGAGCGTGGGGCTGAAGTGCAAACAAAACATCAATAAAAGGTTTTTCAAATAACTAAAAAGGGAGTGCAGCCTACAACACCCTATGTATACATGGTCCACGGACTCCACAAGACCGCAAAAAGGGCACGTGTCCTGAGAGTCCACGAACCAATGCATCCTCTTATTATAAGGGACTGCTGCATGCAACACCCTCCAACCCAGGTCTCCGATAGAAAGGGGGAGGACACCTCCGTAGAGGGCCTCCCATCGGGGGCTTCCGCCGCCGGACGGCAACAAGGCACGCCAGGGCGTGTCCGGTCGACGGACAAGGGCGAGAAAATGGAAGGTGTGCAGCAGCAGTCCGTACAAAAAGCTCCTCTTTGCCGTGCCAAAAGGCACAGAGGGCATGTCCCCGAGGCGGCTCATATTGCGGGGCACCAGCACCCGAGGGAGGTTTCGGGGCTTGGGGCCAATGTGGAATTCCGTCCGAACAGGGGAACGCTCAGACGGAAGACCACCGCGCACCTGGGCCGCCTCAAGACCCAAAATAACGTCGGGTCCGAGCACGACCGTTCTCAGGTCCTGGATGGCATCGGCTGCGACCTGGACACTCACAGATGCGCGTCGCGCCAACTCCTGCGGGAGCATCCAGCCCAGTCCTCCGCCACCCAGCACGTCCCCGATTCTGGTCACCCCTGCGGCCACAGCCCTCCTCTCCGCCAACCACTGAAAAGGACGGAGGGGCGGATTCCTGAGCAGCGGCTCTCTGACGATAGCCGCTACTCCTGACGGGGGAGAGCTGCGTTGCGAGGCGACCACTTTCCAGACTTTGATCAGGTCCTGGTAAAAGACGGGCAACGCCTGCAAGGAGCCACCGAGGCCCAGCTGTTCTATAAACAGGAGCTGCACGTCATAATTCAGGCCGTGCACCTGACGGAGGAAATACGTCATCAGGGCACACCATCTAGGAGGAGGCTCGACGTAGAGGTATCGCTGCAGGGTCTGAAGGCGGAAAGTCGCCACCTGTGTGCGTAGGCACACTAGCGCCTGACCACCCTCCCTAAGCGGGAGACTCAGAACCTCGGCAGCGACCCAGTGCAATCTTTTGTCCCAGAAGAAGTCGACTAACAATCTCTGGATTCTTGTGACAAAGTCCGGGGGAAGGGTTAAAGTGACCAGCCGATACCACAACATGGCGGCGATCAGCTGGTTTATGACCAGAACTCGACCTCGGTAAGATAGCACTCGGAGCAGTCCTGTCCAGCGCCGCAGGCGAGCGGTGACTTTCGTCTCCAGTTCCTGCCAGTTTGCCGGCCAGGATTCCTCAGCGGGGCAGAGATGGACCCCCAGGTAGAGGAGGCTGGTCCTGCTCCAGGTGAAAGGCCTGAGCTCCTCGGGTAGGGGATCCATCTGCCACTGACCGACCAGGAGTCCAGAACATTTACCCCAGTTGATCCTGGCAGAAGAAGCGGCAGAGTAGACCTCCTGGCACTCGCGCATCCTCCGCAGGTCAGCCGGGTCACTAAACATAAGGAGCACGTCATCGGCGTAAGCCGAAAGGACCACCCCGATGCCCGGCCCGCGCAGAACCAATCCCGACAACCTCCTCCGCAAGAGGCGCAGGAAAGGCTCCACGCAGATAGAATACAACTGGCCAGACAGGGGGCAGCCCTGACGTACCCCTCTCCCAAAGCGAAGGGGCGCCGTCAGGGACCCGTTAACCTTCACTAGACACTCCGCGGCGGTGTACAGAAGTCGGATCCGGGCGACAAAATGCGTCCCGAACCCGAAAGCTCGCAGAGTTCCGAGTAAGTATTCGTGATCCACCCTGTCGAACGCCTTCTCCTGATCGAGAGACAGGAAGGCGCTCGACAGACCAGCCCTCTGGGAATGGTGGATGATGTCCCGGACCAGATGGATGTTATCATAAATGGTTCGGTCCGGGACGGTGTAGGACTGGTCAGGGTGGATCATGTGGTCCAGCACGGTGCCGAGCCGAGAAGACATGGCTCGGGCGAAGATTTTGTAGTCCGTGCTGAGGAGGGAGACCGGGCGCCAGTTTTTAAGAAGGCGGAGATCCCCCTTCTTCGGCAGCAGGGCAATCACGGCCCTGCGCCACGAAAGGGGCACCTCCCCGGTAGCAATGCTCTCCCCCAGGACCCCCGCGAGGTCGCTCCCCAAGACGTCCCAGAACGCCCTGAAGAACTCCACGGTCAGCCCGTCTAGTCCCGGGGTTTTGCCCCTAGAAAGACCGTCGAGTGCGCCGGTCAGCTCCCCCAGACTTATAGGGGAGTCGAGCTTTCCGGCGCACCCCGGGCCGACCTGCGGCAGGTCCTCCCACAAAACTCTGCAAGCTTCCTCACTGGACGGATCTGGAGAGAACAGGGCAGTGTAGTAATCTCGGGCAATGGCCCTGATGCCCTCCGGATCCGAGACAAGGGATCCGTCGTCGGCCAGCAGCGTAAAAAGCTGCTTACGGACCCCGTGCCTTTTTTCCAGTGAGTAGAAGAAGGGAGAGCCACGGTCCATCTCCTTAAGGAAACAGATCCGCGACCTCACGAACGCGCCCCGAGACCCGACCAGTTGCAGGTCCCGCAGCGCGCCCTTCCTCTCATCGTACACCGACCGCAGGGCCGGGTCCGCGTCGGGCTGACGGAGACGTGCCTCCAGGTCGAGCACCTCCTTCTCCAACTCCTCGACCCTGGATTTGCGTCTCTTTGTCGACCCCTTCGCGTACTCTTGACAGAAAACGCGGACGTGAGTCTTGCCCACGTCCCACCATAGCCTCAAGGAGGGGAAGCCTCCCCGCTTCCTTCTCCAGCCGGCCCAGAAGCAACGGAACGAGTCCAGGAACCGCTGGTCTTCCAACAACAGGTTATTAAAATGCCAGTACGCGGACCCCGTCCGAGCGCAGAACGAAGTGAGCTCCGCCCACACCAGACGGTGGTCCGTGCACGGAACCTGCTGTATAGAAGCAGCCGGAACGCAGGACACGTACGCCTTCGAAACGTAAAGGCGGTCGAGTCTGGACGCTCCGACTCCAGGTGACACAAAGGTGAACACGCTGGAGTCAGGATGGAGATTTCGCCAGACGTCCACTAAGTCGAAGGACCTGACCAGGTCCCGCAACTTACTCACACCTCGCGTGCAGTGCGGGGTACCGTGACGGTCCCGGACCCCGAGGGTGCAATTGAAATCCCCCCCGAGGACGATGCACTCGCCAGCGTCGATGGAGCCAAGATGAGTGGACACTTCTTCAAAGAAGCTCGCTTGCTGCTGCGTGCCCAGGGGAGCGTACACATTCACAAAGTGAAGCACCGCCCCCCCCCAGACGCACAGTCAGGTGCAGCAACCGGCCTGGCACCGGCTCCTTGACCCCCAAGATCTCCGGCTGAAAATGCGGGGCCAACAAGATAGCCACCCCGCCAGAATTGGAGGCTAGGTGACTCATGTAGACCCCCCCTCGCCATTCCAGGAGCCACGTGGCTTCGTCTCCCGGAACGGTATGGGTTTCTTGCAGGAAGCACAACGCATACTTCCCGTCCCTGAGGACCGAGAAGTTCTGGAACCTGCGCTGTGCGCCCCTGCTGCCGCGGATGTTGAGGCTGGCTATAGTGGTCTTCATTGTCAAAGGTACATCAAACCTTCACCTTAAGTCATTTAAAAAGAAGAAGAGGACTTTTTAGTCCTTCCTCTCCTTCAGGAGCCCAGCGAGAAACGTTTGGACCCTCCGCCGCGCGTTCCTATCCAACTCAGGAGACTTGAGAGCCTCGCGAGTGGACCAGAACACCAGCGGAAACGAATGCCACCGGTCCAAGGCCAACTGAACCCTGTCTCGGCGACCGCGGTGCCCCGACAAAAAGTCCCGGAGTTCCCTTGGGGGGATGAGGGGGGAGTCAGTAGAGGGCACCAGGGGATCCACCGCCTCGCTTGAGAGCGACTCCGCGTAATCCCCAACGCTCACCACCGACACCTCGTCCTCCTCCGGGTCGTCGCCTCCAGCTTCCGACCCCTCCCCCACATTGAGTATAGGGGCTGAGTCGGAGCTGCCAGCTGGCTCTATCTGTGCCTCGATCCCACCCCCAGGATCAAGGCCAGAGGAGTCCTCTCTGGTCTCCTCTAAACTTTTTGGGCCAGAGGGCAGCGGCAGTTCTGATGCCCGCTCTCCTCCCGGCACCGGGTCGTCCGGGGAGCTCAGGACAAGCTCCTGACCTAAACATAGGACGCCCGGTGTCAAGGTTTGGGAGGGAGCGGGAAGGCCCTCCTTTTCGCCGCCACCCAATGACGCATTTATATTTTTTAAATTTTCAAAGTTGCAGTCCCCCGACGAGCCAGAAGGTACCTCAGGGGTGTTAAGTGCACTGGAGATGGACACCACCTCAAGGGAGGTGCCCTCAGTGACCCCCGAGGGGTCCTGTTCAGGGGACTGCAGCAGACTGGTAGGGGGAACAGTGGTAGGGGTAGGAGTTTCGGGTTCCCCCAGAGGGCAGGGCGAGGTTTTACTGGGTGGAGACGCCACCACCTCTTCATCAGGGGAAGGGACACGCCCAACTTCTTCAGTTTGGGCGTCGCCCACTTCCTCCTCCGAAGCGTGACGTCTCTTCCGGGTCAGGCTGGGGGCTAGGGAGACCTCCATTTCCGAGGCCCCCTCCTCCTTGTCCAGCCCTTCCGGACACTCCACCCTCTGGGTTTTTGATGTTTGTTTCCCCGGCTCGGGGTCCCGCGTCCTTTCCCCGCCGGCCCCGGGAGCACGCGCAGGGACGACGCCGGGCCCAGCACTTGGCGCCTTAGCGCCCACGGACCCGGGAGCACACGCGGACATGACGCCGGGGCCGGATGATGTTTTTTCCCCCGAGCCGGTTTTTCCATGTGTTTGGGGGGTTTGGGGCGTTTCAGGGGCCGCCTCCAAATTTCGGGTCTTCCTCCGCGCCTTCTTACGGCGCGGGGGCTCTCCCCCCGCCTCACCGGCAGCTGCTGCCGGGGTCGCTTCCCCTTGCGGGGAGGGAGATGGAGTGGTGGCGGGGGGAGGAGGGGCGGTGCCAGCCGCGGCCGCTTGGGTGGGGCTCGTGGCCTTGGAGGCGGGGCAGTTCTTTCTTACGTGCCCCACCTCCTTACAGGCATGGCACCGCACACCCTCCGCGGTCCAGAAGACCCGATAGGCGGTCCCCTCAAAATTAACTGAGAAGGCTCCCTCCAGGCACTCCTCCCGGGCCAAGCGGACGAAAACTTGGCGCCGGAAGGAGTACACGTGGCGGAGGGCCGAGTCTTTGAGGCCGAGCGGGACTGGTGCAACCCCCGACCTGACCTCCCCCAGCTTATTAAGGTGGGGGAGGAGGAGCCCACATGGTATAAAGGGCGGGACATTTGAAATAACAATCTTCTGGGCGGTGGCCTCAAGGGGATCCACCGCCAGAAAAGTCCCGCCCACAGTGAGCCCCTTCTGCAGGGCGAGCCGCACCGCCCGCTCGGACCTCAAGAAAAAGATGGCCCTCCCATACATCTTTGAGGCCGCGACAATGGCTGAGGGGCCGACAACCCCAGCCATAGCCTTAACGCAGGCCTCAATAGTCATCTCAGGGTGAGCGTAGCATTTTACCCCGAGGGCCCTGGTGAGGAGACGGAATGGCGACAGGGCAGCGGGAGCTGCAGGAGCTGCAGAAGCAACCACCCCCGCATAAGTCTTTTTTGTAGGCCCTGCCACCGGTGACAAAGCCGCCTCCACATCAGCCCTCGAGGGCCCGGCCACAGGAGATGTTGAACTGGCTTTAAGGCCAGAGCCACGCCCACCCTGGGAAGGATTGGCCATTTTTTTTTTTAAATTATATATATTTTTTAATATATATATTATTTTTTTTTTATTAAATATACAATGTTCCTCCCTAGGGAGGGAGGTAGTAATAACCTCCCCCTTTTGTACAGGAGAGGAGAGGAGGGAGAGGAGTGAAGGACAGGGAGGCACAGGAGGGAAAAGGGAAGAGTCCAGGTGGGTGTCTCCAGTGAAAGGTGGATGTTGGGTGGGGTGTGATGATCTTCTTGCAGGGGGAGGCGATGTCTTCACCAGCCACCGCTGGCCTTACTGGGAAAGGGCTGGGTGGGGCGGGGGGGGTAGCAGAATGGTGGTTTTAACCACACACCCCCCTCGCGTCCTTCCCCAAACCTTCCAGCAGTCTTCTTTCCTCCCCCTACAAAACACAGTCCTTTATTGCCCCCACCTTACACAAACAATAATGTTGGACACCCACCTAGGATGTTGTTTTCAGACACAGTCCTGGCCTCCTGGCCTTCCTGTCCTGTAGCAACAGAAGCTGTTCTTCTTCTCTCCCTCTCTCTCCTTTTGCTCCACACGGGCAGGTCCAGCAGCAGCAGCAAACACCCTCAAGTGCAGGTCCAGCAGCAGCAGCAAACACCCTCAAGTGCAGGGGCAGCAGCAGCAGCAAACACCCTCAAGTGCAGGAGCAGCAGCAGCACACAGCAGAAGCAACAACCCCAAAGGCAGCAGCAGAAACAGTTGAAACACTGAGGAGCAGCAACACCAACACCACACACCTTCTCTCCTCAGTACCAGGAAACCAACTGAATCCACAATTACCTCCACGAGATCGTTAGGAAAATGAACTCTTGATACTCTTTCGAGTACAAACCTGTTTCCATCTGTTTCAGATGAAGTTACATGTTTCATAGTTTGCCATTGTGAGATTTGAACTCTTGATCTTGGGGTTACAAACCCAGTACCATAACCACTTGGCTATTTAGGCCAAGCTACTTTTAGCTGTACATGAATCTGCATATGTCTGTAAGCATTGGTGTTCTTACTTGTGTGTATCTGGTCCACGCAAGTCACTGCAAGTGCATCAGTTGATTGGATAATTGAGTTGTTATTCCCCAGCATTCAGGGTTCATTGTTTCAGTCTAAGGTTTCTGCAGGTCTTGTTGTCTCTGATTAAAGAACCCATGGTTGGTGGATGTTTTTTGGAGATAAGTTAGAAATGCAATAATTCCCACCTTTACTATGCACTGGTTGGGTAAACTGCAGCATGAGTTGGAAATGTCCATCATCCTAGTGCTGTCAGCAATTGTAAATGTGCTGACATTCATTTTCTTCCTGCAGGTAGAATATGTCAGAGTGGACTTGAGGTTTTTTTTAAACCCAGTATTTGTATTCTTCACTTCCACTTAAGATCAATCAAAACTTTGTTGCCTGTATCATAACTTGTATCAAGTCCTGTTTACCCATTACCCCTGGCTATGTCGGCTTCTGATTCTGTAACACCTCGAGTTTAAAATTCTCATTGTTGTTTTCAAATCCCTCTATAGCCTTGCTCCTCCATGCCTCTGTAATCTCATCCAGCCCACAACCCTCTGAGCTCCCTGCACTTCTCCAATTCTGGCCTTTCACGCATCCCCGATTTTAATTGCTCCACCACTGGTGGCTGTACCTTCAGCTACCTAGGCCTTGGTCTCTGCAGTTTCCTCCCTAAAGCTCTCCACTTCTCTCTCCCTTCCTTTGAGACACTCCTTAAAATCTACCTGTTTGACCAAGATCTTACTCATCTGTCTTCCCATCTTCTTATGTGACTCAGTGACAAATTTTGTTTGATCATGCTCCTGTGAAGTGCTTTCAGACATTTTCCTATTTAGAATGTGCTACATAACAGCAAGTTGTTGTTATTGTGTAGCTCATATTAGACTGTTGAATCATTAACCCGCCTTTCTCTCTTTACAGATGCTGGCTGACCTGCTGTGCATTTCTTGCTTTTTCTGTTTTAATTTCACATTTGCAGCTTTTCTTTTTCAAAAACAAAAAGTAAATTCCAAAGTCCTTGTCATGACATTTCACTTGGAACAGTATCTGTAATGGGAGCTTTATAAGTGAAATCGAATGTTCACATAGTACTCCCCTCACTGTCTTCCTCACCACCGGGAATGTACAAATCTACTGAATAACTTGGATACGAGACAATATATGCTTCTGAATCAGAACAGAGATAATAGAGTATTGAAATGGTATCTTTTAAAATAAAAACTAGCTGTTAACCACAGTAGCATTCAAAGGCTTATTTCCCAGAAATCTCTTTCCAGCTGTTCACTCCTTTTTAAGACAGGACCAAAATGTCAGAATCTGATTTGCAAGACCCCTAAAGGGGGACACAATCAAAAAGAATTAGCTCCCTATCTCACAGCCTGGCAATAATATTACATCTTCTGTCAACTACAAATATTTGACAATTAACAGTTACTTGTTGACTTCTGAGCAACAATAATTAACTTATGCAATGAATGAAGGTATTGCTGCTGGGAAGTCTCTTTTCAGTCACGTACGTGTAAAATTAGTCACTGGCTAATCAGCTACCAAAATCCCATTTAAAAGAAAGCTTTTTAGGGTTGCTGGTCCACCTCACAAACGTCAGCTAAAAAAAAGACTAGAATTTATATCCCATCATTCGCAACCTCAGAATCCACAATCTACAAGGCACAAGTCAGGGGTGTGATAGAATACTCCCCACTTGCCTGGACGAGTGCAACTCCAACAACACTCAAGAAGCTTGACATCATCCAGGACAAAACAGTCCACTTAATTGGCACCACATCCACAAACATTCACGCCCTCCAACGCCGACACACAGTGGCAACAGTGTGTACCATCTACAAGATGACTGCTGTAACTTAACACGGCTCCTTCAACAGCACCTTCCAAACCCATGACTACTACCGTCTAGAAGGAAAAGGGCAGCAGATAGATGGGAACACCACCACCTGCAACTTCCCCTCCAAGTCACTCACCATCCTGACTTGGAAATATATCGCCATTCCTATCACTGGGTCAAAATCCTGGAACTCACTCTCTGTCAGCACTGTGGGTGTACCTACACCACATGGACTGCAGTGGTTCAAGAAGACAGCTCACCACCACCTTCTCAAGCGTAATTAGGGATGAGCAAGAAATGCTGGACTTGCCAGCGATGCCCACATCCCATGAATGAACTTTTTAAAAATCTCCCGAAGTTCTTCACCATAAGACAATAGACCGTAAGACATAGGAGCAGAAATTAGGTCACTCGGCCCATCGAGTCTGCTCCGCCATTCAAGCATGGCTGATAAGTTTCTCAACCTCATTCTCCTGCCTTCTCCCCGTAACCTTTGATCCCCTTACCAATCAAGAACCTATCTATCTTGGTCTTAAATACACTCAATGACCTGGCCTCCACAGCCTTCTGTGGCAATGAATTCCATAGATTCACCACTCTCTGGCTAAAGAAGTTTCTCCTCATCTCTGTTCCAAAAGGTCTTCCCTTTACTCTGAGGCTGTGCCCTCGGGTCCTAGTTTCTCCTACTAATGGAAACATCTTCCACACGTCCACTCTATCCAGGCCTTTCAGTATTCTGTAAGTTTCAATCAGATCCCCTCCTCATCCTTCTAAACTCCATCGAGTATAGACCCAGAGTCCTTGAACGTTCCTCATATGTTAAGCCTTTCATTCTTGGGATTATTCTCGTGAACCTCCTCTGGACCTTCTCCAGGACCAGCACATCCTTCCTGAGATACGGGGCCCAAAATTGCTCACAATATTCTAAACGTGGTCTGACCAGAGCTTTATAAAGCCTCAGCAGCACATCCCTGCTTTTATATTCTAGTCCTCTCGAAATAAATGCCAACATTGCATTTGCCTTCCTAACTACTGACTCAACCTGCAAGTTAACCTTAAGAGAATCCTGAACTAGGACTCCCAAATCCCTTTGCATTCCAGATTTCTGAATTCTCTTCCCATTTAGAAAATAGTCTATGCCTCTATTCTTCCTACCAAAGTGCATGACCTCACACTTCCCCAAGTTGTATTCCATCTGCCACTTCTTTGCCCATTCTCCTAAAATGTCCAAATCCTTCTGCAGCCTCCCCGCCTCCTCAATAATACCTGTCCCTCCACCTATTTTTGCATCATCTGCAAACTTAGCCTGGATGCCCTCAGTTCCTTCATCTAGATCATTAATGTATAAAGTGAAAAGTTGTGGTCCCAACACTGACCCCTGCGGAACTCCACTGGTCACCGGCTGTCATCCTGAGAAGGACCCCTTATCCCCACTCTCTGCCTCCTGCCAGACAACCAATCTTCTATCCATGCTAGTACCTTGCCTGTAACACCATGGGCTCTTATCTTACTGAGCAGCCTGTAATTCATTCACAACCAATGAAATGCTTTTAAAGACTAGTCACTGTTGTAATCTTTGGATTAGAAGAAACTTGTTTACCTGAAGTTGTGCAAATGTGGCCTAGACTCCCAGCTAAACGTCTCAGAAGACACGGACCTCTCTCCAGGTGCCATTGACTCCCAACTGACTTTATCCAGATTTAACTGTCATAATCAACCAATTCCCATGAATTCTGATGTGAACTTTGTGTGGCCTAGTACATAATCAGTACACCAACTGAAGCTGAAAGATCATTAGAGCAATCAAGGCTAACTTGACTGCATTTTTATTCGGAATAGAGTGCAAATGGATATTGATGGATGATAACGGGGTACAACGCTCCACAATGCTGTAGGCATGTATCTCTCAACACATTAAACTTTTATACCCCCACCTTCCCCAAACCTGCAACACAGCTTGATATTAGCAAGTCATCTTGTGGCTATATGACTGGGGCCTTGAACCCTCAAGAGCGTCCATTATCTGGTACCCCACATGTCTTGTCTATATTAAAATGCTGTATCAAAATGAAGGGCTTCTGTGTATAACTTCTCCACTCTAAAAACAGGCTCAATAACAAAAAGAAATAGTTAATGTTTGCCAGGCGCTGTGTTTCACTCTGTAAAATACAGCTGATACTGAAATACATAGGAAGTAGTGATGACAGCATCTGTTGATGGAAATAAGACCTCAGGCAACCTTAAACAATGTTTCCTGTTATGCCCCAGAATCAGTGATGCTCACACAACTGGGTAATAGAGACAGGCCTCAGGCTGTAAGCATGTGTTCCTGTCAGCAAAACACCACTGAGGGACTTTGTTGCAAATTATTTTAGGTAATTGAAAATTCCATCAATTAAGCAGAAGATGAATTGATTATTCAGCTCCTGTACAAATGATACATATTACTAGGTAAGTACACATTTACTGTCACAGAAAGCGTGACAGTAAATGCGTACTCTTACTCTAATTACCAACACGGCAACCCTCACCCTCTACTCCAGTTTATCGTTCTCAATCCTTCTCTATTCCAATTATCAATTACAATGCTCATTTACTTTAATTACCAACCACAGTCCACAAATAATCTCACTACTGAATACAAACCACATCTATTCTAATTACCAATTACAAGCCCAGCTCCTCCATCTATTCTAATCACAAACGCAGCTCTTCCATTTATTCTAATCACAAACACAGCGCCTCCATCTGTCCTAATTACAAACCCAGCTCATTCGCCTATCCTAATTACAAAACCAGCTCCTCCTCCTATCCTAATTATAAATGCAGATCCTTCATCTATCCTAATTACAGACCTAGCTCCTCTAGCTATCCCAATTACAATCTGAGCTTCTACATCAATCCCAATTACAATCTGAGCTCCTCCATCTATTCTAATTATAGACCCTCTTCATGTAGCATCATCCAAGGGTTGCTAATCATGGCTCTCCCCACATCTCAATGCCATGGTAGCACAAGGAGACAAGGAGAAGTGGTCAGGCCTCAAGAACTGCCTCAGCCAGTACAGGGAGTGAACCACTCTGTTGGTATTATTAAGCACCTTGCTTTTAGCCAACTGTGCTAACCAGCTGCCTCTTCCATTTGTACTTGTTGCAATGTCCTTTACCTGTTCTAATTACAGGTTCCAACTCTTCCATTTATTCTAAAGTTGTCTTTGTGGTAGATTTTTTAAACCATCTGAGCTCTTGTCTTATCGCAGTTATCTAGCTCATACTACATTCTATGAGTATCTGTAGTCTTGACAGGATCCTCACCTTACTTCTAGCCAGTCATTTTCCTTATAATGCTGTTCTAATGTACTAATCCTTCTGCTGATCTTCCTGCCCGGTCAGTGGAGATCCAGTCACCATCTCTCCAGATGAAATAGCTTCAAGTATTGAAGCACATCCCAAAATCTTTTTCTCTTCTGGCAAGTGCATTCTTATTACTGCTATGCGGTTGTTAGTTCAAAAGCGCAAACAACATTTTGGAGCTAGAGTTGGTGGCTGTTTCCACCTTAAAAGTATGAGAATGGTATTGAGCATTCTTTGACAGCATCCCTTAACACTGAGAACTCGATCCCTGAGAAGGACAAGCTACAAAAACATGAAAATGCCTCCAAGTTCCCCTCCAACTCACACATCATCCTGAGGTGGGAAGGGAAAGGAATACAAGGGCTGAGAGAATCCTTAGTAATTACACCCACCTACCACTGGCTGAGCTGTAGTACCTCAGATTTGCATCCAAATCCTCAAACCATATTGGAGAGAAAATGTCTAAGCTAAAACTAATTCTGTTCCTCAAAACTGCTGAACATAAGGCTGTGAAAACAGCCAAGATCATGGGTTTCATTATAGGACAATAGAGTTTGAAAGCAACAAAGCCTTTATAAATCACTGGTTAGGCCTCAGCTAGAGCATTGTGTTCAATTCTGAATACCACACTTTAGCAAGGCTTGTAGAGGTTGCAGAAGAAATTTACTTGAATAGTACTGGGTAAGTGACTTCAATTATGTGGAGCGATTAGAGAAGCTGGAAATGTTTTCCTTGCAGCAGAGAAGATTAAGGGAAGATTTAATAGAAGTGTCAAAACTATGAAGGATTTTGACAATCTAATAAGGAGAAATTGGCAAGAAGAGTTGGTAACCTGAGGACGTTGTTGAAAAAGAAAAAAAAGCGCTAGCATGGACATGGACAATGAGCTAAATGAGCTCCCTCTGTGATGTATGATTTTATAATGACAGTTTGTATAACTTTAAACTGGGAATTAAAGGAAGCCTTTGGTTTAGAGGTACCACTCCTGTCTCTGTTGTTAGGGGATACAGGGTTCAAGCTCTATCCGAAATTGGTTTTCTACATTTTTAATACATGTCACTTCAGATTAACTGTGAGATCGCATTTACAAATTGTAAGGAGTGTAATTTCCAGCTGTACACTGCCAAGTGTCTTCGCAGTATTGGCTTCAAACGTCTTTCTTCTCAAGCATCCTGTACAAAGTTTCTCACTTTTGAAAACTCCATAGATCTTTGTTAAAATGTCCTTTTTTAAATTTCTTCCCATTCTGTGCAAATCTATACAGATTGTTCTCGACTGGCCTTTTGCTTAAGCCTCAAGCAGATTAAAACTGCTTTTCCTCTCGGCTTTTGTAAAATTTTCCTATCATTGCTCGGAACAACACCAGATGTGGGAAAATAACTTGTTTAATCAAAAAGCTCACTGGAACATTTGAAGTGGCGAATGAAAACAATTTTTTAAATCTCGCCAAGCTTGTCTGGAAGACAGGCCTTTAGCTTTAAGAAGATGAAGCCGACTGCAAGGTCTGCAATATGTTATAAGGAAGCAGACATTTGCTTCAGCTCACAGTGGGACCTTAGGCTATCCCCCTCCTCATACCATTGCAGTCTAAATTTAGAGTGCTGCTGCTCCTGGTCAGGTTTCTCTTCACATCAAAGATGATCATCTGCTCTCGTCCTCTCCTTGACACTGTCCTTTTGATGTCTGCACAAACACCGGATCTGACTTTCTAAAGAACATGTTAGCTCCTGAACTGCTGCTTTCCCAGGCACGCACCTGCTTCCCATAAGCAAGGCAGAAAAAAGACAATTCCTTCTGGATGCTGCTCCCGCTGAAATGAGCCAAGTTCGATTCAGCGTTAGTGTAAAAGCCAGGAGATTAAATTAAATCTCACCAGTCTATAAAGTACTTTGCTAATCACTTCTTCATTAGTGTAACGGTTAGCATTCTCACCAATCATGGGGGTTCAATTCCCCAATGGGGAGCTTGTGACTTTGGATGTTAGCTGTGGCTCAGTGGTAGTCCTCCTGCTCTGATTCAGTAGTTTGCTAGTTCAAGTCCCACTCTGGGACACATAATCTAGGCAGTGCAGTCGTGAGGGAGTGCTGTCATCTTTTTGGGTGAGACCCCATCCATTTCAAGTGGATGTAAAATATCCCATTTCAAAGCAGGGCAGGGGAGTTCTCCCCAGTGTTCTGGGCAATGTTGATCTCAGCCAACAGCACTGAAGATTATCTGACCATTATCTCATTGCTGTTTGTAGAATCCATCTATGCACAAATTGGCTGCCATCTTTTCTACATTACAACAGTGACACCACTTTAAAAGTGGTTTGTTGGCTGTGAAACATTTTGGGATGTCATGAAAAATGCTAAATAATGCAAGCCTCTCTCCTTTCTTCCATTCGCTACCTCAATCCTCTTGATTGGGTAGGTGGGTCGACCATCTGCTAACACACATCTGGTGAAGCTGGGCAGAGCAACCAGGGGCAACATGCTTTTTATTTTCTCATTGTTCCTGGCAAGATCTGACCATTCTCCACTCAACAACTTCCCCTGGTGGTGTACCTCATACAGCAGTGTGGTAGAGGAATAGTAGCAGAGTGGTTATATTACTGGATTAGTAAATCAGAGGTCTGGACTAATGATTTGGTGGTGAGTTTAAATCCCACCACAGCGACTGGGAAATTTAAATTCAGCTAATGTATTTAAATTCCAGATTTATTTAATAACCTTGAAACTACCCGATTGTTGTGCAGACTGTCCAGTTTGCTAATGTCCTTTAAATCTTCACCCAGTCGAGCCTATATGTGATGTTAGACCCATAGCAATTTAAAGCTGAATCTCTTGTGCACTTACTAAGTAGCCAAAGAGCAGAATCGCCCCAGGTTTGCGCTAAGTGCAGTAGTGGGCAGGTAAAACAATGTTTTACCCAGCCGCAATGGCGGCTTTTCATACCGTCTCGTCCTAAACCCACTGCATTAATTATGCATTCCTGGGAAACATGCCATTTCGATGGCGGGTGGGCTCTCATTTGACCACCATTGCCTCATCGTTTCATCATGCCGGGTGCCACATTTAAACTCTAGCCACGCGCACACATCTGAGTGCTTTCAGCTCAGGACGACTGCAGGGAAGACGTCCACAAAAGACAAAAAGACTGCAGCCCCCAGATTTAATGATGTGTCACTGAAACACCTTTTGGATGCCATGGAGGCCCACCGTGATGTCCTCTACCCATGCTCTGGCTGCAGTATAGGCAGCAGCATGACCAACCAGGCTTGGGAGGTGGAGGCAACGTGGTCAGTGCCAACACTCTGTAAGAAAGGACAGCCACCCAGTGCCGCAAGAGGATGAATGATCTCCTTCGTTCTGCCAGGTTAAATTACTCTTCTTATCACTCTCAACACACACGCTCACAAACCCATCACACATCCACAGGACTGTCATTGACTGCCAGTTCAAGGGACATCACCATTCACTCATGCACAACTCACTGAGGTCAACACTGGTAGGATGGCGGCCGCCATGGAGACCTTGGCCCTGGACATCGCTCCTGCACTTCAGCGCGGGCTGAACTCTATCGCCAACGCCATACTTCACCTCAAACAGTGTATATGCGAGAAGGTTGGGGGGAAGCTCAATCTCACTCCAGCTACCCCTTCTCCTCAAGGAGTCAGCCAGGGGCCCTCGGGTACCCAGAGGGAGGAGAATCAGCAGGTGTACCGCCCCCAGGGACCATTCATCCTGGTAACTCCAGGAGTGTCCGGCCCATCTGAATCCCCTCTTCCTGTGACCTCAGTAGCTCCGGCTCCACAGGCCGAGGAGGGTGCCAGCGCCACACAGGTCCCCGAAAGCAGGCCGGGGCCCTCCAGAGGACACCCGCTAAGGTGGGAGGTGAGGTGGTGGAATAGTGGTATTGTCATTGGGCTGGTAATCCAGAGACCCAGGGTAATGCTCTGGAGACCTGGGTTCAAATCGCACCATGGCAGATGGTG
The DNA here is from genome assembly GCF_017639515.1 of Carcharodon carcharias. Taxonomy (NCBI): domain Eukaryota; kingdom Metazoa; phylum Chordata; class Chondrichthyes; order Lamniformes; family Lamnidae; genus Carcharodon; species Carcharodon carcharias. Next base: position 80,753,812 of record NC_054476.1, read on the forward strand.
GAATTTGAATTCAATAAAAATTTGAAATGAAAGTCTGATGACGACCATGAAACCATTGCCAATTTTCATAAAAACCCATCTGGTTCGCTTTTGTCTTTATCTGTGACTCCATGTGGCCTACATGTGACTCCAGACCCACAGCAATGTGGTTGACTCTCAAATGCCCTCTGAACAAGGGCAATTAGGGATAGGCAATAAATGCTGGCCCCACCAGTGACACCCACATCCCGTGAATGAATAATAATTTTAAAAAGGCCATCACAGACAGTAGCAGTCAGCAGGCTGCCTCCACCTCTGCTGTGAATGTTGGGGGGAGCACCAAGATGTAGATGCAGGGTTAGGAAAGTTAAAAAGATGTAACTCTTTCGAGTCCAACCAAATAAACTAAATTAACAAATCAGGGGACAGATTAAAAGGCAGCCCCTTAAAGGGAAACTGCAAAAACAAAAGACAAAATTTAAAGGAAACTTACAAACAATAAACCAAAATGTGATTAAGGGGGGTCAATAAAACACCCCAGTCCCCGCGGTGTCCACCGAGCACGGAAGGCCTTGATGGTGCCAGCAGACACCGCGTGCTCCCTCTCCAGGGCCACCCGGCGGCAAACGTAGCCGCAGAAGAGGGGCAAACAGTCTGGCCGGACGACCCCCTCAATCGCCCACTGCCTGGACCTGTTATTGGCCAAATTGGCCAGGCCCAGGAGCAGGTTCACAAGGAAGTCCTGTTCCGCGCCCCCTCCTCCCCCTGCCTCCAGATGCCCATAGATCAGGAGTGTGGGACTGAAGTGCAAACAAAACAGAAGCAAATGATTTTTCAAGCAACTAAAAAGAGGGTGCAGCCTATAGCAACCTATATAAGAGTGGTCCACGGACCCCACAAAGACGCAAAAGACGCAGGCATCTTGGGAGTCTGTGAACTGACACAACCTATGATTGTATGGGACTGCTGCATGCAACACCCTCCACCCCAGGTCCCCGATGGAAAGGGGGAGGACTCTCGTGTAGAGAGCTCCTGACTGGAAACCTCCACCACCGGACAGCAACAAGGCACACCAGGGCGTGTCCTGGCAGCAGGAGAGGGCAACGGAATGAAGGGTGTGCAGCAGCAGCCCGTACAGGAAACCCCTCCGCTCTGTGCTAAAAGGCACGGAGGGAAAGAAGATGCAGTTGAACAGCCTGTGCATGGGCCTTAATCACTTGTACATAATGTTCACTATTGTCAATAAACACCCGAGAATGTCTCCCTGCTACGGCCCCTTGTTCTGAGGAGCAGTGCTCATGTCACTCAGATGTAAAACCTTTCTGCACAAGATAAAGGCAGGTGTCTCAGTCCAGAGCCTCTTCCCTGTGCTTTGTGCAGCCTTCAGACTAAAGTGATGGTCCGGCCTCACACTCCCTGGACACGTTAATGATACCTGCACCTCGATGGTGCTTGTCATTGCTGCCAGAATGTCGTGGGCAGGTGTCACAGAGTTCCGTCATTCTCTCTGTGCTCTCAGCACCTTTAAAATGGGCCAGTGATGCTGTGCTCCTGAAGGGCTCAGGTGTTGAAAGTGGACAAATGATCAGATGCTTTTAAAGTTTCATGGCTGTGTTGCTATATGACCCTGATCACAGAGTGCAAGTGAACTGCCCTCAGCCAGACAGAAGTGAGACATTCTCAGAGGCTATGTGAAGATTTATCGAGTGTCCTCAATGCATGTTGTCATCGTCCTCCTGCAATCGAGCAACTATTAGGCCTTCCACTGCGTTTTCATGACAGGAGCATTATCACAGAGGGTATGTGCGCTGCCATGAGCCAGACTGAAGTCAAACATTTATAGATGCAATGTGAGGATCTATGGTGTCTCCTCACTGCATGTCATCATCATCCACAACTAATCTAGTAGTTATAAGGGCCTCCCGAGTGCGTCTGTCTCATTTGGCCAGTGCGAGGATCTCGTGCCCATCATCGTCACCTTCAAGGACCTCCTCACCCTCATCCCAGTAGGTGTCCTCCTCATCGGAGGAGACTTCTATCTCCTCCTCAGCCAGCTCCTCTCCCCGTTGCAGCACCAAGTTGTAATGGGCGCAGCAGAGGATGATGCATGACACTCTCTGTGGGCTGTATTGCAGGGCTCCACCAGACCGGTCCAGACACCGGAACCTCATTTTCAGCATCTCAATGGTCTGCTCCACTAAGTTGCGAGTTGCAGCATGAGCTTCATTTTACCTTCTGAGGCCGTCGCACAGGTGTCATCAGCCAGAGTCTCTGCAGGTAATCCTTGCCCCCTAGGAACCAACCCTGCAACTTCTGTGGACTCTAGAAGACTTCAGGGATCTGTGACCAACGGAGACTGTAGGAGTCATGCACACTCCCTGGAAATAGTGCACATACCTGCACATTCAGCGAATGAAGCCCTTGCGGTTGACATAGTTGACCGTGTGTTGCGGCAGAGATCTGAGTGCCACCTGAGTGCAGTCGATGGCACACTACATCTGTGGGAAACTGGGATCTGGACAAATCTAATCGCTCTTGCATCCTGGCTCTCCTGGTCCCAGGTGAAATGCACAGAGTTATGGGCCCTTGTGATGATGGCATCTGTGACCTCATGGATGCATTTGTGGCTGGAGGCTAGTGATTTCCCACAGAGGTCACCTGTGGAGCCCTGAAAAAAGCCACTGGCATAGAAATTGAGCACCGCAGTCACTTTCGTGTCCACTGGCAATAGATGCCCTCCATGTCCCTGTGATGCCAACTTCTGCAGTAGCTGGCAGATGTGACCAACCAGTTCCCTAGACATGTGCAGTCTTTGGCAACACTGGTTCTTGATCATCTGCAGGAATGAAAGGCGGTGTCTATAGACCCTGGGTCTAGCTAGGCTCTGACCAGTGATGGCTCAATGTGGCTCTTTGGCGGCGTGTGCAGGAGTCCCAGCCGCCTACTCTTCCAGAGGGTCCTGCTCCTCCCTCTGCACAACCAGGCACCTCCGTCACACTCTTCTCCTTTGTCTTCACTCTCTGTAAATCATGAGGCATACAGCTAGTTCACCAGGCTCCATGATCCTGATGTACATCTCCTGCAGGATGAAAGAGAGTGACGTGTGGGTTAGCAGGGGTCCACTAAGAGCCTGATTTGGTTAAGTCTGAAGGCCCCTTAACACTTCCTGGAGAGTGCTAGCCACCACTTAGATGGCTAGAGATTAGTATGCTGCTTGGCTGCCCGAAACCCCACCCACCTCTGCTCCCCTCCGCCTGACCAATTAGCGACAGCTTTGCCCACTGACTGCATGCTGTGTTCTCAGCTCAGGACAGACATTCTCCTAATCCACACTGCAAGGCTGCACCCATCGGAGAGACTGATCCAAACCTGAATGATGACATTGCAAGGGGCTGTGAGCACCTCCACCAGTGACTGCTCCATGGCCAGCTTTAGCAAGGAGATTGTACAACGTGCCCAGTCATCCAACTGTTCTACAGTCCACTAAAACACTCATTACTTTGCAGTCTGTGCCTGAGGAGTGAAAAGCTCGAGAGCACTTGGTGTCACTTTGATACCTCTGCAGATAAGTTAGAGGCCCGACTTTAATCATATCAATGGCTCATCTGAACTGTCTCAGCTGCAGAGGAATGGTCACTTTGTACAAGGTGTCCCTAATGTGTGGCCGCTTCGCTTACCCACCCTACCCCCCACCCAAATGCTTGTGTGCTACCTTCAACCACAGAGAAGCTCTAGCACCACCCCCCCCACCCCCCCCAAAGTTGCCTCAACCTCAGGGCAGCCTTTGCCCCCAATGCGCCCCAACCTTGAAGTCCAACAGGTGACCCGAGCAAGCACTCTACAACGTTATTGTGTACTCACCTCCGAATTCCCCTCAAAGTGTAGCCCGCTAAGTGCACGCCTCTTATATGCTATTGTGAAACACGTCGGTGTGCTTTCCCGCCGACATGGGTGGCGATCCAGCAGGGAGGGGGTGGGCTGGGGGGGGGTGGGGGGGGTGACATAATTCCAGCGGGCTGGCCTAATAATGATATGCAGATTACAATGAGGTTCCCGACATCCGATGGCGTGAAACTGATCGTGCCATATTGTCGCTCATACCACCAAGCACACCCAACACCAGTGGGCACAGAAAACCTCAGCAAAAGTATATCAACAAGCATTAAAAGGTTTAAAAAAATTAAGCATGATACACTGACTGCTGATGTCCATGTATAGTCCATTAGAGGGTTTTGGCCTGATATGCCTCGACCTTTGTGTTATCAGCCTCAGTTTTCTCCAGTTAAACTTAAGCTATTATCTTAGACCCTATCCCAAACGCTGACATTGATTCCATCCTCCTCCCAAGTAGTTTCAGGTTAAAGATGACTATTTGCAACCTCAGCATCCTGTTTGGCGGAGTTGAGCTTCTGACTCCGTATCCTCCCCACCTTGGGCTTCTTATTTCCTCTGTAAAATCGCCTGTTTCTGCCACCGCCTCAGCCCATCTGCTGCTCAAACTCTGATCCATGTTTTTGGCAACCTCCAGGCCTGACTATTCCAATGCTGTCCTGGCTGATCTCTTATCCTCAACGGTCCATGAACATGAGCTCATCCAACCCTCTGCTGTCCATATCCAAACTCACACTAAGCCCCATCCACCCATCATCCCTATGCTGGTGGATCTACATTGGCACGAATGCCTCAAATTTAAAATTCTCACCCTCATGTTCAAATCCCTCCATGGATTCACCCCTCCCTATCACCATAACATCCTCTAGCCTCACAACTCTTCAAGAGCTCTGTGCTCCTCCAATTCTGGCTTCATGTGTAATCTCCATTCCATTTGCCCTACCATTGGCAGCCCTACCTGCAGCCATTTGGGCTCTCTTGGAATTTCCTCCTGATACCTCAAATGTTTCTCCACTCTGTTCTCCTCCTTTAAAACGTACCTCTCTGACTGAGCTTTTAGTCATATTCTTGGAAAACAGGAACAGGAGTAGGTAATTCAGTCCTCGATCCTGTTTTACCATTCAGATTGGACATGATTTGTTTGTAGTTCAACCCCATTTACTCTACATTCCTTCATACACTTATCTTCTGGCTTTATGATGGAGGAAAGGTCATTAATGAAGCAGCTGAAGATGGCTGGGCCTTGGACACTGCCCTGAGGAACTCCTGCAGTGATGTCCTGCAGCTGAGATGACTGACCTCCAACAACCACAACCATCTTCCTTTGTGCTAAGTATGATTCCAACCAGTGGGAAGTTTTCCCCCTGATTCCCATTGACTCCAGTTTTGCTAGGGCTCCTTGATGCCACACTCGGTCAAATGCTGCCCTGATGTCAGGGGCAGTCACTGTCACCTCACCTCGGGAGTTCAGCTCTTTTGTCTGTGTTTGAACCAAGGCTGAGGTCAGGAGCTGAGTGGCCCTGGCGGATCCCAAACTGGGCATTAGTGAGCAGGTTATTGCTAAGCAAGTGCCGCTTGATAGCACTGTTGATGGCCCCTTCCATTACTGATGATGCAGAATAAAATGATGGGGTGGTAATTGGCTGGGGTGGATTTGTCCTGCTTTATCCTCCCATCCAAATTTTCTTCTTCCTCTTCTGTTTTTACGCTCAAATTTCTACTTCAAAGATTGTTGCCAGGGCATCCAGTGTCCAAACTTGGCTATCTTTCTCTAACTGTACTTAGCAACCCTTTTGAGCTTCTACTCTCGATCTAATCCGCTCATTTGTCTTTCTGTCCATCCTTCACCATCCGCACATTTCAAAAGCTGTTATCCTTCTCCTATCCTCTTTCCTCAGGGTCCAACTCTCACATCCATAGAGTGCAACACTCCAGACCAGTGACTATACCAGAAATTTTTTGAGCTTCACGCTAATGCTTTTGGACTCCCAGGCACCATTTAAGACACTCATGTCCCTTACCGTAGTTGCTCCAACTTGTATTTCATTCTTGGATGAAACTTTAGGTGTTTATCATTGAACCAAGGTCCCTGAATTTGTCCACTGCCTCAATCTCAGTGCTTCCAAATCTTGACCTTTTCATTGTCATTTAGAGCCATAATGTTGGTCTTCGCCCATTTATGTTCATTCCAAATGACTCCCTGTATCTTTTGACTGGGTCTACCATAGTCTCTAACTCTTCCTTTGTTCTGGCTATGAGTGTAGTGTCATCTGCATACGCTACAACCTCCTATGATGCAGTCACGTCTCTCTTCCTGCACCATCCTCAAGATCTTCTCTCCCACAGCTTCAAGCAGCATGTGTGACAGAAGACACCCCTGCCTGACTCCCTTCTCAAACTGGAATTGGTTTGTATGTTCATCACCAACTCTGACGAGCCCTGAAGCATTTCTGTATTACTTATTTTAGCTACATAAGACGTTTGGGTAAACCAAAGTCTTTAAGTGTCTTCCATAGCACATAATGCTAGAAAAAGGGAAAAGCTTTGGTATAGTCAATGAACATGAACCAAAGCTGTGCTTCCTCCTTATTTTCACATTGCTCCATGAGATTTCTGAGCACAAGCATAGTGTCAGTTATACCCTTTCCAGGAATTAAGCCAAACTGTTCCTCAGCTTCTTCTCTGTTCACACAGGAGGTGACTCTCTGCCTAATGACATCAAGTAGTACTTTAGACACATGACTGATGAGACTTAGCATATGATGTTTTGAACAGTCCTGTGTGCTTGCTATCTTAGGTACTGTGGCCATCTCAGATATAGTCTTCAGATATGTAACTTGGTCAGTGTTTTTGTACTTGTGATGTGCTCGAACAGCACTCTGTACTGGCCTGTGGTTTTTGTGCTGCAAAAATGAAAGAGAACTCCTCCCAAAAGGAGGATTGGCTGAAGCAGTCCTTCCAGTGAGACTATGTTGCAGCGTGACCGTTTCCTGCCCCGTGTTCACTGTTGGGAGGAGATAATGCCAGGGTCAATCAATGGCACAGTGCACAACTTTTAAACCCAGTGCAGGCTTGGTTCGAGCTGGAGAGATTCTAACCAAAAGGGTTTTATGTGAATGTCCTAAAAAGAGGCACCAAAGTTTGAGAAAGAGTGTGATGTGTCTCACATCCTCAGGACCTTCAAAGGCACTTCACAGCCAACTAAACACTTTTGAAGTATAGTCCAAAAGGGAAATGTGGCTGCCAATTAGTACACAGCAAGATCCCACACATAGCAATGAAATGAATACCAATTAAATTTATTTTTTTGATGATGTTAGTTTAGGGGTGAATGTCAGCCAGGAGGACACAAATAAGTAACACCAGAGATACTTTTCAAAAGACTATTACGCTGCAGCACCACCTGGAGATGTTCCAACATCAGTCAACTTGCATCACTGTCAACTTAAGAACCAGCTCAACCACAGTGTAATGACCTTTAGATGGACCTAGGCCTAGATCTAGACCTCTAACCTGTATCCAGCAGGTTATGTTAAAAACAAACTCTCAGAACACAGATCAACAAGTGACTGCAGGTAAATGGAGTTCTTATGTAGAAAAGATTATAAAGTGGAAACAAAAGAAAAAACTCTCACATAACATTTTTCAAAATCTCAGGATGTCTTAAAGCACTTTACAACCTCTGAAGCACTTTACAAAGTGCAATCAATTTTGCAACGAAGGAAGCACTGTTCCCAGCTCACAACCCTAATCCTAGTCCTTTCAAATAGGTTTCACCTTCGCATCACTTGTTTTTATGTTTTTTCCTTTCCTCATTTGAAGGCAGCTACTTTTTTGCCACATTGTGATTCCATAGGTGCTGGTGACCGTGTGTATATGTGTGTTAGCAGGACATTTGATTGTGGGAGAGTGGCACTAAGGGCAAGCATAAACTTGCCATCACCCAGTGAACACAAAGACATCTTGAGCAGCGGTTTCTAGAGCAGGAACCTTGGCCAATTTGTTACGCATCATCCCAGAGCCACTGAGGCTCATTGGATGTCCCCAACTTTTCATTTTCATAGAGTGGAGCAGAACTATTATTTACTTCAGAGGAATGCAGCTTAGAAGGGATATGATTGAAGTTTTAAAAAAAAAAGCCAGGAATCAGATAGTTAGTTTAATTGAAATGAATAGGGATGGCAAAGCTAGACAGCTGTCTAAAAAATCCATAGACAAAAACTTTGGCTTGACATCAGGAAGTATTTTTTTCAGACCATCCACACCCTCTGCAACAAGCTACCAAATGATCTACAGGTTACACCATATTTGACAAGCTATAGAGGGGAGACTATGAGCTCGATGGGACTCTGAGGCGTTATGGGTTTCTGCAGTCTCCTTAGGAGAGGAACTTCTCAGAGTTTTCCCCTGAATTAATCAAAGGGATTTGAGGAGATAGTGTGGCTGAACAGCATGTGACATCACACTGCAAACTGAATGGGGCATCACAATGTTTTTTTTACCTTTTTCTGAATGTTCATGTACTGCCAATCTGCCCAAGATCAGCTCATATACCACAGCCTCGGGGTTAAACCTGGAACCATCTTGGACATTATAGCTCAACAGCAGACTGAATAACGACAGAGTTGTCAATCCTGGCCTGAACAATCTGGGCTATGAACCTCTAAAATGAAAACCAGACATCCAGGGGAACAAATTGGGCTTTGCCAGTGGCGCAAACTGGGAAAAGGAAAAGGGAGAGACAGTGTAAAATGGGCTGCCAGTTTGGGTTGAGCCCATTTTCTTCTATGACCAAAGACTTGGAGGTGTGTACTGGCTCAGGTAATGTGGGTTGGTCTGACTTGTGATTTAGCCTTCCACATTGGAGTAAATCACTTCACTGCTTCTCCCACTAGCTACCCCTGGACTTTATCCTATATAGGACCTGGGGAAATATGGGCTTTACACTGAGGGCCCTCAAGGAGGTCAGGTTTTGCTCAGCATTAAACTGCAGCAATAAATTACACTGCCACATCTTTTCCACACAATACAAACGGCCCAAAAGCCCTGTCACAGTTCCGAGTGGCCAATTACTAAAATACAGTATTAGGCACACCATCTCTTTGTGTGTCATCTATAGTCACTGCCAGCCCCGAGCTACTCATTACAGGCTGTAGCTAGTAATCTCAGGGCTGATAATAATCATATTATGCCTGAACAAAATGCTGTTTCCTTGATAATTTGGAGTCTCGGTTGTTGCAGATCCATCTATCACACATTAATCACCAACGATTGAAGAAGTAGATTGCAATATATAAATAGAGTCAAAGTGCATTTGAGCAAAGTGCCTTCCTTTACATGGGCTCAGCTACCTGTTCACAAGTAATTGGTGAGGGTCATCATTAAAGCTGCATTAATGATTCTTAGGGCCTGTGAAATAATGGAATGCACCATCTACCTCATTTGTCAGCAGCCTTGTTCTTGTCAACACAACTGACTCCTCCTCCCTTCCAGAGCACTCCATACCAACATGAATTTAGGGAAGCTTTTACAATTTCCTACATCTTGCATGTCTTTGGGTCATGCACCACCTTGGGTGGAGTAATTCTGAATGATACTCCAAAACTGGGTTGGGGTAGGAAGTAAGGGTTACTCATTGAGCAGAGTCCCTATTCATTCAGCAGAGTATGGACTGCACACTGTATGGAGTCCCAATTCATTCAACAGAGTATGGGCTGCACTCTGTATACAGTCCTTATTCATTCGACAGAGTATAAGCTGCACACTATATACAATCCCTATTCATTCGACAGAGTATGGGGTGCACACCGTATACAGTCCCTATTCATTCAACAGAGTATGGGCTGCACACTGTATACAGTCCCTATTCATTCAACAGGGTATGGGCTGCACACTGTATGGAGTCCCTATTCTTTCAGCAAAACATGACTACACACTGTGTGGAGTCCCTATTCATTCAGCGGGGTTACCGCTGGGAATATATCTTCTCTTTAGGGGCTTTTTACTGAACCAAGGCAGGATAGTTAATGCAAGAATAAAGATAGAATAAAGTATAGCAATATTGGTAAAAGGTAGTTAGTCTTAGAAAGCTGTGCGTGCCTCTGCATGGAGCATCTTAAGCAAACCATACAGGAAGAAGTTTAACATTTTCAACATTTTGGCAGATATGCTTAATATGGAAGATGGTTGACCACTATGTAAAAGGGATGAGTTAGATAATGGAAGAGGATTTAAGACTGAGTCCCCTATGTTTGAGAATCTGTTCATGGATCTAAGCATCATAGATACTCAACAAAGTTAAAGACCTAACAATCATGAGCTAAAACTTGATTTGAGTGATTTGTAAAAGCCACATGTATGGGCAATAATATGACTATAGAGGAAAAAAGTTCTTGCTATTTGTCACTGCAGGAGAAAGGAAGAAGCAGCTGAGCCCAGGCCATGTGTCCCAGGTATGGATATATAATCAACTGTTTAATGATCCAAAGAAGGTCACCCAAAGGTTTGCTGCCCATATTCCAACTTGCATAAAATCCCATTCACTCTTCAGCCCTGTGCTTGCTGACCTACTTTGGCTCCCGGTCAAGCAACAACTCAAACTTTTAAATCATCATCCTTGTTTTTGAATCTCTCTCTGGCTTGGCCCTTCCCTATCTCTGTAATCTCCTCCAGCCCCACAACACTCTGAGATACCTGCACTCATCTGATTCCAGCCTCTTAAACATCCCCGATTTTAATCACTCCACCATTGGAGTCGTGATTTCAGTTGCCAGGCCCTTAGTTCTGGAATTCCATCCCTAAACCTCTCTGGCTCTCTACCTCTCTTTCTGATTTTAAGACACTCCCCAAAACCTAACTTTTTGATCAAGCTTTTGGCCATTTGACCTAATATGGTCTTACATAGCTCAGAGTCTAATTTTTCTTTATAATGCTCCTGTGAAGCATCTTGGGCCATTTTATTATATTAATTTGTTATTTTACCAACTGCATAGGAAGGTACATGTGTTATGGAAAATGATTGATCACTGCCACTATAAATCAGGAATTGTTGTAAAGGTTTGTACGGGGATAGGGCTGAGAGACTCTTGTTTACCACATATTAATCCAGTATATAACTAAGATTGAAGGACTTTTGATAACCAATGTAAAATGTTGAACTGACATCTCATGAATTAATGAGAACCAGAGTTTAACAGTTACTCACTGTGGAGCATCTACTTATTCGAAGGGTAATTTTACAATGTGGAGGTCCCTATTCATTTAACAGAAGAGTTACACACTATTTGGAATACCTTTTCATCTTCAAGATATGGGGTTACACACCGTGTGCAGTCCTTATTCATTCAGGAGGGTAATGGTTACGCAATATGTAGAATTTCATGAGAATAATTTTTTTATCATTTATTTGATATTTCTTTTTTTAATCTTCTTAGCTGCTTTGGAGCTTGGCAGCTGTGTTAATGTAAATTTGTTTTTATCTCAAAAGATCAAGGACTTCTTGTACTAAATGTATTAACAGCTAACTGACTCATTCTCACTGCTCAACAGTGTCATGATTAGTGGGCCCAGTCCCTCCCCTCACTGGGCTCCAGAATATGAAATGTGCTTGTTATTGGGTGCTGCAAGTCTTCAACGACGCCTGTATCCTCTCAACTTTTACCTCCTGTCCTATTTTAACCTATTTTATTATTTCACCACTTTTCTATTTTTCCTTAGTTCTGTTGAAGAGTCATACGGACTCGAAACGTTAACTGTGTTCCTCTCCGCAGATGCTGTCAGACCTGCTGAGTTTTTCCAGGGACTTTTATTTTTGTTTTTCTTTTTGGATTTCCAGCATCCACAGTTTTTTGCTTTTATCTTAGTATATAATTGTTTGACTTGTGTAGCCTGTCATCACCTCTATAATATTCTTTTGTGTGTAAAATCTGTACAGGTAATTCCATGGATTGTACAATGGACCCAACTCACACTTTTTAAGCCAGATTGTAAACCAGGCAGTGTGTGTAAAATCTACTCACACTTCTTAACTATCAAACCAGGTTCAGTGCTAATGAACAAAAACAAAAATATCTGGAAAAACTCAGCAAGTCTGGAGCATCTGCGGAGAGAAACACAGTTAACGTTTCAAGTCCGAATGACCCTTCAACAGAACTAAGTAAAAATAGAAGAGAGGTGAAATATAAGATGATTTAAGGGGGGGTGGGAGAAGTAGAGCTGGATTGAGGGCCAGTGATAGGTGGAGATAACCAAAAGAGGTCACAGACAAAAGAACAAAGAGGTGTTGAAGGTGGTGATATTATCTAAGGAATGTGCTAATTAAGGGTAGAAAGCAGGACAAGCAAGGTACAGATAGCCCTAATGGGGGTGGGGTGAAGGAATCGAAAAAGGCTAAAAGGTAGAGATAAAACAATGGATGGAAATACATTTAAAACTAATGGAAATAGGTGGGAAAAGAAAAAGCTATATAAATTATTGGAAAAAAAAGGGGGGATTGGAAAGGGGGTGGGGATGGAGGAGAGAGTTCATGATTTAAAATTGTTGAAATCAATATTCAGTCCGGAAGGCTGTAAAGTGCCTAGTCGGAAGATGAGGTGCTGTTCCTCAGAGCTTCACTGAAACAATGCAGCGGGCCAAGGACGAACAGGTGGGCATGAGATAAAAACAAAAAAACTGCGGATGCTGGAAATCCAAAACAAAAACAGAACTACCTGGAAAAACTCAGCAGGTCTGGCAGCATCGGCGGAGAAGAAAAGAGTTGACGTTTCGAGTCCTCATGACCCTTCGACAGAACTTGAGTTCGAGTCCAAGAAAGAGTTGAAATATAAGAGCAGGGTGGACAGCAGCATTTCACTTGCACTTCCCTCAATTTAGTCTACTGCATTCGTTGCTCCCAATGCGGTTTCCTCTACATTGGAGAGACCAAACGCAGACTGGGTGACCGCTTTAAAGGACACCTTCGGTCTGTCCGCAAGCATTACCCAGCCTCCCTGTCGCTTGCCATTTCAACACTCCACCCTGCTCTCTTGCCCACATGTCTGTCCTTGGCCTGCTGCATTGTTCCAGTGAAGCTCAATGCAAACTGGAGGAATAGCACCTCATCTTCCAACTAGGCACTTTACAGCCTTCCGGACTGAATATTGAGTTCAACAATTTTGGATCTTGAACTCTCTCCTCCATCCCCACCCCTTTCCGATCCCCCCTTTTTTTCCAATAATTTATATAGATTTTTCTTTTCCCATCTATTTCCATTATTTTTAAATGTATTTCCATCCATTGCTTTATCTCTACCTTTTAGCCTTTTTCAATTCCTTCACCGCACCCCCATTAGGGCTATCTGTACCTTGCTTGTCCTGCTTTCTACCCTTAATTAGCACTTTCCTTAGATAATATCACCACCTTCAACACCTCTTTGTCCTTTTGTCTGTGACATCTTTTGGTTATCTCCACCTATCACTGGCCCTCTATCCAGCTCTACTTGTCCCACCCACTCCCCCACCACCACCACCACCTTCCCCCCCCCCCCACCACCCCCCACCCACCCACCATACCCCCCCCCAAACCAGCTTATATTTCACCTCTCTTCTATTTTTAATTAGTTCTGTTGAAGGGTCATTTGGAATCAAAATGTTAACTGTGTACCTCTCCGCAGATGCTGCCAGACTTGCTGAGTTTTTCCAGGCGTTTTTGTTTTTGTTTTGGATTTCCAGCATCCGCAGTTTTTTGCTTTTATCTCAGTGCTAATGAAGTTCGCTTATCCAGTTCACATTGTTCCCATGTATTGTATGTCACCTGGACCACAGCTAGTCAATGGTAAGGCACGTTACCTCAAATACCATTACACACTCTCCTCTCCAGGATAAATAACCACCTCCCAGATATAACCATCGCCCACTGTCACACCCTCTCAAAACCTCTCTCTCTTCCACTGTTGACTCTCTAGAACTGGCCACTGGGATATTTAAAGAGATCAGTGCTTAGGTGACTCTCCCTCTGGCTTCCTGCTCTCCCTTCCCATGAAGAAATGCTGTATCTCAGCTTCACTCTCACAGTCTCAGAGAAAATCACAAGTAACTGGCAAGTCACTTTGTCACACAGTGCAGTGCAACAAAGGCCAACATCACGAGGGGAGCAAACAGCTTTCCAGTCCCAGAAATGTAGGAATAAAGTATTCAATATACAAAATCACTTTTTTTTAGGTAGTTGGATATTACTAATTTTAGTTTTGATTTTGGCATCAGAAATGTCACTGATGGACTCAATGGCTCCAGAAACAAAACTCAAAAATACAAAGCTGGCTGAGTGACAGGAAACAGGTTAGTTTTTCAGACTGGAGGATAGTATATATGGGGTTAATTGGATCATAACATTTGCAGGACTACGGGGAAAAAGGTGGGTGGGGGGTTTGCGACGAACTGAATTACTCTTGCGGAGACCTGGCATGGGCTTGATGGGTTGAATGGCCTCCTTATATGCTGTAACCATTCAATGATTCCGATTCTAAAATCACTTTAAGGTGGTTTAAAAGAATTGCAACACCGTCACCAGTTCACTTCCACTTCCAACTAAATTGAGCAATCCACACAGACCCTCCAACACCCCTTGTCACACTGTATTAAAACATTAGCTTCTCCAATATCACATTTCTAGAGACTGACTCAATTCTATAATTATAGCATTGAACAAGCAAAGCCACATCAAACCACCATCCAAAACCCTTTACCACAGCACTGTAGTCTCACATGCTACTTAGCTTTTAATCAGGCGTGAAATGGAAGGATTTGCTCCTAGAGTAACTCTTCTGGGAACCTCCAGCGGGAGCTGAAAGTCCAATTTTTCAGATCCAAGGGGTCACTGACCAGGGTTCTGATTAGATTCGGAATGAAGTTTGTCTCTCAAAGAGAGAACCATATTATCTGAAACCATTAATAACGGTGTCCACTGTGAAAACTTCACAGAGGGAACTTCATTAGCAGAAACATTAAAGAGAGGCTCTCACCATAACAACCATTAAAGTGAGCAGCCTAGATATTCTAAGATGCCTTTCCCATTTTACAGGCATATACCAGGAACATCAAGCAAAGAAATGTTGCATACACATTCAGCTTCAGAAATGCACTGCACACCATGTTGATAAAAAATCCTGCACAGAAGTGCAGGGCTCACAGCTGAAACAGTGTTCAGCCCTTTGCATGTACAAATGGGGAAAAACGCCTTTTGAGGCTTCATTTGAAAAATGTACTTGTATCCACTGGTAAATATTCTCAGATGTTTGGCAAATAAACCAGACATCTAGCACAAAATTTCCTGATGATGTGCCAATCCTCTCCTGCTGTCATTTTCCGATGTGCCAATCACCTCCTGTTTCCATTACAATTACCATTTTCTGAGGGACTCAGCCCATTTTATGTACACAATGCCTGACAGTTTTCTATTGAGCTAAAATAAATCAATTCTTATAGCTCCCTTCTTTCCCCTGAAGTCTATTTAATCAATTGTGTCATGCCTTGTCCGACTTAAGATTTAGAAGACTTCCCACATCTAGAGGCACACAAGGCGGACAAAGTACATTCTCAGATCTGTTTTTCATAGCTTGTTTTTTCTGCAGCAGCTTGCTAGCCTGAAGGTTGAGGCTATAGTTTGAGGGGCACCACTCCGTGTTAAGTAAGGCTGACTGTGAGTCTCTGCCACTCTTACTACCTGACATCAGCATGTTGGGAGGATGTACAGGTTAACAATCAACCTGTTTGGCCATGTTATGACTTCACCTTCCATCAAGCCCTGGAGTGGGACTCGAACCTGGAACTTCTGGCACAGAGTTGGGGCACTACCTACTGTGCCACAAGATCTCCTCCCTTACCTGACAGTTTCATCAAATGTCTTCTGAAATCAACATCTCTAAGCTTTGCTTTTGCAAACTTCCAGATGTGAAACTAAGAAATACTGTACATTCACAGAGATAGATGCAGATCAAGAAATACTTCCAGTAATGAACACATTCTGCCACTCAGCAAAATAACTCCTATTGAGCCCTCTCGAACATCCTACAAGCTGCCTATAAGACCATATTAGGAGCAGTAAAATAGGCCATTCAGCCCATCGAGTCTGCTCCGCCATTCAATCATGACTGATAAGTTTCTCAACCCCATTCTCCTGCCTTCTCCCCGTAACCTTTGATCCCCTTACCAATCAAGAACCTATCTATCTCGGTCTTAAATATAGTCAATGACCTGGCCTCCACAGCCTTCTGTGGCAATGAATTCCATAGATTCACCAATCTCTGGCTAAAGAAGTTTCTCCTCATCTCTGTTCCAAAAGGTCTTCCCTTTACTCTGAGGTTGTGCCCTTGGGTCCTAGTCTCTCCTACTAATGGAAACATCTTCCACACGTCCACTCTATCCAGGCCTTTCAGTATTCTGTAAGTTTCAATCAGATCCCCCCTCATCCTTCTAAACTCCATCGAGTATAGACCCAGAGTCTTCAAACGTTCCTCATATGTTAAGCCTTTCATTCCTGGGATTATTCTCGTGAACCTCCTCTGGACCATCTCCAGGGCCAGCACATCCTTCCTGAGATACGGGGCCCAAAATTGCTCACAATATTCTAAATGTGGTCTGAACAGAGCCTTATAAAGCCTCAGCAGCACATCCCTGCTTTTATATTCTAGTCCTCTCGAAATAAATGCCACTTAGTCATCCTTTTGCCCTCGCCCAGTTACTTTGTAGCTTTCCCGAACTCTACCCAACAAATAGTGTCATAAAATCGAAACAAAATGCTTAATTCTAATTTGGTACTATTTATAAGTATCATGGGCTCTAAGCTTTATGCTAGTTCTTCTGTTCAGTGTGCTGCCTTCCTTCTGAGCCCATGGCTCTATCTGTACTCGTAGAATGGGAGGAACAACTGTGCTCCATTGAAGGTTGTAGTCTCCATGCATCAGCTGTGACCATGAACCTCTGAGATCAGGGTCAAAATATGTCCTTTCAACAAATGAATCCACCTCTCACCACACAACAAGTCCTACCAAGCTCTGGCGTTTCCTTGATCTTTCGAGGGCTCTAGCTCGCATCATAGGCTGAGTAAGCCACATCCGGAATAATGGATCCTCACAGAGCAAACATGAAATATGTTTTCTATTGCAGAAGCAGCAACAGCCTAATGTAATGAAGAGGAAAAGTTAACCTTGCACTTCTTTAGAGCCTTTCACAACCTCAGGATGTCCCAGAGCATTCCACAACCAAGGAAACATCATCTCGGCTGACATCATCTTGGCCTCTTCTGGGTTTCTGCGGGGCAGAATGAAAGGGACCCCCCTTGGATCTGTTGACTAATTAAGGTAATCAGAAAGCCAAATTAGACCTACTTAATTCTCAATTCGCTAGCCAGGGCAGCTGTTTCTAAACTTGTCAGCAACTCACCAGGATTGCTGAGATGAGTACAGCAGAGGAAGAGCTTCTTCAGTGAAACCAGCAGCACCTTCTCCAGCTGCCTTCTCCTCAGCCACATGCCGCTTCATATGGCAGAAGGCACTGACACCAAGATCCAGATCAAAGGGGGCGAGACCCCCAACACGGGGTGTACAGGCAGAGGATCAGCTCTCTTGACATGTCCGAAGCAGCAGTGCCTCAGGAGACTGAGCCTCTCACTGCAGCCTCCTGGAACACGACTGGTGGAATAATTGGAAATGCATTGCCATTGCCAAATGAATTAACAGCACAAATAGAAATTAATGGGAAGACCTTATAGCCATTACAGAAATGTGGTTACAAGATCGTCAAAGCTAAATATACAGGGGTATGTGATTTTTCGAAAGGACAGGCAGGAAGGAAAGGGTGGTGGGGTAGCTTTGTTAGTACAAGATGGAATAAGTACGATAGCAAGAAAGTTTTGGATTGGAAGATGTAGAATCCATTTGGGTGGAGGTAAGGAATAACAAGGGGAAGACGACACTGATGGGAGTAGTCTGTAGGCAATAGCTACACTGTAGGACATAGAATAAATCAGGAGATAATGAAGGCATGTAAAAAAGGCAGTACATTAATTATGGGTGACTTTAATCTTCATGTAGATTGGGAAAATCAAATTGGCAGAGGTAGACATGAGCAAGGATTCAGAGAGTGTATTTGGGACAGTTTCTTAGAACAAGATGCTGTGAATCCAACCAGGGATCAGGCTATTTTGGATCTGGTAATGTGTAATGAGGCAGGTTTAATAAATGATCTCTGAGCAAAGGATCCCCTAGGAAACAGTGATCATAAGATGGTGGGATTTATCGTTCAGTTTTGAGAGTGAGAAACTTGGGTCGGAAACAACTGTGCTAAACTTAAATAAGGGTAATTAATTGGAATGAGGGCAGACTTGGCTGGAGTGGACGGGAAAGCAGTTTAGCAGAAAAGACGGTTGATGAACAACGGCAGACGTTTAAGAAAGTAGTTTGTGACTCTCAACAAAGATATATCCCAGTGAGGAAAAAGGATTCAGGGAAGGGGATAAACCAACCATGGTTAACCAAGAGTTAAGGACAGTGTCAAATTGAAAGAAAAAATATACAATGTGGCAAAGATTAGTGGTAAACCAGAGGATTGGGAAAGTTTTAAAAACCAACAAAAGATGGCCCAAAAAATGAGGGAGAAAATGAACGTTGAGGGTAAACTAACAAGTAATATAAAAACAGACAGTAAGAACTTCTTTAATTATATAAAAATAAAGAGAGGCACCAAACTGAACATAGACCCCTTAGCCTTAGAGAATGAGGCTGGGGAAATAATAATGGAGAACCAGGAAATGGCAGAGGAATTGAATAAATACTTTGCTTCAGTCTTCACGGTAGAAGATACTTAGCATTCCAAATATACTAAATAATCAAGGGGCAAAAGGTGGGCGGGGGGGAGAAGGAAATAAATACAATAATTATCACTAAAGAAAAAGTACTAGAGAAATTAATGGGGCTAAGGGCTGATAAGTCCCTTATGGGTTGCATCCTAGGATATTAAAGGTAGTACCTACAGAGATAGTGGGTGCACTGGTAGTATTCTTCCAAGAATCCGTAGATTCTGGAAAAGTCCCAAAGGATTGGAGAATGGCCAATCTAACACCATTATTCAAAAAGGGAGGGAGACCAAAAACAGGCAACAATAAGCCAGCTAGCTTAAGATCTGTCATTGGGAAAATGTTGGAGCCAATTATAAAGGGTATAATAACAGAGCATTTAGAAATACATAATCAGATCAAGCAGAGTCAGCATGGCTTCATGAAGGGGAAATCATGCCTGACAAATTTACTAGGATTCTTTGAGAAGGTAACAAGCAGGATAGATAAAGGGGAACCAATAGATGTAATATATTTGGATCTCCAAAAGGCATTCAATAAGGTACCGCAAGTAAAGCTACTTAATAAGCTAAGAGCTAATGGTGTTGGGGGTGATATATTAGCATGGATAGAGGATTGGCTAACTAATAGAAGACAAAGAGTTGGGATAAGGGGGGCATTTTCAGGATGGCAACCTGTAATTAGTGGAGTGCCTCAGTGCTGGGGCCTCAATTATTTACAATACATACTTATGACTGAGATGAGGGAAGTGAATGTACTATTGCCAAGTTTGCGGATGACACAAAAATAGATGGGAAGGTAAGTGGTGAAGATGACACAAGGAGTCATCAGAGGGATATAGACGGGTTAAGTGAGTGGGCAAAAACTTGGCAGATGGAATATAATTTGGGAAAATGTGAGGTTATGCACTTCAGCAGGGCAGAGGAGCTGAATATTATTTGAATGAAGACTGCAGAAGGCTGCAGCACAGAGGGATCTGGGAGTCCTTGTGCACAAATCCCAAACAGCTAACATACAAGTTCAACAGGTAATAGGGAAGGCAAATGGAATACTGACTTTTATTTCAAAGGGAATGGAGTTTAAAATTGAGAAGTCTTGCTAAAACTATAGAAGGCACTAGTTAGACTCCCACACCTAGAACAGTTTTGGTCCCCTTATCGAAGGAAGACATACTGGCATTGGAGGCAGTCCAGAGAAGGTTCACTAGGTTGATCCCAGGGATTTTCTTATGAGGAGAGGTTGAGTAGGTTGGACCTGCACTCAATGGAGTTCTGAAGAATGAAAAGTGATCTTATTGAAACATATAAAATTTTTAGGGGGTTTGATGGGTAGATGCTGAGGGGTTGTTACCCCTTGTGGGAGAGTCTAGGACCAGAGGCCATAATCTCAGAGTAAGGGATCGCACATTTAAAACAGAGATGGAAGGGGAATTTCTTCTCTCAAATGGTAGTCAATCTGTGGAATTCTTTACTGCAGAGGGCTGTTGAGGCTGGGTCATTAAGTATATGAGGCAGACAGATTTTTAATCAGTAAGGGAATCAAGGGTTATGGGGAAAAGGCAGGAAAGTGGAGTTGAGGATTATCAGATATAGCCATCAGCCATTAAGGTGAAGGAACCCTTAGGGGGAAGTGACCATAATATGATAGAATTTACCCTGCAATTTGAGAGGAAAAAGTTGGAATCAGATGTAACGGTATTACAGTTGAATAAAGGCAACTACAGAGGCATGAGGGAGAAGCTGGCCAGAATTGACTGAGAGATGAGCACACCAGGAAAGACAGTGGAACAGCAATGGCAGGAGTTTCTGGGAGTAATTTGGGAGACACAGCAAAAATTCATCCCTAGGAAGAAGATGCATACTAAAGGGAGGACGAGGCAACCATGGCTGACAAGGGAAGTCAGGGAACAGCGTAAAAGCTAAAGAGAAAGCATACAATGCGGTGAAGAGCAGTGGGAAACCAGGGGATTGGAAAGCCTACAAAGACCAACAGAGGACAACTAAAAAAGAAATAAGGAGGGAGAAGATTAAATATGAGGGCAAACTAGCCAGTAATATAAAAGAAGATTGCAAGAGTTTTTTTTAGATATATTAAGGGTAAGAGAGAGGCAAAAGTAGACATTGGGCCGCTGGAAAATGACGCTGGAGAAGTAGTAGTGGGGAACAAAGAAATGACGGAGGAACTGAATAGGTACTTTGCGTCAGTCTTCACAGTGGAAGACATGAGTGACATCCCCAAAGTTCAAAACAGTCGGGGGGCAGAGGTGAGTATGGTGGCCATTACCAAGGAGAAGGTGCTAGGAAAACTGAAAGGTCTGAAGGTGGATAAATCACCTGGACCAGATGGATTACACCACAGAGTTCTGAAGAGATAGTGGAGGCGTTAGTGGTGATCTTTCAGGAATCACTGGAGTCAGGGAGGGTCCCAGAGGACTGGAAAATCGTTAATGTAACCCCCCTGTTTAAGAAGGGAGTGAGGCAAAAGACGGGAAATTACAGGCCGATTAGCCTGACCTCGGTCGTTGGTAAGATTTTAGAGTCCATTATTAAGGATGAGATTTCAGAATACTTGGAAGTGCATGGTAAAATAGGGCAAAGTCAGCATGGTTTCATCAAGGGGAGGTCATGCCTGACAAATCTGTTAGAATTCTTTGAGGAGGTAACGAGTAGGTTAGACAAAGGAGAGGCAATGGATGTTATCTACTTGGACTTCCAGAAGGCCTTTGACAAGGTGCCGCACAGGAGGCTGCTCATGGTGTTACAGGCAAGGTACTAGCATGGATAGCAGATTGGCTGTCTGGCAGGAGGCAGAGAGTGGGGATAAGGGGGTCCTTCTCAGGATGACAGCCGGTGACCAATGGAGTTCCGCAGGGGTCAGTGTTGGGACTACAACTTTTCACTTTATACATTAATGATCTAGATGAAGGAACTGAGGGCATCCAGGCTAAGTTTACAGATGATACAAAGATAGGTGGACGGACAGGTATTATAGAGGTGGCGGGGAGGCTGCAGAAGGATTTGGACAGGTTAGGAGAATGGGCAAAGAAGTGGCAGATGGAATACAATGTGGGGAAGTGTGAGGTCATGCACTTTGGTAGGAAGAATAGAGGCACAGACTAGTTTCTAAATGGGGAGAGAATTCAGAAATCTGGAGTGCAAAGGGACTTGGGAGTCCTAGTCCAGGATTCTCTTAAGGTTAACTTGCAGGTTGAGTCGGTAGTTAGGAAGGCAAATGCAATGTTGGCATTTATTTCGAGAGGACTAGAATATAAAAGCAGGGATGTGCTGCTGAGGCTTTATAAGGCTCTGGTCAGACCACATTTAGAATATTGTGAGCAATTTTGGGCCCCGTATCTCAGGAAGGATGTGCTGGCCCTGGAGAAGGTCCAGAGGAGGTTCACGAGAATAACCCCAGGAATGAAAGGCTTAACATATGAGGAACGTTTGAAGACTCTGGGTCTATACTCAATGGAGTTTAGAAGGATGAGGGGGGATCCGATTGAAACTTACAGAATACTGAGAGGCCTGGATAGAGTGGATGTGGTGAAGATGTTTCCATTAGTAGGAGAGACTAGGACCCAAGGGCACAGCCTCAGAGTAAAGGGAAGACCTTTTAGAACAGAGATGAGGAGAAACTTCTTTAGCCAGAGAGTGGTGAATCTATGGAATTCATTGCCACACTAGGCTGTGGAGGCCAGGTCATTGAGTGTATTTAAGACCAAGATAGATAGGTTCTTGATTGGTAAGGGGATCAAAGGTTACGGGGAGAAGGTGGGAGAATGGGGTTGAGAAACTTATCAGCCATGATTGAATGGCGGGGCCAAGTGGCCTACTTTCTGCTCCTACGTCTTATGGTCTTATCTCACTGAATGGTGGAGCAGACTCGATGGGCCGAATGGCCTACTTCTGCTCCTACATGTTATGGTCTTATGGTCATTGACTGATAAGGTACCCGTCATTGGAGGTCCAGCCAACCACCACCGCCCCTATCCTCTATGGTCAATGGAGTGCCTGCAGAGAGCGGAATGAATGGAGCTGCAAGCTGTGTTGTTCTGAAGTGGGATGTGCAAGTGAATCCTGCAAGGAGTGTGGGTCTTGACACCTGACAGTGTTCTGTCACTCACCTTTCCTGCCCTCCTGAATTCCTGGATCCTCTTGCTACCAGGTTTGAGGGGCCACACTCCTACTGTTCACTTCCTCGCACACCTCCATCTAGTCTCACAAGGCTAGGGAGACTCCTCTTCCCCCCATCCTTGGGTTCTTAATTGGCTTTTGAATTATCTACCTGACTGATCCTGGGGTGGGGGTGGGATGGGTGTTTACCTCACTGCAGTTCCCTCAGATCCCTCGGCAGGACCTCCAGGTAAGAGTGAGAGATCAGTGGAGATGCTTGCCAAGGTCTTCAGCCTCAAAAATCTAAGTGCTGGTGAGTCTTTGTAACCCATGTCATTGACCCTTTAATTAGAAATCCTTCCTTTGACTGAATGAATATATCATTTCACCCGCCCTCCCTGATTGATCAGGGAACCTGGAGGTGGGATAATAATGCTGTGCCTTTGTGAAGCTTGCCAATTAATAAAATGGGTTGCCCACCCACAACTGGTCCCGCCGCTCCAGCAGGGGACTAACTGTAGGAAATTTCACCCAGGGCCTCAGTTTAAAGCCTCATTCCAAAGATGACACCTCTGACTCCCTCAATTCTGCATTGAAGTGTCAGCCTAGATATTGTGCTCAAAGTCTGGAGTCAAATTTGAACCCACAATCTTCTGACTGAAAGGCAAGAGTGCTACCATCGAGTCATGGTTTACAGAAAGGGACAGGCTTCACAAATCAGCCTTACTTGTTGTCATGATTGCATACAAACCAAGGCTGAGTGGAGCCTAGTCTTGTAAAATTGCTACTGTAATATCCATAAACATATCCGTAACTGCCAACTGTTCTTCGCCAAGAGAATTTGGAAAAATTTTCAGACAAAGCTCATTTAACAAAGGATAGCTTTGAGTTATTGCTTGTACTATCAGTTGACGCTGAAGTCATTTCTTTTTATAAGGCTCCAATTTTTTTTCTCAACTACAGATATCCTACAGTTCAGGCTGCCGGCCAACTTAAATACTGGATTCCCAAACTGACAACAACTTTGCACATTACAACAAAATTCTAATGAACTTGGCCTTGAGTAGGTGGACACAAGTCTATTAGATGTAGAGTCTGATCTCAGTCAAATTTACATTGGCTGCACTTGCCTCAGTGAGGGAGGGAAATTGAATGGTGAAAACCACAGTGCCAATCTTGTACTGTGCCCAGTTCTTGTTCATGCTATAGAATTAAGAGAACAGCAGTGTTAGTTCTGTCGTAGGGTCATGAGGACTCGAAACGTCAACTCTTTTCTTCTCCGCCGATGCTGCCAGACCTGCTGAGTTTTTCCAGGTAATTCTGTTTTAGTGTTTGCTTCCAGCCAGATGACTCAGCCAAAGAACAAGTACAGCGCAAGGCAACTGAAGCAATTCAAAAATACCATCTTCAACCAACAGCAGCAAACCTGGCAGCCAAAACTTCACAGCACATTACTGTATAAAACAACCACTATAACTTAAATAACACAACCCAGCTATGTACAATATATAAAATAACCCATCTTCTTTACAGTGTATAACACAGCCCAATCTATATATAGCACATTGAATAACATCATTCAACAGCTATAGTGAACAAAATAGCAATGCCACCCTTGCTGACTTCCACATTCTATAAGCTCCACTCTGTCCAAACTCCAGTACTCAAACCTTACCCACACCAAACTCCACTCACCCATCACCCCTGCCCTCACTGATCTACATTATCAGTCCCAATTCATTTTGTTTTGAGTGTAAATACCTACATGGCCTAATTCCTCTTCATCTCTGTCACATTCTCCAGTTTTTTGGCCCCCTAAACTTTGTTCCTCATTTGCTTCCCCTTCTCTTTTCCCCTTTGCAATTGATAGCTGTGCCTTCAGCCTCCTAGATTCCACTTATTGAAATTTCTCTTCCTGGACCTCTTGCACCTCCATCTCCTCTTTCAAGTCTCTTAATGTTGCAATCCTGTTACAATGAAGTGCATGCTCTAATTGTAAGTGAGAACAAGTATTACTGATTGGGAGAAAGGTTAGGGTATTATTTTAACTCTACATATATTTATATATATATGAACCAGTTTCACTTGTGTGGAGGGAAGGAAAAGGAAGTCTGTATCTGTGTTCTCTGGGTTTTGTGAATAAACCTATGTTATGGAAAGACTGGCTCCAGATTCTTTCTTTACTCAGCGAATGAGCAATGAATCGTAACAAAGTCCTCCTTAAAATTCAATACTTTGACCAAGCTTTCTCCATCCCTACAAATATCTTCTTTTTTGCATATTACATTTTTCTCACACTTCTGTGAAGAGGCTTAGGATGTTTTTCTATGTTAAAGGTCCTAGATAAATGCAAGTTGTTGCATAACACTTTATACAGTATATAATATCTATATACAGCGTAATACACAACACACCCTCTATATAATGTAATACAGAAAACTTCCTCAATTCAATCTGTATAGCATTTAACACATCCATTGTAACACCCAATCCATCCTTTATAGGGCTTAATACAGCTCATCCTCACTAACTCAAGCTAATATACCCAACCTCTATGGAGTGTATGGACAATCCAACCTATATAAAGTAAAACCGAACCCAGCCTCCAGATAGTGTACACCACATTCCAACTTGTATAAATTATCTAACAGAACGCAACATGTATACAGTGTAAATCACAATTCAACCTATATAAAAAAACAACCTATATGGTTTATATCACAAATCAACCTAAAGAGCGCATAACAGAACCCAACCTATAATGCGTATAACACAATCTAACTAATATACATTGTATAACAGAACCCAACCCATATACAATGCATATCACAACCCAATTCATATACATTGTATAAAAGAACCCCAAACAAATACAGTGTATAACAGAACACAACACATATACAGTTTATAACACACATCCCAACCAATGCACAGTATATATCACACATTCCAATCTATATACAGTGCACATCACAAATGCCAGTTCACATAGTGTATATCACATCCTAACCCATATGTAGTGTATATCACAAAACAAACCTTAGAGCATTTGATCAATATTTTCAGAATTTTTGTTTGATCCCGTATGAGGGAACCAACAAGAGGGAGAAACATACTTGACCTCATCCTCACCAACCTGCCTGCCACAGATGCATTTGTCCATGACAGTATCGTTAGGACCACTGCACAGTCATTGTGGAAACAAATTCCCATCTTCACATTGAGGATACCCTCCATCGTGTTGTGTGACACTACCACCGTGCTAAATAGGTTAGATTTCAACAGATCAAGCAACTCAAGACTGGGCATCTATGAGGTATTGTGGGCCATCAGCAGCAGCAGAATTGTACTCAAACACAATCTGTAACCTCTTGACCCAGCATATCCCCCACTCTACCATTACCACCAAGCCAGGGGATCAACCCTGGTTCAATGAAGAGTGCAGGAAGGAATGCCAGGAGCAGCACCAGGCATACCTAAAAATGAGGTGTCAACCTGGTGAAGCTATAACACAGGACTACTTGAGTGCCAAACAGCATAAGCAGCAAGTGACAAACAGAGCTAAGCGGTCCCACAATCAACTGATCAGATCTAAGCTCTGCAGTTCTGCCATATCCAGTCGAGAATGGTGGTGGACAATTAAACAACTCACTGGAAGAAGAGGCTCCACAAATATCCCCATCCTCAATGATGGAGGAACCCAGCACATCAGCACTAAAGATAAGACTGAAGCATTTGCTACAATCTTCAGCCAGAAATGCGGAGTGGATGATCCATCTTGGCCTCTGCCGGAAGTCCCCAGCATCACAGATGCCACTCTTCAGCCAATTCAATTCACTCAACATGATATCAAGAAACTGCTGAAGGCACTGGATAGTGCAAGGGCTATGGGCCCTGACAATATTCCAGCAATAGTACTGAAGACTTGCGTTCCAGAACTTGCCGCGCCCCAAGCCAAGCTATTCCAGTACAGCTACAACACTGGCATCTACCTGGCTATGTGGAAAATTGCCCAGGTATGTCCTGTACACAAAATGCACAAATCCAATCCGGCCAATTACCGCCCCATCAGTCTACGCTCGATCATTAGTAAAGTAATGGAAGGGGTCATCAACAGTGCAATCAAGTGGCACTTGCTTAGCAATATCCTGCTCACTGACGCCCAGTTTGGGTTCCACCAGGGCCACTCAGCTTCTGATCTCATTACAGCCTTAGTTCAAACATGGACAAAAGAGCTGAACTCCCAATGTGAGGTGAGAGTGACTGCCCTTGACATCAAGGCAGCATTTGACCAAGCAGTCATGGCAAAACTTGAGTCAATGGGAATCAGGGGGAAAACTCTCTGCTGGTTGAAGTCATACCTAGCACAAAGAAAGATGGTTGTGGTTGTTGAAGGTCAATCATCTCAGCTCCAGGACATCACTGCAGGAGTTTCTCAGGGTAGTGTCCTAGGCCCAACCATCTTCAGCTGCTTCATCAATGACCTTCCATCCATCATAAGGTCAGAAGTGGAGATGATCGTTGATGATTTCACAATGTTCAGCATCATTTGCAACTCCTCAGATACTGAAGTAGTCCATGTCCAAATGCAGCAAGACCTGGGCTGTCAAGTGGCAAGTAACATTCGTGCCACACAAGTGTCAGGCAATGACCATTTCCAACAAGAGAGAATCTAACCATCGCTCCTTTGACGGTCAATGGCATTACCGTCACCAAATCACCTATCAACATCCTGGGGGTTGCCATTGACCAGAAATTGAACAGGACTAGCCATATAAATACTGTGGCTACAAGAGAAAGTCAGAGGCTAAGAATCCTGCAATGAGTAACTCACCTTCTGAGTCCCCAAAGCCTGTCCGCCATCTACAAGGCACAAGTATGGAGTATGATGGAATACTCCCCATTTGCCTGGATGAATGCAGCTCCTACAATACTCAAGAAGCTTGATACCACCCAGGGCAAAGCAGCCCGCTTGATTGGCACCCCATCCACAAACATTCACTCCCTCCGCCACCACTGCACAGTAGCAGCAATGTGTACCATCTACAAGATACACTGCAGGAATTCACCAAGGCTCCTTAGACAGCACCTTCCAAAGCTACGACCATTACCATCTAGAAAGAAAAGGGCAGCAGATAGATGGGAACACCACAACCTGGAAGTTCCCCTTCAAGTCACTCACCATCCTGACTTGGAAATATATCGCCGTCCGTTCTCTGTCACGGGGTCAAAATCCTGGAACTCCCTCCCTAACAGCACTGTGTGTGTACCTACAGCACATGGACTGCAACGGTTCAAGAAGGCAGCTCCTTCTCAAGGGCAATTAGGGATAGGCAGTAAATGTTGGCCTACCCAGTGATGCCCACATCCCATAAATGAATTTTAAAAAGATGTGATGGTATACAATAATACTTAGCACCTGCCTTCTTCAGCCATTCTATTTACATGTCTTTCAATGACTCAGTCCAGTAGTGGTTTCCTCTGCCCAGATTCTTCTTTGCCTTGTATTGCATCCATGCCTGATGATCCTAAAATTATCTAGAACTTAAGAAGGATGCAACAAGCAATCATTGCTCATCCTCTCCCTTGTGGCAATGCTGCTTTCTACTGATGGTTCATATATCTCGAGTTTTGTTGGCAAAGAAAATATCCTCACATTTCATCTTCAACCAGGAATGAGCACCAGCTGCCAGGATGATTACCATGCCTCCCACCCCTTTGAACATTTCACCAGGGAGCTTGCTCTATTCACAGTATCATATAACACAAGAGTCCATTCAGCCTATTCATACCTAGGCTGGCTCTCGAAAGAGCCAGTTCCAATTAGTTCCACTCCCTGCCCTTTAACCAGAACCCTGTAATTTTTTGCCTTTTTAAGTAATTATCCAATTCCCTTTTGAAAGTTACTACTGAACCTGCTTCCACACCCTAATCAGGCAGTGCATTCCAAATCAAAATAATTCACTGTCGATTCCTTTTTCATTTATACAATCCTCTGGTCAAACAAGGCCTTTCGTCTTGACCTTATTTCAGTTCAGATCAAACATTTTGTTAAAAACAAAAAAACTGCGGATGCTGGAAATCCAAAACAAAAACAGAATTACTTGGAAAAACTCAGCAGGTCTGGCAGCATCGGCGGAGAAGAAAAGAGTTGACATTTCGAGTCCTCATGACCCTTCGACAGAACTTGAGTTCGAGTCCAAGAAAGAGTTGAAATATAAGCTGGTTTAAGGTGTGTGTGTGGGGGGCGGAGAGAGAGAGAGAGAGAGAGAGAGAGAGAGGTGGGGGGGGGGGGTGTGGTTGTAGGGACAAACAAGCAGTGATAGAAGCAGATCATCAAAAGATGTCAACAACAATGGTACAAAAGAACACATAGGTGTTAAAGTTAAAGTTGGTGATATTATCTAAACGAATGTGCTAATTAAGAATGGATGGTAGGGCACTCAAGGTATAGCTCTAGTGGAGGTTTTTTTTAAAAAAATAATGGAAATAGGTGGGAAAAGGAAAATCTTTATAATTTATTGGAAAAAAAAGGAAGGGGGAAACAGAAAGGGGGTGGGGATGGGGGAGGGAGCTCACGACCTAAAGTTGTTGAATTCAATATTCAGTCCGGATGGCTGTAAAGTGCCTAGTCGGAAGATGAGGTGTTGTTCCTCCAGTTTGCGTTGGGCTTCACTGGAACAATGCAGCAAGCCAAGGAAAGACATGTGGGCAAGAGAGCAGGGTGGAGTGTTAAAATGGCAAGCGACAGGGCGGTTTGGGTCATTTTTGCGGACAGACCGCACGTGTTCTGCAAAGCGGTCGCCCAGTTTACGTTTGGTCTCTCCAATGTAGAGGAGACCACATTGGGAGCAACGAATGCAGTAGACTAAGTTGGGGGAAATGCAAGTGAAATGCTGCTTCACTTGAAAGGAGTGTTTGGGTCCTTGGACGGTGAGGAGAGAGGAAGTGAAGGGGCAGGTGTTGCATCTTTTGCGTGAGCATGGGGTGGTGCCATAGGAGGGGGTTGAGGAGTAGGGGGTGATGGAGGAGTGGACCAGGGTGTCCCGGAGGGAGCGATCTCTACGGAATGCCGATAGGGGGGGTGAAGGGAAGATGTGTTTGGTGGTGGCATCATGCTGGAGTTGGCGGAAATGGCGGAGGATGATCCTTTGAATGCGGAGGCTGGTGGGGTGATAAGTGAGGACAAGGGGGACCCTATCATGTTTCTGGGAGGGAGGAGAAGGCGTGAGGGCGGATGCGCGGGAGATGGGCCGGACACGGTTGAGCGCCCTGTCAACGACCGTGGGTGGAAAACCTCGGTTAAGGAAGAAGGAGGACATGTCAGAGGAACTGTTTTTGAAGGTAGCATCATCGGAAAGATGCGACAGAGGTGAAGGAACTGAGAGAATGGGATGGAGTCCTTACAGGAAGCGGGGTGTGAGGAGCTGTAGTCGAGGTAGCTGTGGGAGTCGGTGGGTTTGTAATGGATATTGGTGGACAGTCTATCACCAGAGATTGAGACAGAGAGGTCAAGGAAGGGAAGGGAAGTGTCAGAGATGGACCACGTGAAAATGATGGAGGGGTGGAGATTGGAAGCAAAATTAATAAATTTTTCCAAGTCCCGACGAGAGCATGAAGCAGCACCGAAGTAATCATCGATGTACCGGAGAAAGAGTTGTGGAAGGGGGCCGGAGTAGGACTGGAACAAGGAATGTTCCACATACCCCATAAAGAGACAGGCATAGCTGGGGCCCATGCGGGTACCCATAGCCACACCTTTTATTTGGAGGAAGTGAGAGGAGTTGAAGGAGAAATTGTTCAGTGTGAGAACAAGTTCAGCCAGATGGAGGAGAGTAGTGGTGGATGGGGATTGTTCGGGCCTCTGTTCGAGGAAGAAGCTAAGAGCCCTCAGACCATCCTGGTGGGGGATGGAGGTGTAGAGGGATTGGATGTCCATGGTGAAGAGGAAGCGGTTGGGGCCAGGGAACTGGAAATTGTTGATGTGACGTAAGGTGTCAGAGGAATCACGGATGTAGGTGGGAAGGGACTGGACAAGGGGAGAGAGAAGGGAGTCAAGATAACGAGAAATGAGTTCTGTGGGGCAGGAGCAAGCTGACACGATCGGTCTACCGGGGCAGTTCTGTTTGTGGATTTTGGGTAGGAGATAGAAGTGGGCCGTCCGAGGTTGGGCGACTATCAGGTTGGAAGCTGTGGGAGGGAGATCCCCAGAGGAGATGAGGTCAGTGACAGTCCTGGAAACAATGGCTTGATGTTCAGTGGTGGGGTCATGGTCCAGGGAGAGGTAGGAGGAAGTGTCTGCGAGTTGACGCTCAGCCTCCGCGAGGTAGAGGTCAGTGCACCAGACAACAACAGCACCACCCTTGTCAGCGGGTTTGATGACAATGTCAGGGTTGGACCTGAGAGAATGGAGTGCAGTAAGTTCAGAGAGAGACAGGTTAGAATGGGTGAGAGGAGCAGAGAAATTGAGACGACTAATGTCGCGCCGACAGTTCTCAATGAAAAGATCAAGAGAAGGTAAGAATCCAGAGGGAGGGGTCCAGGTGGAGGGAGAATATTGGAGATGGGTAAAAGGATCCGTTGAACTGGGAGAGGACTCCTGCCCAAAGAAGTGAGCCCGGAGACGAAGACGGCGGAAGAAGAGTTCAGCATCATGCCGAGTCCGAAATTCATTGAGGTGAGGGCGTAAGGGTATGAAACTAAGTCCTTTGCTGAGCACTGAACGTTCAGCATCGGAGAGGGGAAGGTCAGGGGGTATAGTGAATACACGGCTGGGGCTGGGATTGGAAGAAAGGGTGGGGACGGAGGGACAGGCAGGGGTGGAGGGTCCTAGATGGGTGTTGGTGTCGATGAGTTGTTGGAGCTTGCATTCCTTAGTACTTGAGAGAAAGAGAAAAAGTTTCTTGTTGAGGCGTCGGATGAGCCGAAGGATAAAATGAAACTGGGGGCACGCGCAGCTTTGAAAAAGGGTGCGGCGGTGCTGCTGGAGGGAGAGGTCGAGTGTGTTCATATGGCGGCGCATGGCACTGAGTGTGGATTTCAGAATGTGACGGGAACAGCAGTCCGAGAAACGTTTTATGTCCCGGAGATACCTGTAATCCTGGGTGGTTTCGAAACATGAGGGGTGGAATTTCATTTTGCTGGCTCTGTAAAATCTGTTTGCCAGACTTTGGGCGACATTCCTACTTTCAGCAGTAACACAGCATCACTAGCAAATATCACACCATTTGTCCTCTTCATTTAACATCTCCATTCATACCATCTAGACAGATCCTTATAATTGCAGCTAAAATTACATTGATACATATAAGAACCATAACACTGCCTTGCCTCATTTCTTCAGCAATTTAAATCACTCAGACAACTCACAGCATAAGCACACCCAGCATTTGAAAAACAGTCATACACAGTGCAGACTTACGATCCTATTTACATTCAGGCCACAGCTCCATATTATTGCTCACAATCTGTCTCTTCAGACCTTGTCAAATACTTATCTGAAAACACTCTCAATGAGATATTAGTTATTTTCGTGGTATTTTTCAGATTGTTGCCTAAGGGTAAACAAATTAATATAATTTGCCTCAGTTATAGCTCATTGCATTCCAACAAGAAGTTAATGATATTTTTTATTTGCAATTTGATTACCCAAGACTGACAAATACTTTATCAGTTACGCCCAGGAGGCTAATTCCAGAGTAGATTTTACACTAGTTTTTATCCCCTCTTTTGAAATATCATTCCTTCTATTCCTTTTCACTGTCCGTAGGAAAATGTTCAGTCTTCTTTATTTTATTGCTGTCAGGGGACTAAAACCTCACTCTATATATAGCAGCATGGTTAATTTGTAAACTCTTTAAAACTGGACAAAGGCTTTAAAATGACTGAAGCCATGGCTGGCTATGGCTCACGCAAAATGAATTTCTGGCCTTCAGAACAGCAGCAATCTCGTTATCTCTGAAGAGGTGCTAATGCCTCCTGTGACAGCAGAGATCAACTCCCAAGGAAACGTACAAGTTCCTTTACATTTCTAAGGCAAGGCCCTGGTCAATGGAGACCATCGGTGTCCAAAGACAAAAGGATCCTGACACCTCTGTTGAACTTATTAATGGGTGAAACATTAACTCCCTCAAGAATCTAGACAAGGAATATACAACCTTGTCCAAACCAAGGTGGAGAAGTGGGAGTCAAGTCACATAACACCTCCCCAACCACAAGCTGCTAAAACCTGTAATATTGCTTTGTGGAGCTGAAAAAGGCAGGCTGACAATTTCCATCTAGCAGGCAGCAACAGAAAAAGGACTCTGTCTAGGTCTTTTGAATACCTGGCTCCTCATCCACACTGTTTCTATTGGAACTCCCGTACCTGCGCCTACAAGACAATTTCATCTCCAAGTGCCTATCCCATCCTGGAAGTCATCTCTACTGGAAAAGTAAATTATCTAGCAGCGGTTCAGGCTGCTGACCTCTGTGAAAGAATACAGCATTGGACTTTGATTCTGGACTCATATGAAACAATAATTTTGTCTGTGGTCTTTGCCCTGTACCTCTTTCTGTTCACTATCCCACCTTTATTGTATGAATGAAAAGGAGGCCACATTGCAACCCTCCTCTTGCGCTTCAGTGTGCAAACAAATTAACATTTTTTAGTCCATCCAATCTCAAGTTTGCTGTGGGATTATTAATAGGGAATTGGATCACACACAAAACTGAGGGGCTGGGAAAGTACGCCACCGCATATAAAGGGGGAAATCAAACATCAAAGACATCTTTCTGTTTACGGATGGGTGGCGAGAGGATAAATCGGGGTTGTTTAAATTAAACTGCCTCCTATCTGTAACATTATAGATTGTGGATGACCTGAACTCCCATTTCCCCAGATAGCTTAACAACTTCCATATTAACATGTCGTTCACAATCTATTCCTCACCAGCTTTTCCAATAGGTGGAACATATTTAAAGTCCTCCCTCCCTTCATTTCTTCCTTCCATCCATTGTATTGTTGAGGCCTTTCTCACTTTGGAAATAATAATTTGTATGCTGAGAGACTTCCAGTGAAGATCTTTTGGTTAAATCCTTTTCCCCTCTCTTTTTGATCTGTTTCTGCTATTTTATGGTGCTTGAATTTCTAGCTGGTCCATTCCACTTTCTCCCTCTTGGGCCTCCTTAGGTCTCATTAAGGTCTAACAGACTGACTATCCATAGAAAACAGTTAGAATGTCCTCTAATGAAATGACAGTATGTGCCCCTTTGGCAGTGTATTGTTGTGTTTGGGAAGGCAGGGCTGGGCTAGCAAGGGACTGCATAGCACATTTGTGCACCTTGGCAACCCTTCACTGGTCCCTCATTTCGAGCTCTGAAAAGCTGCGATATGGCGGGAGTTGGGAGTTTGGGGGCGGGGGCGGGGGCGGGAGCAGGAACGGGATCGTCAAGGAGAAAACCGTAGTGACACTATTACTAAATTCAAAAAAATCTACATGAATACGTTACTTGTCACAAACTCTCCCAAAAAAATAGGTTATCAGGGAAGAAGGTGCACACACCACAAGGTACAGAAATTGCTAAAAAAATGTTCACTGGCATCATTGGGCATGTTAAATGAAACTTTCATAAGTGCTTTCATTTAAGAAACTTTCAAACATTCATGAATGCATTTCTAAACAGCAGAACAAAAACAGAATTACCTGGAAAAACTCAGCAGGTCTGGCAGCATCGGCGGAGAAGAAAAGAGTTGACGTTTCGAGTCCTCATGACCATGAGGACTCGAAACGTCAACTCTTTTCTTCTCCGCCGATGCTGCCAGACCTGCTGAGTTTTTCCAGGTAATTCTGTTTTTGTTTTGGATTTCCAGCATCCGCAGTTTTTTTGTTTTTTTTTTCTAAACAGCAGGTCAGTTTGCTCACACTATTTTCTTTAACAACAGCTCTCCACAGAGAGAAATAAATAACGGAGCCACTGGATAATGTCTAGCAAAACAACAGCCATTCAGTATACAGAGTGTAAAGTAATCCAGTCAATGTACCGAATTCTAAATAACCAAGTCATTATACATCATACAAAATAACCTAGTCAATATACAGTGTCTTAAATAACCTCAGTCACTATACAAAATAACCAAGTCACTATACAGAGTATAAAATAACATCTTTTATTTATTTAGTAGCTTTAATACAATATTCCAAAGCACTTCACAGGAGCAATATAAATCAAAATTTGACACCATACCACATAATGAGGTATTAGGACTGTCATGTCCCTAAGACATAAAAGAGATCATAAACTATTTTAATCAAACCTTTTTTTTTTGCTTATTTAAAAAGTGGACTTTGCAAAGCCAAAATATGGCTGCTACAGGTCACATGATTCCCTAATTGGCTACAGTTTGTGGAAGTTTCCAACAGCAGTTACAGGACAGAAGCTCAACCCTCATCCTTGTGGAATCTCACGCCTTGTGATGATGCATTACAATCAACAAAACCAGGGAACAGCAGACGATCTGTCTCCCCAGCCTGGCCTTATAACAAAGGGAGAACCATTGAAACTCGTTATATCTGCAAAAGCATTAATAGCCATCATCTATCTCTTAAAAGGGAAAATGGATATTGACCAGAGGCATAGAAACTGCATGTTAGCCTGCAACTGGCTCATTAATGGGCAACATCACATGAGCTACATTTCTGGCCTTTGCCAAGTTTTTATATTACATTTCTAAACTCAGTCTGCTGTTTAACCTCCAGCCTGCAAACACCACAGCAGGACTCCAGGTTGACCAACAGCCTGCATTAAGTCAAAGCCTCCTTGAAGCCTGTTTCTTTGGAATTTCCTGAACAATAAGAAGATAGGACCAAGTCTCTGTCTACCAACCTCATCTCACTGCGTCACCCTCAACTTTAAAAGAATTCTGCAACTCCTGCTTCAGCTAGCTGAGCCTGGCTAAACTGTAACTCCTCCATGAAGGAGCACTCACTGGACTCGGACTATCTGAACTCTTGCAATCACGTGAACTGATATCCAAAACAAAAACAGAATTACCTGGAAAAACTCAGCAGGTCTGGCAGCATCAGCAGAGAAGAAAAGAGTTGACGTTTCGAGCTCTCATGACCCTTCAACAGAACTGAGTGAATCTAAGGAGAGGGGTGAAATATAAGCTGGTTTAAGGTGGGGGGGGTGGGGTTTGGCTGGAGGGAGAGAAGTGGGGGGGGGGGGGTGTGGTTGTAGGGACAAGTAAGCAGTGATAGGAGCAGATAATCAAAAGATGTCACAGACAAAAGAACAAAAGAACACAGAGGCGTTGAAGTTGGTGATATTATCTAAACGAATGTGCTAATTAAGAATGGATGGTAGGGCACTCAAGGTACAGCTCTAGTGGGGGTGGGGTGGAAAGGCTAGCAGGACATAAAAGATTTAAAAATAATGGAAATAGGTGGGGAAATAGGTGAGTTGATATCCATACCTATGGTTCTTTTTTCCTCAAGTTATTCATGGTTGTGAAAACTCCTCTTTCCTATCTTCTTATTGTGTGCTTGTGTGCGTGTGTGTATGAAGTTGTGACCATTCCCCAGGTTTGAATATATGAATAAACTATACTTTTGATTTAACTCTAAAGAGAAATTGCTGCGAGTCACTTCAAAATTGATGTCACAAACAAAGGGTCTGGGGAAACATACCACAGCCTGTTTCAAAAATTAAAACACCTCTGCTTATGGACAAATGGTGAGAAAAATAAAGGAGTTCGGTTTGCCTCTCTCCCCTGTCCGTAACAGGGCAGATAACCTAAAGCTTGGTCAAAGAGGTAAGCTTTAAATTGCGTAATCAAGGAAGGTGACAAGGTGGAGAGGTTTAAGGAGAGAATTTCAGAGCTCAGAATCAAGGAACTGAAAGCACAGGTGGAGTGGTTAAAATCAGTTATGCTCGATGGGCCAGGATTAGAGAACTGCAAAGATCTCGGAGGCTTGTGTGGCTGAAGGAGATACGGAAATTCGGAGGGGCGAGTCCATAGTGGGATTTAAAAACAAGAAAGAGAATTTTACAACTGGGGCATTGCTTCTTGTTCATCCTTTGAGACGAAGATGACCATGTTCATCATCTGGAGCATTTGATGGGTTTGAGTGGGTAGGTAAGTGACTGCAAAGGCCGATCTGTGCCCGGAAGGTTCTGCTGTAAATAGGACAGGATACCACAGACGACTGAGTTTTGGACAAGTTGCTGGCTAGGGATTTCCTCTCCTTGCGTTTTCTCTCTGCCTCTAATATGTATTGGCTTTCGAATGAGGCTGCACCGTTTTTTATTTGGTGGTGCCAGGTGCAGTGATCCTGAGTAACTGTTAGGAAATAGAGATAGCTTAAGTAAGTTATACTTGTATTTGTGGGCATTAGGAATGAGTTCCAGCTTTAAAGTTTAAGTTTGATTTGTACTTCTGGATCTGTGCATTAGGAAAGGTCAAATGGAGTTTTAGTTTCACTTTAAAAGGCTGCTTGCATTTCTAATGAGATGTTTACGACCCCTATAAAGTGAAAGTAAACACAAGAGTAGAAAGAACATGCTGTTGCTTAGCAACAGGGGGCCAGATAGGCAGGTCCTTCCCACAGACACACACGCAGAAGAAAGACAGCAGTTTGTTTTGGAAGCTATTTTGAAGGCAGCTGTGAAGCAGAAACAGTCTTAAAGGGGACAGAGGGCAAGTCCCCCAAGCTAAGAAAAAGCCCAAAAGTCCAGGGCAGTGGAAGAAGAGAAAGTCCAAAGAAGACCTTCTAGTTAAAGGAAGAACAGGAACCTGGGAAAAGGTCCTGCTAAGTGAAGTTAAGAATGGGGGCAGAGAGAAAGGCTCCAAGCTTCAAATTTAAAGTGAGAACAGCTTGCAAGAAGGTTCAAAGAGACAACTGAAGGTCTGTCATTCTTTGCTATGGGCATGTGAAGCAGTGGTGTACTGTTAAGGCTGAGTTGGTGAGCCAGAGAAGAGGAATATCAGGAAAGTTTGAAACCCTGGAGGTGAACCCTTGTGGAAGGTGTCTGAGCGAAAACATCAGTTTGGGAGAAGATTCCAAGGTGAGGCCCTGGAGAAGTGGAGATTAGAATCCCTCATGTGAAGGGCAGAATTCAGTGAGACTGGTTGGCTCACAGTGTGACAAGCGTATGGGGAGAGTTGAGGAGAAATCCATAGCATCTGTTTGATGTGGCATCTGTCACTTGGTTTCCGAGTGTGGTGTGTCTGACCATAGGTTTACAAGTACAGTTTATTTACTGTATTTACTGTGAACATTAGAGTATAAGATAGCTTTTGTAACTTGTATACAGATTCGTAAGGATAACACATCTGTAAAGGTATAGTTGTGGGTGAAAGAGTATTGTAATATAGTTCCGCTTGTTGAATAAATGTTTTATTCTTTTATTAAAAGTTCATCAGCTGACTCCTATGCCTCTGTTCAGTAGGTACTCTCCATGTATCTAAACAAACAAAAATAAAAGTTAGGATTTATCAAACTG
Organism: Carcharodon carcharias; assembly: GCF_017639515.1. Taxonomy (NCBI): domain Eukaryota; kingdom Metazoa; phylum Chordata; class Chondrichthyes; order Lamniformes; family Lamnidae; genus Carcharodon; species Carcharodon carcharias. Next base: position 80,792,103 of record NC_054476.1, read on the forward strand.
GGTTCTACTCTGGGATCAGGCTTGTCCAGGGGTAACCTCAGCTCAGATCATAGCAGTGACCTTCTCCCAGCACTCGAAGCCGATATCAAACTCCTAAGTGAAGTCTTCACAGTATTCTCGTGGCACTTCCTTGGACCACCATGAGGACACACTCCAGACTCATGCTCTCTATAGAAGGTTTGTTTTGGTAAGCAAGTGTCAGGCATTCTGATTACATGACCATTGCTTAATCAGGAGCCAGAGAGAGGGGAAGAGAGAATCGTAGAATCATAAGAACAGGGCGAATGGGTGAACGGGATTTTGTGCAAGTCAGTGAAGGACAGCAGATTTTTGGATGACATCAAGTTTACAGATTCAACCTCTATACAGAAAATAAGGTAACCCAGACACTATAGGGAATATAAGATATCCCAGTCACAATATAGTTTTAAAATAACTTGGTCAGTATACAGTGTATAAAATATCCAGTAACTATAAATATATAAAAGATCCAACAACTATACAAAACATAAAATAACCCAGTCACTATACAGTGTAGGAAATAACCCAGTGTCTATAGTTAACCAGTCAGTATACACTATATATTAAATAACCAAGTCACTAAACAGTGTGTAAAATAACCAAGAGTAGGGATCAGCAGGTTAATCCAGGTAGCCTACCTGAGAAGCTGGCATAAATGGGCAAGCCCCACCCCCTCCAACCAACCTTCTCTCCCCCCACCCCCACCAAGGTTCTCGACCCCTCACCACCAGGCTTTCAAAGACCCCAGACCTCCAAACTTTGATTCTTTCCCCACCCCTCAGCATGAGGCCTCTGACTGCCCCCCTCAGCCTCCTGACTTCCACCCTGGGATCAACTGCCCACCCGATTGATTTCCCCCCTTTCCCCACCCCTCTACTCTTGTGGGTCTGGCCAGTAAAAAGTTCCCTCTACATGTCTGTCATTCTCTATTCATGCAGAGCAGTGCAAAATAGTTTTCTGATCAGGCTACTTTCAGTGATCATGAGGTTTGTCTTGTGACCCAGAATTACAGCATTACTCTCAGTTGTCCCATTCAAATTTCAGTTAGAAGGAAACTAAAAGAATGTAAATGATGAACTTCTGAACTAAAACTTAAACACATAAAACATTAGTACCTACGATGAGTAAACTTAATCCAGAAATTTCCATTCACAAACCATACTCAAACCCCGTACATATAATTCCCAACATCCAAAATTGAAAAAACACAGCACACAATTATCATTCTTTTTCTGAGTATGTAGTATCTTGTCACTTTCATGAAATAAATTTTATGAAACCCTAAAACAATGTGCTAATTTTACAAGTAGAACACCACACACTTAAACAATTGGTGAACCTGTCCAAATAAGTGTGCATCACTGTGTCAATGGTTGTGTGGTCAGGTCAGTGCATTCCTTAATTATGGTATCATACTAAGCCCAAGTAGTTTTCTCTATGCAACTGTTTAACAACAACTGGTGTTTATATAACATCGTTTGACATGGAGAATGCCCCAAAGTACTTCACTGGAGCATTGTCAGACAAAAAGTGACATCAAGTCACATACTCAGGTACTAGGACCGGTGAGCAAAAGCTTGATCAGTGATTTTAAGTGGCAGGTTTTAAGGAGCATCTTAACTATTATTCTTTGCGTAACTCATCACTAAGTATCTCCTGTCATAGATCTGATTCACTCATCTGCACCTGATATACTCTGTTACTCCAACAGATTATAGTGGCACAGTTATAGGGAGACATTACATAGTGGTAATGTCACTAGAATGGTAACCTAGAGGCCCAGGGTAATGTTCTGAGGATGTGGGTTCAAATCCCATTACAGCAGCTGGTGGAATTTGAGTTCAATCAATAAATCTGGAATTGAAAGCTAGTCTCAATAATGCTGCCTGTGAAACTATCATTGATTGTTGTAAAAACCCATCTGATTCACTCTGCCATCCTTACCTGGTCTGGCCTATATATGACTCCAGACCCACAGTAATGTAAAAGCAAAATATTGTGGATGCTGGAAATCTGAAACAAAAACAGAAAATGCTGGAAAAACTCAGAGCTCTGAAGAAGGGTCATACGGACTCGAAATGTCAACTCTGTTTCTCTCTCCACAGATGCTGTCAGACCTGCTGAGTTCTTCCAGCATTTTCTGTTTTTGTCCCACAGTAATGTGGTTGACTCTTAATTGCCCTCTGAAATGGCCTAGCCAGCCACTCAGTTCAAGGGCAATTAGGGATGGGCATCAAATGCTGGCCTTGCCAGCGATACTCACATCCCATGAACGAATGAAAAAGTTAATAACATCCTTGCCTCGGAGTCAGATGGTTGTGGGTTCCAGTCTCACTCAGAGACTTAAGCACAACAGTCTTGACTGACAATCCAGTGCAGCACTAATTGGAGTGTTGCGCTTTTGGAGGTGCTATTTTCAGGTGAGATGTTAAACTGAGGCTCCCTCTGCTCATTTGGGTGGATGTAAATGATCCCATGGCACTATTTTGAAGAAAAGCAGGGGAGTTATCCCTGATGTCCAGGTCAATATTTATCCCTCAATCAATATCGCAAAAAACAGATTGTCTGGTCATTATCGTTCCAGTATGTGGTAGCTCACTGTGAGCAAATTGGTTGGGAGATTTCCTATCTTACAACAGTTTCCACACTTTAAAATTATTTCACTGGCTGTAAAGTGCTTTGGGATGTTCTGAGGTCATGAAGGTGCCATGTAAATGCAAGGTTTTTTTTACTTATGTAATACATAACAATTTATATCTACCTGTCCTGGTAATTCACTACTCTCTAGTTATTCTCAATATAACTCATTGCTGTGGATTTGTTAACAGCCTGTGCAACTCAGAGTAATGGTTTTGTTCCTGTCCATATCCATGCAACTCCATCCTCACTGTTTGTACTGAATTATACTGTCCACCGGTCCTGAGTGCCCCAAACTATAAATACAATCCAGCAAACATCACTTTGTAGCCACACTCCAGCAAAAAGTAACATGTATGAGGGGAGGAGCTTAACTAACAGGTGAGAGAAACTTCTGAAGTTGCAGGTAGGCACAAAGGTTACAATGAGAGGGCGAATTTTCATCAGGAAGCAGATTGCACACGCACACACAAACACTTCACACAAACTTTACACACAAAACACTTTACGCACAAACACTTCACGCACAAACACTTCACGCACAAACACTTCACGCACACTTTACACAAACTTTACACACAAACACTTTACACAAACTTTAAACACAAACACTTTACACAAACTTTACACGCAAACACTTTACACAAACTTTACACGCAAACACTTTACACAAACTTTACACACAAACACTTTACACAAACATTTCACACAAACTTTACACAAACACTTTTTACACAAACACCTTACACAAACACTTCTCACATAAACACTTTACACACTTTACACAAACACTTTACACAAACACTTCACACACAAACACATTACACAAACTTTACACAAACACTTCTCACACAAACACTTCTCACACAAACTTTACACACACTTCACACAAATACTTTACACAAACAATTCACACAAAAACACTTTACACAAACATTTCACACACAAACACTTCACACTCAAACACTTCACACACAAACACTTCACACACAAACACTTCACACACAAACACTTCTCACACAAACACTTTACACAAACACTTCACACACAAACACTTTACACAAACACTTCTCACACAAACACTTGTCACACAAACACTTTTCACACAAACACTTTACACAAACTTTACACAAACACTTCTCACACAAACACTTTACACAAACACTTCACACACAAACACTTTACAGAAACTTTACACAAACACTTCTCACACAAACACTTTACACACAAGCACTTTAAACAAACTTTACACACAAACACTTTACACAAACTTTACACAAACACTTCTCAAACAAACACTTCACACACAAACACTTTACACAAACTTTACACACAAACACTTTACACAAACTTTACACAAACACTTTACACACACTTTACATAAACTTAACACAAACACTTCTCACACAAACACTTTACACAAACAATTCTCACACAAACACTTTACACAGACACTTTACACACAAACACTTTACACACAAACACTTTACACACAAACACTTCTCACACAAACTTTACACAAATACTTCTCACACAAACTTTACACAAACACTTTTACACAAACTTTACACAAACACTTCACACACAAACACTGTACACAAACTTTACACAAACACTTCACACACAAACAAATTACACAAACTTTACACAAACACTTCACACACAAACAATTCACACACAAACACTTTACACACAAATACTTTACACACAAACACTTTACACAAACACTTCACACAAATTTTACACAAACACTTCACACAAAAACACTTCACACACAAACACTTCTCACACAAACACTTTACACAAACACTTCTCACGCAAACACTTTACACAAACACTTCTCACACAAAAATTTCTCACACAAACACTTTACACAAACACTTCTCACACAAACACTTTACACAAACACTTCTCACACAAACTTTACACAAACACTTCTCACACAAACACTTTACACAAACTTTACACAAACACTTCTCACACAAACACTTCTCACACAAACAATTCTCACACAAACACTTCACACACAAACACTCTACACAAACTTTACACAAACACTTCTCACACAAACACTTTACACAAACACTTCTCAAACACTTTACACAAACACTTCTCACACAAACACTTTACACAAACTTTACACAAACACTTCTCACACAAACACTTCACACACAAACACTTTACACAAACTTTACACAAACACTTCTCACACAAACACTTTACACAAACACTTCTCACACAAACACTTTACACAAACAATTCTCACACAAACACTTTACACAGACACTTTACACACAAACACTTTACACACAAACACTTTACACACAAACACTTCTCACACAAACTTTACACAAATACTTCTCACACAAACTTTACACAAACACTTTTACACAAACTTTACACAAACACTTCACACACAAACACTGTACACAAACTTTACACAAACACTTCACACACAAACAAATTACACAAACTTTACACAAACACTTCACACACAAACAATTCACACACAAACACTTTACACACAAATACTTTACACACAAACACTTTACACAAACACTTCACACAAATTTTACACAAACACTTCACACAAAAACACTTCACACACAAACACTTCTCACACAAACACTTTACACAAACACTTCTCACGCAAACACTTTACACAAACACTTCTCACACAAAAATTTCTCACACAAACACTTTACACAAACACTTCTCACACAAACACTTTACACAAACACTTCTCACACAAACTTTACACAAACACTTCTCACACAAACACTTTACACAAACTTTACACAAACACTTCTCACACAAACACTTCTCACACAAACAATTCTCACACAAACACTTCACACACAAACACTCTACACAAACTTTACACAAACACTTCTCACACAAACACTTTACACAAACACTTCTCAAACACTTTACACAAACACTTCTCACACAAACACTTTACACAAACTTTACACAAACACTTCTCACACAAACACTTCACACACAAACACTTTACACAAACTTTACACAAACACTTCTCACACAAACACTTTACACAAACACTTCTCACACAAACACTTTACACAAACTATACACAAACACTTCTCACACAAACGCTTTACACAAAAACTTTACACAAACACTTCTCACACACTTTACACAAACTTTACACAAACACTTCTCACACAAACACTTTACACAAACTATACACAAACACTTCTCACACAAACACTTTACACAAACACTTCTCACACAAACACTTTACACAAACACTTCTCACACACACTTCTCACACAAACACTTTACACAAACTTTACACAAACAATTCTCAAACAAACACTTTACACAAACACTTCTCACACAAACATTTACACAAACTTTACACAAACACTTCACACAAAAGCACTATACACAAACTTTACACAAACACTTCACACACAAACAATTTACACAAACTTTACACGAACACTTCTCACACACTTTACACAAACTATACACAAACACTTCTCACACAAACACTTTACACAAACACTTTACACAAACACTTCACACACAAACACTACACACTTTACACAAACACTTAACACAAACGTTACACAAACACCACACACAAATACTTTACACAAGCTTTACACAAACACTTCACACACAAACACTTTACACAAACTTTATACACAAACTCTTTATACAAACTTTACACAAACACTTCACACACAAACACTTTACACAAACACTTTACACAAACTTTACCCAAACACTTCACACACAAACACTTTACACAAACACTTCACACACAAACACATTACACAAACACTTCACACACAAATACTACACACTTTAAACAAACACTTCACACACAAACACTTCACACACAAACACTTCTCACACAAACACTTTACATAAACACTTTACACAAACACTTCACACACAAACACTTTACACAAAAACTTCTCACAAACACTTTTCACACAAACACTTCTCACACAAACACTTTTCACACAAACACTTTACACAAACTTTACACAAACACTTCTCACACAAACACTTTACACAAACACTTTACACAAACACTTCACACACAAACACTTTACAGAAACTTTACACAAACACTTCTCACACAAACACTTTACACTCAAGCACTTTACACAAACTTTACACACAAACACTTTACACAAACTTTACACGAACACTTCTCACACACTTTACACAAACTATACACAAACACTTCTCACACAAACACTTTACACAAACACTTTACACAAACACTTTACACAAACACTTCACACACAAACACTACACACTTTACACAAACACTTAACACAAACGTTACACAAACACCACACACAAATACTTTACACAAGCTTTACACAAACACTTCACACACAAACACTTTACACAAACTTTATACACAAACTCTTTATACAAACTTTACACAAACACTTCACACACAAACACTTTACACAAACACTTTACACAAACTTTACCCAAACACTTCACACACAAACACTTTACACAAACACTTCACACACAAACACATTACACAAACACTTCACACACAAATACTACACACTTTAAACAAACACTTCACACACAAACACTTCACACACAAACACTTCTCACACAAACACTTTACAGAAACTTTACACAAACACTTCTCACACAAACACTTTACACTCAAGCACTTTACACAAACTTTACACACAAACACTTTACACAAACTTTACACGAACACTTCTCACACACTTTACACAAACTATACACAAACACTTCTCACACAAACACTTTACACAAACACTTTACACAAACACTTTACACAAACACTTCACACACAAACACTACACACTTTACACAAACACTTAACACAAACGTTACACAAACACCACACACAAATACTTTACACAAGCTTTACACAAACACTTCACACACAAACACTTTACACAAACTTTATACACAAACTCTTTATACAAACTTTACACAAACACTTCACACACAAACACTTTACACAAACACTTTACACAAACTTTACCCAAACACTTCACACACAAACACTTTACACAAACACTTCACACACAAACACATTACACAAACACTTCACACACAAATACTACACACTTTAAACAAACACTTCACACACAAACACTTCACACACAAACACTTCTCACACAAACACTTTACATAAACACTTTACACAAACACTTCACACACAAACACTTTACACAAAAACTTCTCACAAACACTTTTCACACAAACACTTCTCACACAAACACTTTTCACACAAACACTTTACACAAACTTTACACAAACACTTCTCACACAAACACTTTACACAAACACTTCACACACAAACACTTTACAGAAACTTTACACAAACACTTCTCACACAAACACTTTACACTCAAGCACTTTACACAAACTTTACACACAAACACTTTACACAAACTTTACACACAAACACTTTACACAAACTTTACACAAACACTTCTCACACAAACACTTCACACACAAACACTTTACACAAACTTTACACACAAACACTTTACACAAACTTTACACACAAACACTTCTCACACAAACTTTACACAAACACTTTTACACAAACTTTACACAAACACTTCACACACAAACACATTACAAAAACACTTCTCACACAAACACTTCTCACACAAACACTTTACACAAACACTTCACACACAAACACTTTACACAAACACTTCTCACACAAACACTTTACACAAACACTTCTCACACAAACACTTTACACAAAAACTTCTCACACAAACACTTCTCACACAAACACTTCTCACACAAACACTATACACACAAGCACTTTACACAAACTTTACACAAACTTTACACAAACACTTCTCACACAAACACTTCACACACAAACACTTTACACAAACTTTACACACAAACACTTTACACAAACTTTACACACAAACACTTTACACAAACTTTACACAAACACTTTACACACACTTTACATAAACTTAACACAAACACTTCTCACACAAACACTTTACACAAACAATTCTCACACAAACACTTTACACAGACACTTTACACACAAACACTTTACACACAAACACTTTACACACAAACACTTCTCACACAAACTTTACACAAATACTTCTCACACAAACTTTACACAAACACTTTTACACAAACTTTACACAAACACTTCACACACAAACACTGTACACAAACTTTACACAAACACTTCACACACAAACAATTTACACAAACTTTACACAAACACTTCACACACAAACACTTCACACACAAACACTTTACACACAAATACTTTACACACAAACACTTTACACAAACACTTCACACAAACTTTACACAAACACTTCACACAAAAACACTTTACACAAACACTTTACACAAACACTTCACACACAAACACTTCACACACAAACACTTCTCACACAAACACTTCTCACACAAACACTTCACACACAAACACTTTACACAAACACTTCTCACGCAAACACTTTACACAAACACTTCTCACACAAAAACGTCTCACACAAACACTTTACACAAACACTTCTCACACAAACACTTTACACAAACACTTCTCACACAAACTTTACACAAACACTTCTCACACAAACACTTTACACAAACTTTACACAAACACTTCTCACACAAACACTTCTCACACAAACACTTCTCACACAAACACTTTGCACAAACTTTACACAAACTTTACACAAACACTTTACACACACTTTACACAAACACTTCTCACACAAACACTTTACACAAACAATTCTCACACAAACACTTTACACAGACACTTTACACACAAACACTTTACACACAAACACTTTACACACAAACACTTCTCACACAAACTTTACACAAATACTTCTCACACAAACTTTACACAAACACTTTTACACAAACTTTACACAAACACTTCACACACAAACACTGTACACAAACTTTACACAAACACTTCACACACAAACAATTTACACAAACTTTACACAAACACTTCTCACACAAACACTTTACACACAAGCACTTTACACAAACTTTACACACAAACACTTTACACAAACTTTACACAAACACTTCTCACACAAACACTTCACACACAAACACTTTACACAAACTTTACACACAAACACTTTGCACAAACTTTACACAAACTTTACACAAACACTTTACACACACTTTACATAAACTTAACACAAACACTTCTCACACAAACACTTTACACAAACAATTCTCACACAAACACTTTACACAGACACTTTACACACAAACACTTTACACACAAACACTTTACACACAAACACTTCTCACACAAACTTTACACAAATACTTCTCACACAAACTTTACACAAACACTTTTACACAAACTTTACACAAACACTTCACACACAAACACTGTACACAAACTTTACACAAACACTTCACACACAAACAATTTACACAAACTTTACACAAACACTTCACACACAAACACTTCACACACAAACACTTTACACACAAATACTTTACACACAAACACTTTACACAAACACTTCACACAAACTTTACACAAACACTTCTCACGCAAACACTTTACACAAACACTTCTCACACAAAAACTTCTCACACAAACACTTTACACAAACACTTCTCACACAAACACTTTACACAAACACTTCTCACACAAACTTTACACAAACACTTCTCACACAAACACTTTACACAAACTTTACACAAACACTTCTCACACAAACAATTCTCACACAAACACTTTACACAAACACTTCACACACACTCTACACAAACTTTACACAAACACTTCTCACACAAACACTTTACACAAACTTTACACAAACACTTCTCAAACACTTTACACAAACACTTCTCACACAAACACTTTACACAAACTTTACACAAACACTTCTCACACAAACACTTCACACACAAACACTTTACACAAACTTTACACAAACACTTCTCACACAAACACTTTACACACAAGCACTTTACACAAACTTTACACACAAACACTTTACACAAAATTTACACACAAACACTTTACACAAACTTTACACAAACACTTCTCACACAAACACTTCACACACAAACACTTTACACAAACTTTACACACAAACACTTTGCACAAACTTTACACAAACACTTTACACACACTTTACATAAACTTAACACAAACACTTCTCACACAAACACTTTACACAAACAATTCTACACAAACACTTTACACAGACACTTTACACACAAACACTTTACACACAAACACTTCTCACACAAACTTTACACAAATACTTCTCACACAAACTTTACACAAACACTTTTACACAAACTTTACACAAACACTTCACACACAAACACTGTACACAAACTTTACACAAACACTTCACACACAAACAATTTACACAAACTTTACACAAACACTTCACACACAAACACTTCACACACAAACACTTTACACACAAATACTTTACACACAAACTTTACACAAACACTTCACACACAAACACTTCACACAAAAACACTTTACACAAACACTTTACACAAACACTTTACACAAACACTTCACACACAAACACTTCACACACAAACACTTCTCACACAAACACTTCTCACACAAACACTTCTCACACAAACATTTCACACACAAACACTTTACACAAACACTTCTCACGCAAACACTTTACACAAACACTTCTCACACAAAAACGTCTCACACAAACACTTTACACAAACACTTCTCACACAAACACTTTACACAAACACTTCTCACACAAACACTTTACACAAACTTTACGCAAACACTTCTCACACAAACACTTCTCACACAAACAATTCTCACACAAACACTTTACACAAACACTTCACACACACTCTACACAAACTTTACACAAACACTTCTCACACACTTTACACAAACTTTACACAAACACTTCTCAAACACTTTACACAAACACTTCACACACAAACACTTTACACAAACTTTACACAAACACTTCTCACACAAACACTTTACACAAACACTTCTCACACAAACACTTTACACAAACTATACACAAACACTTCTCACACAAACACTTTACACAAAAACTTTACACAAACACTTCTCACACACTTTACACAAACTTTACACAAACACTTCTCACACAAACACTTTACACAAACTATACACAAACACTTCTCACACAAACACTTTACACAAACACTTCTCACAAACACTTTACACAAACACTTCTCACACACACTTCTCACACAAACACTTTACACAAACAATTCTCAAACAAACACTTTACACAAACACTTCTCACAAACACTTTACACAAACTTTACACAAACACTTCACACAAAAGCACTTTACACAAACTTTACACAAACACTTCACACACAAACACTTTACACAAACTTTACACAAACACTTCACACACAAACACTTCTCACACAAACACTTTACACAAACTTTACACGAACACTTCTCACACACTTTACACAAACTATACACAAACACTTCTCACACAAACGCTTTACACAAACACTTTACACAAACACTTCTCACACAAACACTTTACACAAACACTTCTCACACAAACACTTCTCACACAAACACTTCTCACACAAACACTTTACACAAACACTTCTCACACAAATACTTTACACAGACACTTTACACACAAACACTTTACACACAAACACTTTACACACAAACACTTCTCACACAAACTTTACACAAATACTTCTCACACAAACTTTACACAAACACTTTTACACAAACTTTACACAAACACTTCACACACAAACACTGTACACAAACTTTACACAAACACTTCACACACAAACAATTTACACAAACTTTACACAAACACTTCACACACAAACACTTCACACACAAACACTTCACACACAAACACTTTACACACAAATACTTTACACACAAACACTTTACACAAACACTTCACACACAAACACTTTACACAAACTTTACACAAACACTTCTCACACAAACACTTTACACAAACTATACACAAACACTTCTCACACAAACACTTTACACAAACACTTCTCACAAACACTTTACACAAACACTTCTCACACACACTTCTCACACAAACACTTTACACAAACAATTCTCAAACAAACACTTTACACAAACACTTCTCACAAACACTTTACACAAACTTTACACAAACACTTCACACAAAAGCACTTTACACAAACTTTGCACAAACACTTCACACACAAACACTTTACACAAACTTTACACAAACACTTCACACACAAACACTTCTCACACAAACACTTTACACAAACTTTACACGAACACTTCTCACACACTTTACACAAACTATACACAAACACTTCTCACACAAACGCTTTACACAAACACTTTACACAAACACTTCTCACACAAACACTTTACACAAACACTTCTCACACAAACACTTCTCACACAAACACTTCTCACACAAACACTTTACACAAACACTTCTCACACAAACACTTTACACAGACACTTTACACACAAACACTTTACACACAAACACTTTACACACAAACACTTCTCACACAAACTTTACACAAATACTTCTCACACAAACTTTACACAAACACTTTTACACAAACTTTACACAAACACTTCACACACAAACACTGTACACAAACTTTACACAAACACTTCACACACAAACAATTTACACAAACTTTACACAAACACTTCACACACAAACACTTCACACACAAACACTTCACACACAAACACTTTACACACAAATACTTTACACACAAACACTTTACACAAACACTTCACACAAACTTTACACAAACACTTCACACAAAAACACTTTACACAAACACTTTACACAAACACTTCACACACAAACACTTCACACACAAACACTTCACACACAAACACTTCTCACACAAACACTTCTCACACAAACACTTCACACACAAACACTTTACACAAACACTTCTCACGCAAACACTTTACACAAACACTTCTCACACAAAAACGTCTCACACAAACACTTTACACAAACACTTCTCACACAAACACTTTACACAAACACTTCTCACACAAACTTTACACAAACACTTCTCACACAAACACTTTACACAAACTTTACACAAACACTTCTCACACAAACACTTCTCACACAAACACTTCTCACACAAACACTTTGCACAAACTTTACACAAACTTTACACAAACACTTTACACACACTTTACACAAACACTTCTCACACAAACACTTTACACAAACAATTCTCACACAAACACTTTACACACAAACACTTTACACACAAACACTTTACACACAAACACTTCTCACACAAACTTTACACAAATACTTCTCACACAAACTTTACACAAACACTTTTACACAAACTTTACACAAACACTTCACACACAAACACTGTACACAAACTTTACACAAACACTTCACACACAAACAATTTACACAAACTTTACACAAACACTTCTCACACAAACACTTTACACACAAGCACTTTACACAAACTTTACACACAAACACTTTACACAAACTTTACACACAAACACTTTACACAAACTTTACACACAAACACTTTGCACAAACTTTACACAAACTTTACACAAACACTTTACACACACTTTACATAAACTTAACACAAACACTTCTCACACAAACACTTTACACAAACAATTCTCACACAAACACTTTACACAGACACTTTACACACAAACACTTTACACACAAACACTTTACACACAAACACTTTTACACAAACTTTACACAAACACTTCACACATAAAAACGTCTCACACAAACACTTTACACAAACACTTCTCACACAAACACTTTACACAAACACTTCTCACACAAACTTTACACAAACACTTCTCACACAAACATTTCACACACAAACACTTTACACAAACACTTCTCACGCAAACACTTTACACAAACACTTCTCACACAAAAACGTCTCACACAAACACTTTACACAAACACTTCTCACACAAACACTTTACACAAACACTTCTCACACAAACACTTTACACAAACACTTCACACACAAACACTTTACACAAACTTTACACAAACACTTCTCACACAAACGCTTTACACAAACAATTCTCACACAAACACTTTACACAGACACTTTACACACAAACACTTTACACACAAACACTTCTCACAAAAACTTTACTCAAATACTTCTCACACAAACTTTACACAAACACTTTTACACAAACTTTACACAAACACTTCACACACAAACACTTTACACAAACGTTACACAAACACTTCACACACAAAAAATTTACACAAACTTTACACAAACACTTCTCACACAAACACTTTACACAAACACTTCTCACACAAATACTTCTCACACAAACACTTCTCACACAAACACTTTACAGAAACACTTCTCACACAAACACTTCACACAAACTTTACACAAACACTTCTCACACACTTTACATAAACTATACACAAACACTTTACACAAACACTTCTCACACAAACACTTTACACAAACTTTACACAAACACTTCTCACACAAACACTTCACACACAAACACTTTACACAAACTTTACACACAAACACTTTGCACAAACTTTACACAAACACTTTACACACACTTTACATAAACTTAACACAAACACTTCTCACACAAACACTTTACACAAACAATTCTCACACAAACACTTTACACAGACACTTTACACACAAACACTTTACACACAAACACTTCTCACACAAACTTTACACAAATACTTCTCACACAAACTTTACACAAACACTTTTACACAAACTTTACACAAACACTTCACACACAAACACTGTACACAAACTTTACACAAACACTTCACACACAAACAATTTACACAAACTTTACACAAACACTTCACACACAAACACTTCACACACAAACACTTTACACACAAATACTTTACACACAAACTTTACACAAACACTTCACACACAAACACTTCACACAAAAACACTTTACACAAACACTTTACACAAACACTTCACACACAAACACTTCACACACTAACATTTCACACACAAACACTTTACACAAACACTTCTCACGCAAACACTTTACACAAACACTTCTCACACAAAAACGTCTCACACAAACACTTTACACAAACACTTCTCACACAAACACTTTACACAAACACTTCTCACACAAACACTTTACACAAACTTTACGCAAACACTTCTCACACAAACACTTCTCACACAAACAATTCTCACACAAACACTTTACACAAACACTTCACACACACTCTACACAAACTTTACACAAACACTTCTCACACACTTTACACAAACTTTGCACAAACACTTCTCAAACACTTCACACACAAACACTTTACACAAACTTTACACAAACACTTCTCACACAAACACTTTACACAAACACTTCTCACACAAACACTTTACACAAACTATACACAAACACTTCTCACACAAACACTTTACACAAAAACTTTACACAAACACTTCTCACACACTTTACACAAACTTTACACAAACACTTCTCACACAAACACTTTACACAAACTATACACAAACACTTCTCACACAAACACTTTACATAAACACTTCTCACAAACACTTTACACAAACACTTCTCACACACACTTCTCACACAAACACTTTACACAAACAATTCTCAAACAAACACTTTACACAAACACTTCTCACAAACACTTTACACAAACTTTACACAAACACTTCACACAAAAGCACTTTACACAAACTTTACACAAACACTTCACACACAAACACTTTACACAAACTTTACACAAACACTTCACACACAAACACTTCTCACACAAACACTTTACACAAACTTTACACGAACACTTCTCACACACTTTACACAAACTATACACAAACACTTCTCACACAAACGCTTTACACAAACACTTTACACAAACACTTCTCACACAAACACTTTACACAAACACTTCTCACACAAACACTTCTCACACAAACACTTTACACAAACACTTCTCACACAAACACTTTACACAGACACTTTACACACAAACACTTTACACACAAACACTTTACACACAAACACTTTACACACAAACACTTCTCACACAAACTTTACACAAATACTTCTCACACAAACTTTACACAAACACTTTTACACAAACTTTACACAAACACTTCACACACAAACACTGTACACAAACTTTACACAAACACTTCACACACAAACAATTTACACAAACTTTACACAAACACTTCACACACAAACACTTCACACACAAACACTTCACACACAAACACTTTACACACAAATACTTTACACACAAACACTTTACACAAACACTTCACACACAAACACTTTACACAAACTTTACACAAACACTTCTCACACAAACACTTTACACAAACTATACACAAACACTTCTCACACAAACACTTTACACAAACACTTCTCACAAACACTTTACACAAACACTTCTCACACACACTTCTCACACAAACACTTTACACAAACAATTCTCAAACAAACACTTTACACAAACACTTCTCACAAACACTTTACACAAACTTTACACAAACACTTCACACAAAAGCACTTTACACAAACTTTACACAAACACTTCACACACAAACACTTTACACAAACTTTACACAAACACTTCACACACAAACACTTCTCACACAAACACTTTACACAAACTTTACACGAACACTTCTCACACACTTTACACAAACTATACACAAACACTTCTCACACAAACGCTTTACACAAACACTTTAAACAAACACTTCTCACACAAACACTTTACACAAACACTTCTCACACAAACACTTCTCACACAAACACTTCTCACACAAACACTTTACACAAACACTTCTCACACAAACACTTTACACAGACACTTTACACACAAACACTTTACACACAAACACTTTACACACAAACACTTCTCACACAAACTTTACACAAATACTTCTCACACAAACTTTACACAAACACTTTTACACAAACTTTACACAAACACTTCACACACAAACACTGTACACAAACTTTACACAAACACTTCACACACAAACAATTTACACAAACTTTACACAAACACTTCACACACAAACACTTCACACACAAACACTTCACACACAAACACTTTACACACAAATACTTTACACACAAACACTTTACACAAACACTTCACACAAACTTTACACAAACACTTCACACAAAAACACTTTACACAAACACTTTACACAAACACTTCACACACAAACACTTCACACACAAACACTTCACACACAAACACTTCTCACACAAACACTTCTCACACAAACACTTCACACACAAACACTTTACACAAACACTTCTCACGCAAACACTTTACACAAACACTTCTCACACAAAAACGTCTCACACAAACACTTTACACAAACACTTCTCACACAAACACTTTACACAAACACTTCTCACACAAACTTTACACAAACACTTCTCACACAAACACTTTACACAAACTTTACACAAACACTTCTCACACAAACACTTCTCACACAAACACTTCTCACACAAACACTTTGCACAAACTTTACACAAACTTTACACAAACACTTTACACACACTTTACACAAACACTTCTCACACAAACACTTTACACAAACAATTCTCACACAAACACTTTACACAGACACTTTACACACAAACAATTTACACACAAACACTTTACACACAAACACTTCTCACACAAACTTTACACAAATACTTCTCACACAAACTTTACACAAACACTTTTACACAAACTTTACACAAACACTTCACACACAAACACTGTACACAAACTTTACACAAACACTTCACACACAAACAATTTACACAAACTTTACACAAACACTTCTCACACAAACACTTTACACACAAACACTTTACACAAACTTTACACACAAACACTTTACACAAACTTTACACAAACACTTCTCACACAAACACTTCACACACAAACACTTTACACAAACTTTACACACAAACACTTTGCACAAACTTTACATAAACTTTACACAAACACTTTACACACACTTTACATAAACTTAACACAAACACTTCTCACACAAACACTTTACACAAACAATTCTCACACAAACACTTTACACAGACACTTTACACACAAACACTTTACACACAAACACTTTACACACAAACACTTCTCACACAAACTTTACACAAATACTTCTCACACAAACTTTACACAAACACTTTTACACAAACTTTACACAAACACTTCACACACAAACACTGTACACAAACTTTACACAAACACTTCACACACAAACAATTTACACAAACTTTACACAAACACTTCACACACAAACACTTCACACACAAACACTTTACACACAAATACTTTACACACAAACACTTTACACAAACACTTCACACAAACTTTACACAAACACTTCACACAAAAACACTTTACACAAACACTTTACACAAACACTTCACACACAAACACTTCACACACAAACACTTCTCACACAAACACTTCTCACACAAACACTTCACACACAAACACTTTACACAAACACTTCTCACGCAAACACTTTACACAAACACTTCTCACACAAAAACGTCTCACACAAACACTTTACACAAACACTTCTCACACAAACACTTTACACAAACACTTCTCACACAAACTTTACACAAACACTTCTCACACAAACATTTCACACACAAACACTTTACACAAACACTTCTCACGCAAACACTTTACACAAACACTTCTCACACAAAAACGTCTCACACAAACACTTTACACAAACACTTCTCACACAAACACTTTACACAAACACTTCTCACACAAACACTTTACACAAACACTTCACACACAAACACTTTACACAAACTTTACACAAACACTTCTCACACAAACGCTTTACACAAACAATTCTCACACAAACACTTTACACAGACACTTTACACACAAACACTTTACACACAAACACTTCTCACAAAAACTTTACTCAAATACTTCTCACACAAACTTTACACAAACACTTTTACACAAACTTTACACAAACACTTCACACACAAACACTTTACACAAACGTTACACAAACACTTCACACACAAAAAATTTACACAAACTTTACACAAACACTTCTCACACAAACACTTTACACAAACACTTCTCACACAAATACTTCTCACACAAACACTTCTCACACAAACACTTTACAGAAACACTTCTCACACAAACACTTCACACAAACTTTACACAAACACTTCTCACACACTTTACACAAACTATACACAAACACTTTACACAAACACTTCTCACACAAACACTTTACACAAACTTTACACAAACACTTCTCACACAAATACTTTACACAAACACTTCACACACAAACACTTTACACAAACACTTCACACACAAATACTATACATCTTACACAAACACTTCACACATAAACACTACACACTTTACACAAACACTACACACTTTACACAAGCACTTCACACACAAACACTACACACTTTACACAAACACTTCACACACAAACACTTTACACAAACTTTACACAAACACCACACACAAACACTTTACACAAACTTTACACAAACACTTCACACACAAACACTTTACACAAACTTTACACAAACACTTCTCACACACTTTACAAAAACTATACACAAACACTTTTCACACAAACACTGTACACAAACACTTAACACGCAAACACTTTACACACAAACACTTTACACAAAAACACTATACACAAACACTTCACACAAAAACACTTCACACAAAAACACTTCACACAAAAACGCTTCACACAAAAACACTTCACACACAAACACTTCACACACAAACACTTCACACAAAAACACTTTACACAAACACTTCACACAAAAACACTTCACACAAACACTTCACACACAAACACTTCACACACAAACACTTGACATACAAACACTTCACACACAAACACTTCTCACACAAACACTTCACACACAAACACTTCACACACAAACGCTTCTCACACAAACACTTCTCATACAAACACTTCTCACACAAACACTTCACACACAAACACTTTACACAAACACTTCTCACACAAACACATCTCACTCAAACACTTTACACAAACACTTTTCACACAAACTTTACACAAACACTTCTCACACAAACACTTTACACAAACTTTACACAAACACTTCTCACACAAACTCTTCTCACACAAACACTTCTCACACAAACACTTTACACAAACACTTCTCACACAAACACTTTACACAAACTTTACACAAACACTTCTCACACAAACTCTTCTCACACAAACACTTTACACAAACACTTTACACAAACACTTCACACACAAACACTTTACAGAAACTTTACACAAACACTTCTCACACAAACACTTTACACACAAGCACTTTACACAAACTTTACACACAAACACTTTACACAAACTTTACACACAAACACTTTACACAAACTTTACACAAACACTTCTCACACAAACACTTCACACACAAACACTTTACACAAACTTTACACACAAACACTTTACACAAACTTTACACACAAACACTTTACACAAACTTTACACAAACACTTCTCACACAAACGCTTTACACAAACAATTCTCACACAAACACTTTACACAGACACTTTACACACAAACACATTACACACAAACACTTCTCACACAAACTTTACACAAATACTTCTCACACAAACTTTACACAAACACTTTTACACAAACTTTACACAAACACTTCACACACAAACACTTTACACAAACTTTACACAAACACTTCACACACAAAAAATTTACACAAACTTTACACAAACACTTCTCACACAAACACTTTACACAAACACTTCTCACACAAACACTTCTCACACAAACACTTTACAGAAACACTTCTCACACAAACACTTCACACAAACTTTACACAAACACTTCTCACACACTTTACACAAACTATACACAAACACTTTACACAAACACTTCTCACACAAACACTTTACACAAACTTTACACAAACACTTCTCACACAAACACTTTACACAAACACTTCACACACAAACACTTTACACAAACACTTCACACACAAACACTTTACACAAACACTTCACACACAAATACTATACATCTTACACAAACACTTCACACATAAACACTACACACTTTACACAAACACTACACACTTTACACAAGCACTTCACACACAAACACTACACACTTTACACAAACACTTCACACACAAACACTTTACACAAACTTTACACAAACACCACACACAAACACTTTACACAAACTTTACACAAACACTTCACACATAAACACTTTACACAAACTTTACACAAACACTTCTCACACACTTTACAAAAACTATACACAAACACTTTTCACACAAACACTGTACACAAACACTTAACACGCAAACACTTTACACACAAACACTTTACACAAAAACACTATACACAAACACTTCACACAAAAACACTTCACACAAAAACACTTCACACAAAAACGCTTCACACAAAAACACTTCACACACAAACACTTCACACACAAACACTTCACACAAAAACACTTTACACAAACACTTCACACAAAAACACTTCACACAAACACTTCACACACAAACACTTCACACACAAACACTTGACATACAAACACTTCACACACAAACACTTCTCACACAAACAATTCTCACACAAACACTTTACACATAAACACTTTACAGAAACACTTCTCGCACAAACACTTCTCACACAAACACTTTACACAAACTTTACACAAACACTTCTCACACAAACACTTCATACAAACTTTACACAAACACTTCTCACACAAACACTTTACACAAACTTTACACAAACACTTCTCACACAAACACTTCATACAAACTTTACACAAACACTTCTCACACAAACACTTCATACAAACTTTACACAAACACTTCTCACACAAACACTTTACACAAACTTTACACAAACACTTCACACACAAACACTTTACACAAACACTTCTCACACAAACACTTTACACAAACCTAACAATAACACTTCTCACACAAACACTTTACACAAACTAAACACAAACACTTCTCACACAAACACTTTACACAAACACTTTACACAAACACTTCTCACACACACTTCTCACACAAACACTTTAAACAAACTTTACACAAACAGTTCTCATACAAACATTTTACACAAACTTTACACAAACACCTCACACACAAGCACTTTACACAAACTTTACACAAACACTTCACACACAAACACTTCTCACACAAACACTTTACACAAACTTTACACAAACACTTCTCACACACTGTACACAAACTATACACAAACACTTCTCACACAAACACTTTACACAAACACTTCTCACACAAACACTTAACACAAACTTTACACAAACACTTCTCACACAAACACTTTACACAAACACTTTACACAAACACTTCACACACAAACACTTTACACAAACACTTCACACACAAACACTACACACTTTACACAAACACTTCACACACAAACACTACACACTTTACACAAACACTTCACACACAAACACTACACACTTTACACAAACACCACACACAAACACTTTACACAAACTTTAACAAAAACACTTCACACACAAACACTTCTCACACAAACACTTTACACAAACTTTACACAAACACTTCTCACACACTTTACACAAACTATACACAAACACTTCACACAAACTTTACACAAACACTTCTCACACAAACACTTTACACAAACACTTTACACAAACACTTTACACAAACACTTCACACACAAACACTTTACACAAACACTTCACACACAAACACTTTACACAAACACTTCACACACAAATACTATACATTTTACACAAACACTTCTCACACAATTTACACAAACACTTCACACACAAACACTACACACTTTACACAAACACCACACACAAACACTACACACTTTACACAAACACTTCACACACAAACACTACACACTTTACACAAACACCACACACAAACACTTTACACAAACTTTACACAAACACTTCACACACAAACACTTTACAAAAACACTTCACACAAAAACGCTTCACACAAAAACACTTCACACACAAACACTTCACACACAAACACTTCACACAAAAACAATTTACACAAACACTTCACACAAAAACACTTCACACAAACACTTCACACACAAACACTTCACACACAAACACTTGACATACAAACACTTCACACACAAACACTTCTCACACAAACACTTCACACACAAACACTTCACACACAAACGCTTCTCACACAAACACTTCTCATACAAACACTTCTCACACAAACACTTCACACACAAACACTTTACACAAACACTTCTCACACAAACACATCTCACTCAAACACTTTACACAAACACTTTTCACACACACTTCTCACACAAACACTTTACACAAACTTTACACAAACACTTCTCACACAAACTCTTCTCACACAAACACTTCTCACACAAACACTTCTCACACAAACACTTTACACAAACACTTCTCACACAAACACTTTACACAAACTTTACACAAACACTTCTCACACAAACTCTTCTCACACAAACACTTCTCACACAAACACTTTACACAAACACTTTACACAAACACTTTACATAAACTTTACACAAACACTTCTCACACAAACACTTTACACACAAACACTTTACACAAACTTTACACAAACACTTCTCACACAAACACTTCACACACAAACACTTTACACAAACTTTACACACAAACACTTTACACAAACTTTACACAAACACTTCTCACACAAACGCTTTACACAAACAATTCTCACACAAACACTTTACACAGACACTTTACACACAAACACATTACACACAAACACTTCTCACACAAACTTTACACAAATACTTCTCACACAAACTTTACACAAACACTTTTACACAAACTTTACACAAACACTTCACACACAAACACTTTACACAAACTTTAGACAAACACTTCACACACAAAAAATTTACACAAACTTTACACAAACACTTCTCACACAAACACTTTACACAAACACTTCACACAAACTTTACACAAACACTTCTCACACACTTTACACAAACTATACACAAACACTTTACACAAACACTTCTCACACAAACACTTTACACAAACTTTACACAAACACTTCTCACACAAACACTTTACACAAACACTTCACACACAAACACTTTACACAAACACTTCACACACAAACACTTTACACAAACACTTCACACACAAATACTATACATCTTACACAAACACTTCACACATAAACACTACACACTTTACACAAACACTACACACTTTACACAAGCACTTCACACACAAACACTACACACTTTACACAAACACTTCACACACAAACACTTTACACAAACTTTACACAAACACCACACACAAACACTTTACACAAACTTTACACAAACACTTCACACACAAACACTTTACACAAACTTAACACAAACACTTCTCACACACTTTACAAAAACTATACACAAACACTTTTCACACAAACACTGTACACAAACACTTAACACGCAAACACTTTACACACAAACACTTTACACAAAAACACTATACACAAACACTTCACACAAAAACACTTCACACAAAAACACTTCACACAAAAACGCTTCACACAAAAACACTTCACACACAAACACTTCACACACAAACACTTCACACAAAAATACTTTACACAAACACTTCACACACAGACACTTGACATACAAACACTTCACACACAAACACTTCTCACACAAACAATTCTCACACAAACACTTTACACATAAACACTTTACACAAACACTTCTCGCACAAACACTTCTCACACAAACACTTTACACAAACTTTACACAAACACTTCTCACACAAACACTTCATACAAACTTTACACAAACACTTCTCACACAAACACTTTACACAAACTTTACACAAACACTTCACACACAAACACTTTACACAAACACTTCTCACACAAACACTTTACACAAACCTAACAATAACACTTCTCACACAAACACTTTACACAAACTAAACACAAACACTTCTCACACAAACACTTTACACATACACTTCTCACACACACTTCTCACACAAACACTTTAAACAAACTTTACACAAACAGTTCTCATACAAACATTTTACACAAACTTTACACAAACACCTCACACACAAGCACTTTACACAAACTTTACACAAACACTTCACACACAAACACTTCTCACACAAACACTTCACACAAACTTTACACAAACACTTCTCACACACTGTACACAAACTATACACAAACACTTCTCACACAAACACTTTACACAAACACTTCTCACACAAACACTTAACACAAACTTTACACAAACACTTCTCACACAAACACTTTACACAAACACTTCACACACAAACACTACACACTTTACACAAACACTTCACACACAAACACTACACACTTTACACAAACACTTCACACACAAACACTACACACTTTACACAAACACCACACACAAACACTTTACACAAACTTTACACAAACACTTCACACACAAACACTTCTCACACAAACACTTTACACAAACTTTACACAAACACTTCTCACACACTTTACACAAACTATACACAAACACTTCTCACACAAACACTTTACACAAACTTTACACAAACACTTCTCACACAAACACTTTACACAAACACTTTACACAAACACTTCACACACAAACACTTCTCACACAAACACTTTACACAAACACTTCACACACACAAACACTTTACACAAACACTTCACACACAAACACTTTTCACACAAACACTTTACACAAACTTTACACAAACACTTCTCACACAAACACTTTACACAAACACTTCACACACAAACACTTTACACAAACACTTCACACACAAATACTTTACACAAACTTTACACAAACACTTCTCACACAAACACTTCACACACAAACACTTTACACAAACTTTACACACAAACACTTTACACAAACTTTACACACAAACAATTTACACAAACTTTACACAAACACTTTACACAAACTTAACACAAACATTCTCACACAAACACTTTACACACAAACACTTTACACACAAACACTTCTCAAACACTTCTCACACAAACTTTACACAAACACTTTTACACAAACTTTACACAAACACTTCACACACAAACACTTTACACAAACTTTACACAAACACTTCACACACAAACACCTTACACAAACACTTTACACACAAACACTTTACACACAAACACTTTACACAAACTTTACACAAAAACTTCACACAAACTTTACACAAACACTTCACACAAAAACACTTTACACAAACACTTCACACACGAACACTTTACACAAACACTTCACACACAAACACTTCACACACAAACACTTCACACACAAACACTTCTCAAACAAACACTTTACACAAACACTTCACACACAAACACTTTACACAAACACTTCTCACACAAACACTTTTCACACAAACACTTTACACAAACTTTACACAAACACTTCTCACACAAACACTTTACACAAACACTTCACACACAAACACTTTACACAAACTTTACACAAACACTTCTCACACAAACACTTCACACACAAACACTTTACACAAACTTTACACACAAACACTTTACACAAACTTTACACAAACACTTCTCACACAAACACTTTACACAAACACTTCACACACAAACACTTTACACAAACTTTACACAAACACTTCTCACACAAACACTTCACACACAAACACTTTACACAAACTTTACACACAAACACTTTACACAAACTTTACACACAAACACTTTACACACACTTAACACAAACTTAACACAAACACTTCTCACACAAACACTTTATACAAACAATTCTCACACAAACACTTTACACACAAACACTTTACACACAAACACTTCTCACACAAACACTTCTCACACAAACTTTACACACTTTTACACACACTTTAAACAAACACTTCACACACAAACACTTTACACAAACTTTACACAAACACTTCACACACAAACAATTTAAACAAACTTTACACAAACACTTCACACACAAACACCTTACACAAACACTTTACACACAAACACTTTACACATAAACACTTTACACACAAACACTTTACACAAACTTAACACAAACACTTCACACAAACTTTACACAAACACTTCACACAAAAACACTTTAGACAAACACTTCACACAAAAACACTTTACACAAACACTTCACACACAAACACTTCACACACAAACACTTCACACACAAACACTTCACACACAAACACTTCTCAAACAAACACTTCACACACAAGCACCTTACACAAACTTTACACAAACACTTCTAACACAAACACTTTACACAAACTTTACACAAACACTTTTACACAAACTTTACACAAACACTTCACACACACTTTACACAAATTTTACACAAACACTTCACACACAAACAATTTACACAAACTTTACACAAACACTTCACACACAAACACTTCACACACAAACACTTTACACACAAACACTTTACACAAACACTTCACACAAACTTTACATAAACACTTCACACAAAAACACTTTACACAAACACTTTACACAAACACTTCTCACACAAACACTTCATACAAACTTTACACAAACACTTCTCACACAAACACTTTACATAAACTTTACACAAACACTTCTCACACAAACACTTTACACAAACTTTACACAAACACTTCTCACACAAACACATCACACACAAACACTTTACACAAACTATACACAAACGCTTCTCACACAAACACTTTACACAAACACTTCTCACACCAACACTTTACACAAACTTTACACAAACACTTCTCACACAAACAATTCACACAAACACTTTACACAAACTTTACACAAACACTTCTCACACACACTTCTCACACAAACACTTTACACAAACTTTACACAAACAATTCTCAAACAAACACTTTACACAAACACTTCTCACAAACACTTTACACAAACTTTACACAAACACTTCACACAAAAGCACTTTACACAAACTTTACACAAACACTTCACACACAAACACTTTACACAAACTTTACACAAACACTTCACACACAAACACTTCTCACACAAACACTTTACACAAACTTTACACGAACACTTCTCACACACTTTACACAAACTATACACAAACACTTCTCACACAAACGCTTTACACAAACACTTTACACAAACACTTCTCACACAAACACTTTACACAAACACTTCTCACACAAACACTTCTCACACAAACACTTCTCACACAAACACTTTACACAAACACTTCTCACACAAACACTTCACACACAAACACTTTACACAAACACTTCACACAAACACTTCACACACAAATACTATACACTTTACACAAACACTTCACACATAAACACTACACACTTTACACAAACACTTCACACACAAACACTTTACACAAACACTTTACACAAACTTTACCCAAACACTTCACACACAAACACTTTACACAAACACTTCACACACAAACACATTACACAAACACTTCACACACAAATACTACACACTTTAAACAAACACTTCACACACAAACACTTCACACACAAACGCTTCTCACACAAACACTTTACACAAACACTTCTCACACAAACACTTTACACAAACCTAACAATAACACTTCTCACACAAACACTTTACACAAACTAAACACAAACACTTCTCACACAAACACTTTACACAAACACTTTACACAAACACTTCTCACACACACTTCTCACACAAACACTTTAAACAAACTTTACACAAACAGTTCTCATACAAACATTTTACACAAACTTTACACAAACACCTCACACACAAGCACTTTACACAAACTTTACACAAACACTTCACACACAAACACTTCACACACAAACACTTTACACAAACTTTACACACAAACACTTTACACACACTTTACACAAACACTTCACACACAAACACTTTACACAAACACTTCACACAAACTACACAAACTTTACCCAAACACTTCACACACAAACACTTTACACAAACACTTCACACACAAACACATTACACAAACACTTCACACAAATACCACACACCTTACACAAACACTTCACACACAAACACTTCTCACACAAACACTTTACACAAACACTTCACACAAAAACACTTTACACAAACACTTCTCACACAAACACTTTACACAAACACTTCACACACAAACACTTCTCACACAAACACTTTACACAAACACTTCACACACACAAACACTTTACACAAACACTTCACACACAAACACTTTTCACACAAACACTTTACACAAACTTTACACAAACACTTCTCACACAAACACTTTACACAAACACTTCACACACAAACACTTTACACAAACACTTCACACACAAATACTTTACACAAACTTTACACAAACACTTCTCACACAAACACTTCACACACAAACACTTTACACAAACTTTACACACAAACACTTTACACAAACTTTACACACAAACAATTTACACAAACTTTACACAAACACTTTACACAAACTTAACACAAACATTCTCACACAAACACTTTACACACAAACACTTTACACACACTTCTCAAACAAACACTTCTCACACAAACTTTACACAAACACTTTACACAAACTTTACACAAACACTTCTCACACAAACACTTCACACACAAACACTTAACACAAACTTTACACACAAACACTTTACACAAACTTTACACACAATCACTTTACACAAACTTTACACAAACACTTTACACACACTTAACACAAACTTAACACAAACACTTCTCACACAAACACTTTATACAAACAATTCTCACACAAACACTTTACACACAAACACTTTACACACAAACACTTCTCACACAAACACTTCTCACACAAACTTTACACACTTTTACACAAACTTTAAACAAACACTTCACACACAAACACTTTACACAAACTTTACACAAACACTTCACACACAAACAATTTAAACAAACTTTACACAAACACTTCACACACAAACACTGCACACACAAACACCTTACACAAACACTTTACACACAAACACTTTATACATAAACACTTTACACACAAACACTTTACACAAATTTAACACAAACACTTCACACAAACTTTACACAAACACTTTACACAAACACCACACACAAACACTTTACACAAACTTTACACAAACACTTCACACACAAACAATTTACGCAAACTATACACAAACACTTCTCACACAAACACTTTTACACAAACTTTACACAAACACTTCACACACAAACACTTTACACAAACTTTAAAAAAACACTTCACACACAAACAATTTACACAAACTTTACACAAACACTTCACACACAAACACTTCACACACAAACACTTTACACAAACTTTACACACAAACACTTTACACAAACTTTACACACAAACAATTTACACAAACTTTACACAAACACTTTACACAAACTTAACACAAACATTCTCACACAAACACTTTACACACAAACACTTTACACACACTTCTCAAACAAACACTTCTCACACAAACTTTACACAAACACTTTACACAAACTTTACACAAACACTTCTCACACAAACACTTCACACACAAACACTTCACACACAAACACTTAACACAAACTTTACACACAAACACTTTACACAAACTTTACACACAATCACTTTACACAAACTTTACACAAACACTTTACACACACTTAACACAAACTTAACACAAACACTTCTCACACAAACACTTTATACAAACAATTCTCACACAAACACTTTACACACAAACACTTTACACACAAACACTTCTCACACAAACACTTCTCACACAAACTTTACACACTTTTACACAAACTTTAAACAAACACTTCACACACAAACACTTTACACAAACTTTACACAAACACTTCACACACAAACAATTTAAACCAACTTTACACAAACACTTCACACACAAACACTGCACACACAAACACCTTACACAAACACTTTACACACAAACACTTTATACATAAACACTTTACACACAAACACTTTACACAAATTTAACACAAACACTTCACACAAACTTTACACAAACACTTTACACAAACACCACACACAAACACTTTACACAAACTTTACACAAACACTTCACACACAAACAATTTACGCAAACTTTACACAAACACTTCTCACACAAACACATCACACACAAACACTTTACACAAACTATACACAAACGCTTCTCACACAAACACTTTACACAAACACTTCTCACACCAACACTTTACACAAACTTTACACAAACACTTCTCACACAAACAATTCACACAAACACTTTACACAAACTTTACACAAACACTTCTCACACACACTTCTCACACAAACACTTTACACAAACTTTACACAAACAATTCTCAAACAAACACTTTACACAAACACTTCTCACAAACACTTTACACAAACTTTACACAAACACTTCACACAAAAGCACTTTACACAAACTTTACACAAACACTTCACACACAAACACTTTACACAAACTTTACACAAACACTTCACACACAAACACTTCTCACACAAACACTTTACACAAACTTTACACGAACACTTCTCACACACTTTACACAAACTATACACAAACACTTCTCACACAAACGCTTTACACAAACACTTTACACAAACACTTCTCACACAAACACTTTACACAAACACTTCTCACACAAACACTTCTCACACAAACACTTCTCACACAAACACTTTACACAAACACTTCTCACACAAACACTTCACACACAAACACTTTACACAAACACTTCACACAAACACTTCACACACAAATACTATACACTTTACACAAACACTTCACACATAAACACTACACACTTTACACAAACACTTCACACACAAACACTTTACACAAACACTTTACACAAACTTTACCCAAACACTTCACACACAAACACTTTACACAAACACTTCACACACAAACACATTACACAAACACTTCACACACAAATACTACACACTTTAAACAAACACTTCACACACAAACACTTCACACACAAACGCTTCTCACACAAACACTTTACACAAACACTTCTCACACAAACACTTTACACAAACCTAACAATAACACTTCTCACACAAACACTTTACACAAACTAAACACAAACACTTCTCACACAAACACTTTACACAAACACTTTACACAAACACTTCTCACACACACTTCTCACACAAACACTTTAAACAAACTTTACACAAACAGTTCTCATACAAACATTTTACACAAACTTTACACAAACACCTCACACACAAGCACTTTACACAAACTTTACACAAACACTTCACACACAAACACTTCACACACAAACACTTTACACAAACTTTACACACAAACACTTTACACACACTTTACACAAACACTTCACACACAAACACTTTACACAAACACTTCACACAAACTACACAAACTTTACCCAAACACTTCACACACAAACACTTTACACAAACACTTCACACACAAACACATTACACAAACACTTCACACAAATACCACACACCTTACACAAACACTTCACACACAAACACTTCTCACACAAACACTTTACACAAACACTTCACACAAAAACACTTTACACAAACACTTCTCACACAAACACTTTACACAAACACTTCACACACAAACACTTCTCACACAAACACTTTACACAAACACTTCACACACACAAACACTTTACACAAACACTTCACACACAAACACTTTTCACACAAACACTTTACACAAACTTTACACAAACACTTCTCACACAAACACTTTACACAAACACTTCACACACAAACACTTTACACAAACACTTCACACACAAATACTTTACACAAACTTTACACAAACACTTCTCACACAAACACTTCACACACAAACACTTTACACAAACTTTACACACAAACACTTTACACAAACTTTACACACAAACAATTTACACAAACTTTACACAAACACTTTACACAAACTTAACACAAACATTCTCACACAAACACTTTACACACAAACACTTTACACACACTTCTCAAACAAACACTTCTCACACAAACTTTACACAAACACTTTACACAAACTTTACACAAACACTTCTCACACAAACACTTCACACACAAACACTTAACACAAACTTTACACACAAACACTTTACACAAACTTTACACACAATCACTTTACACAAACTTTACACAAACACTTTACACACACTTAACACAAACTTAACACAAACACTTCTCACACAAACACTTTATACAAACAATTCTCACACAAACACTTTACACACAAACACTTTACACACAAACACTTCTCACACAAACACTTCTCACACAAACTTTACACACTTTTACACAAACTTTAAACAAACACTTCACACACAAACACTTTACACAAACTTTACACAAACACTTCACACACAAACAATTTAAACAAACTTTACACAAACACTTCACACACAAACACTGCACACACAAACACCTTACACAAACACTTTACACACAAACACTTTATACATAAACACTTTACACACAAACACTTTACACAAATTTAACACAAACACTTCACACAAACTTTACACAAACACTTTACACAAACACCACACACAAACACTTTACACAAACTTTACACAAACACTTCACACACAAACAATTTACGCAAACTTTACACAAACACTTCTCACACAAACACTTTTACACAAACTTTACACAAACACTTCACACACAAACACTTTACACAAACTTTAAAAAAACACTTCACACACAAACAATTTACACAAACTTTACACAAACACTTCACACACAAACACTTCACACACAAACACTTTACACACAAACACTTTACACACAAACACTTTACACAAACACTTCACACAAACTTTACACAAACACTTCACACAAAAACACTTTACACAAACACTTCACACACAAACACTTTACACAAACACTTCACACACAAACACTTCACAAACAAACACTTCACACACAAACACTTCACACACAAACACTTCACACACAAACACTTCACACACAAACGCTTCTCACACAAACACATCTCACACAAACACTTCTCACACAAACACTTCACACACAAACACTTTACACAAACACATCTCACACTAACACTTTACACAAACACTTTTCACACAAACTTTACACAAACACTTCTCACACAAACACTTTACACAAACTTTACACAAACACTTCTCACACAAACTCTTCCCACACAAACACTTCTCACACAAACACTTTACACAAACACTTTACACAAACACTTCACACACAAACACTTTACACAAACTTTACACAAACACTTTACACAAACACTTCTCACACAAACACTTCATACAAACTTTACACAAACACTTCACACACAAACAATTTAAACAAACTTTACACAAACACTTCACACACAAACACTGCACACACAAACACCTTACACAAACACTTTACACACAAACACTTTACACATAAACACTTTACACACAAACACTTTACACAAACTTAACACAAACACTTCACACAAACTTTACACAAACACTTCACACAAAAACACTTTAGACAAACACTTCACACAAAAACACTTTACACAAACACTTCACACACAAACACTTCACACACAAACACTTCACACACAAACACTTCACACACAAACACTTCTCAAACAAACACTTCACACACAAGCACCTTACACAAACTTTACACAAACACTTCTAACACAAACACTTTACACAAACTTTACACAAACACTTTTACACAAACTTTACACAAACACTTCACACACACTTTACACAAATTTTACACAAACACTTCACACACAAACAATTTACACAAACTTTACACAAACACTTCACACACAAACACTTCACACACAAACACTTTACACACAAACACTTTACACAAACACTTCACACAAACTTTACATAAACACTTCACACAAAAACACTTTACACAAACACTTTACACAAACACTTCTCACACAAACACTTCATACAAACTTTACACAAACACTTCTCACACAAACACTTTACACAAACTTTACACAAACACTTCTCACACAAACACTTTACACAAACTTTACACAAACACTTCTCACACAAACACATCACACACAAACACTTTACACAAACTATACACAAACGCTTCTCACACAAACACTTTACACAAACACTTCTCACACCAACACTTTACACAAACTTTACACAAACACTTCTCACACAAACAATTCACACAAACACTTTACACAAACTTTACACAAACACTTCTCACACACACTTCTCACACAAACACTTTACACAAACTTTACACAAACAATTCTCAAACAAACACTTTACACAAACACTTCTCACAAACACTTTACACAAACTTTACACAAACACTTCACACAAAAGCACTTTACACAAACTTTACACAAACACTTCACACACAAACACTTTACACAAACTTTACACAAACACTTCACACACAAACACTTCTCACACAAACACTTTACACAAACTTTACACGAACACTTCTCACACACTTTACACAAACTATACACAAACACTTCTCACACAAACTCTTTACACAAACACTTTACACAAACACTTCTCACACAAACACTTTACACAAACACTTCTCACACAAACACTTCTCACACAAACACTTCTCACACAAACACTTTACACAAACACTTCTCACACAAACACTTCACACACAAACACTTTACACAAACACTTCACACAAACACTTCACACACAAATACTATACACTTTACACAAACACTTCACACATAAACACTACACACTTTACACAAACACTTCACACACAAACACTTTACACAAACACTTTACACAAACTTTACCCAAACACTTCACACACAAACACTTTACACAAACACTTCACACACAAACACATTACACAAACACTTCACACACAAATACTACACACTTTAAACAAACACTTCACGCACAAACACTTCACACACAAACGCTTCTCACACAAACACTTTACACAAACACTTCTCACACAAACACTTTACACAAACCTAACAATAACACTTCTCACACAAACACTTTACACAAACTAAACACAAACACTTCTCACACAAACACTTTACACAAACACTTTACACAAACACTTCTCACACACACTTCTCACACAAACACTTTAAACAAACTTTACACAAACAGTTCTCATACAAACATTTTACACAAACTTTACACAAACACCTCACACACAAGCACTTTACACAAACTTTACACAAACACTTCACACACAAACACTTCACACACAAACACTTTACACAAACTTTACACACAAACACTTTACACACACTTTACACAAACACTTCACACACAAACACTTTACACAAACACTTCACACAAACTACACAAACTTTACCCAAACACTTCACACACAAACACTTTACACAAACACTTCACACACAAACACATTACACAAACACTTCACACAAATACCACACACCTTACACAAACACTTCACACACAAACACTTCTCACACAAACACTTTACACAAACACTTCACACAAAAACACTTTACACAAACACTTCTCACACAAACACTTTACACAAACACTTCACACACAAACACTTCTCACACAAACACTTTACACAAACACTTCACACACACAAACACTTTACACAAACACTTCACACACAAACACTTTTCACACAAACACTTTACACAAACTTTACACAAACACTTCTCACACAAACACTTTACACAAACACTTCACACACAAACACTTTACACAAACACTTCACACACAAATACTTTACACAAACTTTACACAAACACTTCTCACACAAACACTTCACACACAAACACTTTACACAAACTTTACACACAAACACTTTACACAAACTTTACACACAAACAATTTACACAAACTTTACACAAACACTTTACACAAACTTAACACAAACATTCTCACACAAACACTTTACACACAAACACTTTACACACACTTCTCAAACAAACACTTCTCACACAAACTTTACACAAACACTTTACACAAACTTTACACAAACACTTCTCACACAAACACTTCACACACAAACACTTAACACAAACTTTACACACAAACACTTTACACAAACTTTACACACAATCACTTTACACAAACTTTACACAAACACTTTACACACACTTAACACAAACTTAACACAAACACTTCTCACACAAACACTTTATACAAACAATTCTCACACAAACACTTTACACACAAACACTTTACACACAAACACTTCTCACACAAACACTTCTCACACAAACTTTACACACTTTTACACAAACTTTAAACAAACACTTCACACACAAACACTTTACACAAACTTTACACAAACACTTCACACACAAACAATTTAAACCAACTTTACACAAACACTTCACACACAAACACTGCACACACAAACACCTTACACAAACACTTTACACACAAACACTTTATACATAAACACTTTACACACAAACACTTTACACAAATTTAACACAAACACTTCACACAAACTTTACACAAACAC
Source organism: Carcharodon carcharias (assembly GCF_017639515.1). Lineage (NCBI taxonomy): Eukaryota > Metazoa > Chordata > Chondrichthyes > Lamniformes > Lamnidae > Carcharodon > Carcharodon carcharias. The sequence goes on from NC_054476.1 coordinate 80,830,409, forward strand.
TTTACACAAACACCACACACAAACACTTTACACAAACTTTACACAAACACTTCACACACAAACAATTTACGCAAACTTTACACAAACACTTCTCACACAAACACTTTTACACAAACTTTACACAAACACTTCACACACAAACACTTTACACAAACTTTAAAAAAACACTTCACACACAAACAATTTACACAAACTTTACACAAACACTTCACACACAAACACTTCACACACAAACACTTTACACACAAACACTTTACACACAAACACTTTACACAAACACTTCACACAAACTTTACACAAACACTTCACACAAAAACACTTTACACAAACACTTCACACACAAACACTTTACACAAACACTTCACACACAAACACTTCACAAACAAACACTTCACACACAAACACTTCACACACAAACACTTCACACACAAACACTTCACACACAAACGCTTCTCACACAAACACTTCTCACACAAACACTTCTCACACAAACACTTCACACACAAACACTTTACACAAACACATCTCACACTAACACTTTACACAAACACTTTTCACACAAACTTTACACAAACACTTCTCACACAAACACTTTACACAAACTTTACACAAACACTTCTCACACAAACTCTTCCCACACAAACACTTCTCACACAAACACTTTACACAAACACTTTACACAAACACTTCACACACAAACACTTTACACAAACTTTACACAAACACTTCTCACACAAACACTTTACACAAACTTTACACAAACACTTTACACAAACACTTCTCACACAAACACTTCATACAAACTTTACACAAACACTTCACACACAAACAATTTAAACAAACTTTACACAAACACTTCACACACAAACACTGCACACACAAACACCTTACACAAACACTTTACACACAAACACTTTACACATAAACACTTTACACACAAACACTTTACACAAACTTAACACAAACACTTCACACAAACTTTACACAAACACTTCACACAAAAACACTTTAGACAAACACTTCACACAAAAACACTTTACACAAACACTTCACACACAAACACTTCACACACAAACACTTCACACACAAACACTTCACACACAAACACTTCTCAAACAAACACTTCACACACAAGCACCTTACACAAACTTTACACAAACACTTCTAACACAAACACTTTACACAAACTTTACACAAACACTTTTACACAAACTTTACACAAACACTTCACACACACTTTACACAAATTTTACACAAACACTTCACACACAAACAATTTACACAAACTTTACACAAACACTTCACACACAAACACTTCACACACAAACACTTTACACACAAACACTTTACACAAACACTTCACACAAACTTTACATAAACACTTCACACAAAAACACTTTACACAAACACTTTACACAAACACTTCTCACACAAACACTTCATACAAACTTTACACAAACACTTCTCACACAAACACTTTACACAAACTTTACACAAACACTTCTCACACAAACACTTTACACAAACTTTACACAAACACTTCTCACACAAACACATCACACACAAACACTTTACACAAACTATACACAAACGCTTCTCACACAAACACTTTACACAAACACTTCTCACACCAACACTTTACACAAACTTTACACAAACACTTCTCACACAAACAATTCACACAAACACTTTACACAAACTTTACACAAACACTTCACACACAAACAATTTACACAAACTTTACACAAACACTTCACACACAAACACTTCACACACAAACACTTTACACACAAACACTTTACACAAACACTTTACACAAACACTTCACACAAACTTTACATAAACACTTCACACAAAAACACTTTACACAAACACTTTACACAAACACTTCACACACAAACACTTCACACACAAACACTTCACACACAAACACTTCTCACACAAACACTTCTCACACAAACACTTTACACACAAACACTTTACACAAACTTTACACAAAAACTTCACACAAACTTTACACAAACACTTCACACAAAAACACTTTACACAAACACTTCACACACGAACACTTTACACAAACACTTCACACACAAACACTTCACACACAAACACTTCACACACAAACACTTCTCAAACAAACACTTTACACAAACACTTCACACACAAACACTTTACACAAACACTTCTCACACAAACACTTTTCACACAAACACTTTACACAAACTTTACACAAACACTTCTCACACAAACACTTTACACAAACACTTCACACACAAACACTTTACACAAACTTTACACAAACACTTCTCACACAAACACTTCACACACAAACACTTTACACAAACTTTACACACAAACACTTTACACAAACTTTACACACAAACACTTTACACACACTTAACACAAACTTAACACAAACACTTCTCACACAAACACTTTATACAAACAATTCTCACACAAACACTTTACACACAAACACTTTACACACAAACACTTCTCACACAAACACTTCTCACACAAACTTTACACACTTTTACACACACTTTAAACAAACACTTCACACACAAACACTTTACACAAACTTTACACAAACACTTCACACACAAACAATTTAAACAAACTTTACACAAACACTTCACACACAAACACCTTACACAAACACTTTACACACAAACACTTTACACATAAACACTTTACACACAAACACTTTACACAAACTTAACACAAACACTTCACACAAACTTTACACAAACACTTCACACAAAAACACTTTAGACAAACACTTCACACAAAAACACTTTACACAAACACTTCACACACAAACACTTCACACACAAACACTTCACACACAAACACTTCACACACAAACACTTCTCAAACAAACACTTCACACACAAGCACCTTACACAAACTTTACACAAACACTTCTAACACAAACACTTTACACAAACTTTACACAAACACTTTTACACAAACTTTACACAAACACTTCACACACACTTTACACAAATTTTACACAAACACTTCACACACAAACAATTTACACAAACTTTACACAAACACTTCACACACAAACACTTCACACACAAACACTTTACACACAAACACTTTACACAAACACTTCACACAAACTTTACATAAACACTTCACACAAAAACACTTTACACAAACACTTTACACAAACACTTCTCACACAAACACTTCATACAAACTTTACACAAACACTTCTCACACAAACACTTTACACAAACTTTACACAAACACTTCTCACACAAACACTTTACACAAACTTTACACAAACACTTCTCACACAAACACATCACACACAAACACTTTACACAAACTATACACAAACGCTTCTCACACAAACACTTTACACAAACACTTCTCACACCAACACTTTACACAAACTTTACACAAACACTTCTCACACAAACAATTCACACAAACACTTTACACAAACTTTACACAAACACTTCTCACACACACTTCTCACACAAACACTTTACACAAACTTTACACAAACAATTCTCAAACAAACACTTTACACAAACACTTCTCACAAACACTTTACACAAACTTTACACAAACACTTCACACAAAAGCACTTTACACAAACTTTACACAAACACTTCACACACAAACACTTTATACAAACAATTCTCACACAAACACTTTACACACAAACACTTTACACACAAACACTTCTCACACAAACACTTCTCACACAAACTTTACACACTTTTACACAAACTTTAAACAAACACTTCACACACAAACACTTTACACAAACTTTACACAAACACTTCACACACAAACAATTTAAACAAACTTTACACAAACACTTCACACACAAACACTGCACACACAAACACCTTACACAAACACTTTACACACAAACACTTTATACATAAACACTTTACACACAAACACTTTACACAAATTTAACACAAACACTTCACACAAACTTTACACAAACACTTTACACAAACACCACACACAAACACTTTACACAAACTTTACACAAACACTTCACACACAAACAATTTACGCAAACTTTACACAAACACTTCTCACACAAACACATCACACACAAACACTTTACACAAACTATACACAAACGCTTCTCACACAAACACTTTACACAAACACTTCTCACACCAACACTTTACACAAACTTTACACAAACACTTCTCACACAAACAATTCACACAAACACTTTACACAAACTTTACACAAACACTTCTCACACACACTTCTCACACAAACACTTTACACAAACTTTACACAAACAATTCTCAAACAAACACTTTACACAAACACTTCTCACAAACACTTTACACAAACTTTACACAAACACTTCACACAAAAGCACTTTACACAAACTTTACACAAACACTTCACACACAAACACTTTACACAAACTTTACACAAACACTTCACACACAAACACTTCTCACACAAACACTTTACACAAACTTTACACGAACACTTCTCACACACTTTACACAAACTATACACAAACACTTCTCACACAAACGCTTTACACAAACACTTTACACAAACACTTCTCACACAAACACTTTACACAAACACTTCTCACACAAACACTTCTCACACAAACACTTCTCACACAAACACTTTACACAAACACTTCTCACACAAACACTTCACACACAAACACTTTACACAAACACTTCACACAAACACTTCACACACAAATACTATACACTTTACACAAACACTTCACACATAAACACTACACACTTTACACAAACACTTCACACACAAACACTTTACACAAACACTTTACACAAACTTTACCCAAACACTTCACACACAAACACTTTGCACAAACACTTCACACACAAACACATTACACAAACACTTCACACACAAATACTACACACTTTAAACAAACACTTCACACACAAACACTTCACACACAAACGCTTCTCACACAAACACTTTACACAAACACTTCTCACACAAACACTTTACACAAACCTAACAATAACACTTCTCACACAAACACTTTACACAAACTAAACACAAACACTTCTCACACAAACACTTTACACAAACACTTTACACAAACACTTCTCACACACACTTCTCACACAAACACTTTAAACAAACTTTACACAAACAGTTCTCATACAAACATTTTACACAAACTTTACACAAACACCTCACACACAAGCACTTTACACAAACTTTACACAAACACTTCACACACAAACACTTCACACACAAACACTTTACACAAACTTTACACACAAACACTTTACACACACTTTACACAAACACTTCACACACAAACACTTTACACAAACACTTCACACAAACTACACAAACTTTACCCAAACACTTCACACACAAACACTTTACACAAACACTTCACACACAAACACATTACACAAACACTTCACACAAATACCACACACCTTACACAAACACTTCACACACAAACACTTCTCACACAAACACTTTACACAAACACTTCACACAAAAACACTTTACACAAACACTTCTCACACAAACACTTTACACAAACACTTCACACACAAACACTTCTCACACAAACACTTTACACAAACACTTCACACACACAAACACTTTACACAAACACTTCACACACAAACACTTTTCACACAAACACTTTACACAAACTTTACACAAACACTTCTCACACAAACACTTTACACAAACACTTCACACACAAACACTTTACACAAACACTTCACACACAAATACTTTACACAAACTTTACACAAACACTTCTCACACAAACACTTCACACACAAACACTTTACACAAACTTTACACACAAACACTTTACACAAACTTTACACACAAACAATTTACACAAACTTTACACAAACACTTTACACAAACTTAACACAAACATTCTCACACAAACACTTTACACACAAACACTTTACACACACTTCTCAAACAAACACTTCTCACACAAACTTTACACAAACACTTTACACAAACTTTACACAAACACTTCTCACACAAACACTTCACACACAAACACTTAACACAAACTTTACACACAAACACTTTACACAAACTTTACACACAATCACTTTACACAAACTTTACACAAACACTTTACACACACTTAACACAAACTTAACACAAACACTTCTCACACAAACACTTTATACAAACAATTCTCACACAAACACTTTACACACAAACACTTTACACACAAACACTTCTCACACAAACACTTCTCACACAAACTTTACACACTTTTACACAAACTTTAAACAAACACTTCACACACAAACACTTTACACAAACTTTACACAAACACTTCACACACAAACAATTTAAACAAACTTTACACAAACACTTCACACACAAACACTGCACACACAAACACCTTACACAAACACTTTACACACAAACACTTTATACATAAACACTTTACACACAAACACTTTACACAAATTTAACACAAACACTTCACACAAACTTTACACAAACACTTTACACAAACACCACACACAAACACTTTACACAAACTTTACACAAACACTTCACACACAAACAATTTACGCAAACTTTACACAAACACTTCTCACACAAACACTTTTACACAAACTTTACACAAACACTTCACACACAAACACTTTACACAAACTTTAAAAAAACACTTCACACACAAACAATTTACACAAACTTTACACAAACACTTCACACACAAACACTTCACACACAAACACTTTACACACAAACACTTTACACACAAACACTTTACACAAACACTTCACACAAACTTTACACAAACACTTCACACAAAAACACTTTACACAAACACTTCACACACAAACACTTTACACAAACACTTCACACACAAACACTTCACAAACAAACACTTCACACACAAACACTTCACACACAAACACTTCACACACAAACACTTCACACACAAACGCTTCTCACACAAACACTTCTCACACAAACACTTCTCACACAAACACTTCACACACAAACACTTTACACAAACACATCTCACACTAACACTTTACACAAACACTTTTCACACAAACTTTACACAAACACTTCTCACACAAACACTTTACACAAACTTTACACAAACACTTCTCACACAAACTCTTCCCACACAAACACTTCTCACACAAACACTTTACACAAACACTTTACACAAACACTTCACACACAAACACTTTACACAAACTTTACACAAACACTTCTCACACAAACACTTTACACAAACTTTACACAAACACTTTACACAAACACTTCTCACACAAACACTTCATACAAACTTTACACAAACACTTCACACACAAACAATTTAAACAAACTTTACACAAACACTTCACACACAAACACTGCACACACAAACACCTTACACAAACACTTTACACACAAACACTTTACACATAAACACTTTACACACAAACACTTTACACAAACTTAACACAAACACTTCACACAAACTTTACACAAACACTTCACACAAAAACACTTTAGACAAACACTTCACACAAAAACACTTTACACAAACACTTCACACACAAACACTTCACACACAAACACTTCACACACAAACACTTCACACACAAACACTTCTCAAACAAACACTTCACACACAAGCACCTTACACAAACTTTACACAAACACTTCTAACACAAACACTTTACACAAACTTTACACAAACACTTTTACACAAACTTTACACAAACACTTCACACACACTTTACACAAATTTTACACAAACACTTCACACACAAACAATTTACACAAACTTTACACAAACACTTCACACACAAACACTTCACACACAAACACTTTACACACAAACACTTTACACAAACACTTCACACAAACTTTACATAAACACTTCACACAAAAACACTTTACACAAACACTTTACACAAACACTTCTCACACAAACACTTCATACAAACTTTACACAAACACTTCTCACACAAACACTTTACACAAACTTTACACAAACACTTCTCACACAAACACTTTACACAAACTTTACACAAACACTTCTCACACAAACACATCACACACAAACACTTTACACAAACTATACACAAACGCTTCTCACACAAACACTTTACACAAACACTTCTCACACCAACACTTTACACAAACTTTACACAAACACTTCTCACACAAACAATTCACACAAACACTTTACACAAACTTTACACAAACACTTCACACACAAACAATTTACACAAACTTTACACAAACACTTCACACACAAACACTTCACACACAAACACTTTACACACAAACACTTTACACAAACACTTTACACAAACACTTCACACAAACTTTACATAAACACTTCACACAAAAACACTTTACACAAACACTTCACACACAAACACTTTACACAAACACTTCAGACACAAACACTTCACACACAAACACTTCACACACAAACACTTCACACACAAACACTTCACACACAAACACTTCACACACAAACACTTCACACACAAACACTTCACACACAATCACTTCTCACACAAACACTTTACACAAACTTTACACAAACACTTCTCACACAAACTCTTCTCACACAAACACTTCTCACACAAACACTTTACACAAACACTTTACACAAACACTTCACACACAAACACTTTACACAAACTTTACACAAACACTTCTCACACAAACACTTTACACAAACTTTACACAAACACTTTACACAAACACTTCTCACACAAACACTTCATACAAACTTTACACAAACACTTCTCACACAAACACTTTACACAAACTTTACACAAACACTTCTCACACAAACACTTTACACAAACTTTACACAAACACTTCTCACACAAACACATCACACACAAACACTTTACACAAACTATACACAAACGCTTCTCACACAAACACTTTACACAAACACTTCTCACACCAACACTTTACACAAACTTTACACAAACACTTCTCACACAAACAATTCACACAAACACTTTACACAAACTTTACACAAACACTTCTCACACAAACACTTTACACAAACTAAACACAAACACTTCTCACACAAACACTTTACACAAACACTTTACACAAACACTTCACACACACACTTCTCACACAAACACTTTACACAAAAACTTTACACAAACACTTCTCACACACTTTACACAAACTTTACACAAACACTTCTCACACAAACACTTCACACACAAACACTTTACACAAACTTTACACAAACACTTCTCACACAAACACTTTACACAAACTATACACAAACACTTCTCACACAAACACTTTACACAAACACTTCTCACAAACACTTTACACAAACACTTCTCACACACACTTCTCACACAAACACTTTACACAAACTTTACACAAACAATTCTCAAACAAACACTTTACACAAACACTTCTCACAAACACTTTACACAAACTTTACACAAACACTTCACACAAAAGCACTTTACACAAACTTTACACAAACACTTCACACACAAACACTTTACACAAACTTTACACAAACACTTCACACACAAACACTTCTCACACAAACACTTTACACAAACTTTACACGAACACTTCTCACACACTTTACACAAACTATACACAAACACTTCTCACACAAACGCTTTACACAAACACTTTACACAAACACTTCTCACACAAACACTTTACACAAACACTTCTCACACAAACACTTCTCACACAAACACTTCTCACACAAACACTTTACACAAACACTTCTCACACAAACACTTCACACACAAACACTTTACACAAACACTTCACACACAAATACTATACACTTTACACAAACACTTCACACATAAACACTACACACTTTACACAAACACTTCACACACAAACACTTTACACAAACACTTTACACAAACTTTACCCAAACACTTCACACACAAACACTTTACACAAACACTTCACACACAAACACATTACACAAACACTTCACACACAAATACTACACACTTTAAACAAACACTTCACACACAAACACTTCACACACAAACGCTTCTCACACAAACACTTTACACAAACACTTCTCACACAAACACTTTACACAAACCTAACAATAACACTTCTCACACAAACACTTTACACAAACTAAACACAAACACTTCTCACACAAACACTTTACACAAACACTTTACACAAACACTTCTCACACACACTTCTCACACAAACACTTTAAACAAACTTTACACAAACAGTTCTCATACAAACATTTTACACAAACTTTACACAAACACCTCACACACAAGCACTTTACACAAACTTTACACAAACACTTCACACACAAACACTTCACACACAAACACTTTACACAAACTTTACACACAAACACTTTACACACACTTTACACAAACACTTCACACACAAACACTTTACACAAACACTTCACACAAACTACACAAACTTTACCCAAACACTTCACACACAAACACTTTACACAAACACTTCACACACAAACACATTACACAAACACTTCACACAAATACCACACACCTTACACAAACACTTCACACACAAACACTTCTCACACAAACACTTTACACAAACACTTCACACAAAAACACTTTACACAAACACTTCTCACACAAACACTTTACACAAACACTTCACACACAAACACTTCTCACACAAACACTTTACACAAACACTTCACACACACAAACACTTTACACAAACACTTCACACACAAACACTTTTCACACAAACACTTTACACAAACTTTACACAAACACTTCTCACACAAACACTTTACACAAACACTTCACACACAAACACTTTACACAAACACTTCACACACAAATACTTTACACAAACTTTACACAAACACTTCTCACACAAACACTTCACACACAAACACTTTACACAAACTTTACACACAAACACTTTACACAAACTTTACACAAACACTTCTCACACAAACACTTCACACACAAACACTTTACACAAACTTTACACACAAACACTTTACACAAACTTTACACACAAACAATTTACACAAACTTTACACAAACACTTTACACAAACTTAACACAAACATTCTCACACAAACACTTTACACACAAACACTTTACACACACTTCTCAAACAAACACTTCTCACACAAACTTTACACAAACACTTTACACAAACTTTACACAAACACTTCTCACACAAACACTTCACACACAAACACTTAACACAAACTTTACACACAAACACTTTACACAAACTTTACACACAATCACTTTACACAAACTTTACACAAACACTTTACACACACTTAACACAAACTTAACACAAACACTTCTCACACAAACACTTTATACAAACAATTCTCACACAAACACTTTACACACAAACACTTTACACACAAACACTTCTCACACAAACACTTCTCACACAAACTTTACACACTTTTACACAAACTTTAAACAAACACTTCACACACAAACACTTTACACAAACTTTACACAAACACTTCACACACAAACAATTTAAACAAACTTTACACAAACACTTCACACACAAACACTGCACACACAAACACCTTACACAAACACTTTACACACAAACACTTTATACATAAACACTTTACACACAAACACTTTACACAAATTTAACACAAACACTTCACACAAACTTTACACAAACACTTTACACAAACACCACACACAAACACTTTACACAAACTTTACACAAACACTTCACACACAAACAATTTACGCAAACTTTACACAAACACTTCTCACACAAACACATCACACACAAACACTTTACACAAACTATACACAAACGCTTCTCACACAAACACTTTACACAAACACTTCTCACACCAACACTTTACACAAACTTTACACAAACACTTCTCACACAAACAATTCACACAAACACTTTACACAAACTTTACACAAACACTTCTCACACACACTTCTCACACAAACACTTTACACAAACTTTACACAAACAATTCTCAAACAAACACTTTACACAAACACTTCTCACAAACACTTTACACAAACTTTACACAAACACTTCACACAAAAGCACTTTACACAAACTTTACACAAACACTTCACACACAAACACTTTACACAAACTTTACACAAACACTTCACACACAAACACTTCTCACACAAACACTTTACACAAACTTTACACGAACACTTCTCACACACTTTACACAAACTATACACAAACACTTCTCACACAAACGCTTTACACAAACACTTTACACAAACACTTCTCACACAAACACTTTACACAAACACTTCTCACACAAACACTTCTCACACAAACACTTCTCACACAAACACTTTACACAAACACTTCTCACACAAACACTTCACACACAAACACTTTACACAAACACTTCACACAAACACTTCACACACAAATACTATACACTTTACACAAACACTTCACACATAAACACTACACACTTTACACAAACACTTCACACACAAACACTTTACACAAACACTTTACACAAACTTTACCCAAACACTTCACACACAAACACTTTACACAAACACTTCACACACAAACACATTACACAAACACTTCACACACAAATACTACACACTTTAAACAAACACTTCACACACAAACACTTCACACACAAACGCTTCTCACACAAACACTTTACACAAACACTTCTCACACAAACACTTTACACAAACCTAACAATAACACTTCTCACACAAACACTTTACACAAACTAAACACAAACACTTCTCACACAAACACTTTACACAAACACTTTACACAAACACTTCTCACACACACTTCTCACACAAACACTTTAAACAAACTTTACACAAACAGTTCTCATACAAACATTTTACACAAACTTTACACAAACACCTCACACACAAGCACTTTACACAAACTTTACACAAACACTTCACACACAAACACTTCACACACAAACACTTTACACAAACTTTACACACAAACACTTTACACACACTTTACACAAACACTTCACACACAAACACTTTACACAAACACTTCACACAAACTACACAAACTTTACCCAAACACTTCACACACAAACACTTTACACAAACACTTCACACACAAACACATTACACAAACACTTCACACAAATACCACACACCTTACACAAACACTTCACACACAAACACTTCTCACACAAACACTTTACACAAACACTTCACACAAAAACACTTTACACAAACACTTCTCACACAAACACTTTACACAAACACTTCACACACAAACACTTCTCACACAAACACTTTACACAAACACTTCACACACACAAACACTTTACACAAACACTTCACACACAAACACTTTTCACACAAACACTTTACACAAACTTTACACAAACACTTCTCACACAAACACTTTACACAAACACTTCACACACAAACACTTTACACAAACACTTCACACACAAATACTTTACACAAACTTTACACAAACACTTCTCACACAAACACTTCACACACAAACACTTTACACAAACTTTACACACAAACACTTTACACAAACTTTACACACAAACAATTTACACAAACTTTACACAAACACTTTACACAAACTTAACACAAACATTCTCACACAAACACTTTACACACAAACACTTTACACACACTTCTCAAACAAACACTTCTCACACAAACTTTACACAAACACTTTACACAAACTTTACACAAACACTTCTCACACAAACACTTCACACACAAACACTTAACACAAACTTTACACACAAACACTTTACACAAACTTTACACACAATCACTTTACACAAACTTTACACAAACACTTTACACACACTTAACACAAACTTAACACAAACACTTCTCACACAAACACTTTATACAAACAATTCTCACACAAACACTTTACACACAAACACTTTACACACAAACACTTCTCACACAAACACTTCTCACACAAACTTTACACACTTTTACACAAACTTTAAACAAACACTTCACACACAAACACTTTACACAAACTTTACACAAACACTTCACACACAAACAATTTAAACCAACTTTACACAAACACTTCACACACAAACACTGCACACACAAACACCTTACACAAACACTTTACACACAAACACTTTATACATAAACACTTTACACACAAACACTTTACACAAATTTAACACAAACACTTCACACAAACTTTACACAAACACTTTACACAAACACCACACACAAACACTTTACACAAACTTTACACAAACACTTCACACACAAACAATTTACGCAAACTTTACACAAACACTTCTCACACAAACACATCACACACAAACACTTTACACAAACTATACACAAACGCTTCTCACACAAACACTTTACACAAACACTTCTCACACCAACACTTTACACAAACTTTACACAAACACTTCTCACACAAACAATTCACACAAACACTTTACACAAACTTTACACAAACACTTCTCACACACACTTCTCACACAAACACTTTACACAAACTTTACACAAACAATTCTCAAACAAACACTTTACACAACACTTCTCACAAACACTTTACACAAACTTTACACAAACACTTCACACAAAAGCACTTTACACAAACTTTACACAAACACTTCACACACAAACACTTTACACAAACTTTACACAAACACTTCACACACAAACACTTCTCACACAAACACTTTACACAAACTTTACACGAACACTTCTCACACACTTTACACAAACTATACACAAACACTTCTCACACAAACGCTTTACACAAACACTTTACACAAACACTTCTCACACAAACACTTTACACAAACACTTCTCACACAAACACTTCTCACACAAACACTTCTCACACAAACACTTTACACAAACACTTCTCACACAAACACTTCACACACAAACACTTTACACAAACACTTCACACAAACACTTCACACACAAATACTATACACTTTACACAAACACTTCACACATAAACACTACACACTTTACACAAACACTTCACACACAAACACTTTACACAAACACTTTACACAAACTTTACCCAAACACTTCACACACAAACACTTTACACAAACACTTCACACACAAACACATTACACAAACACTTCACACACAAATACTACACACTTTAAACAAACACTTCACACACAAACACTTCACACACAAACGCTTCTCACACAAACACTTTACACAAACACTTCTCACACAAACACTTTACACAAACCTAACAATAACACTTCTCACACAAACACTTTACACAAACTAAACACAAACACTTCTCACACAAACACTTTACACAAACACTTTACACAAACACTTCTCACACACACTTCTCACACAAACACTTTAAACAAACTTTACACAAACAGTTCTCATACAAACATTTTACACAAACTTTACACAAACACCTCACACACAAGCACTTTACACAAACTTTACACAAACACTTCACACACAAACACTTCACACACAAACACTTTACACAAACTTTACACACAAACACTTTACACACACTTTACACAAACACTTCACACACAAACACTTTACACAAACACTTCACACAAACTACACAAACTTTACCCAAACACTTCACACACAAACACTTTACACAAACACTTCACACACAAACACATTACACAAACACTTCACACAAATACCACACACCTTACACAAACACTTCACACACAAACACTTCTCACACAAACACTTTACACAAACACTTCACACAAAAACACTTTACACAAACACTTCTCACACAAACACTTTACACAAACACTTCACACACAAACACTTCTCACACAAACACTTTACACAAACACTTCACACACACAAACACTTTACACAAACACTTCACACACAAACACTTTTCACACAAACACTTTACACAAACTTTACACAAACACTTCTCACACAAACACTTTACACAAACACTTCACACACAAACACTTTACACAAACACTTCACACACAAATACTTTACACAAACTTTACACAAACACTTCTCACACAAACACTTCACACACAAACACTTTACACAAACTTTACACACAAACACTTTACACAAACTTTACACACAAACAATTTACACAAACTTTACACAAACACTTTACACAAACTTAACACAAACATTCTCACACAAACACTTTACACACAAACACTTTACACACACTTCTCAAACAAACACTTCTCACACAAACTTTACACAAACACTTTACACAAACTTTACACAAACACTTCTCACACAAACACTTCACACACAAACACTTAACACAAACTTTACACACAAACACTTTACACAAACTTTACACACAATCACTTTACACAAACTTTACACAAACACTTTACACACACTTAACACAAACTTAACACAAACACTTCTCACACAAACACTTTATACAAACAATTCTCACACAAACACTTTACACACAAACACTTTACACACAAACACTTCTCACACAAACACTTCTCACACAAACTTTACACACTTTTACACAAACTTTAAACAAACACTTCACACACAAACACTTTACACAAACTTTACACAAACACTTCACACACAAACAATTTAAACAAACTTTACACAAACACTTCACACACAAACACTGCACACACAAACACCTTACACAAACACTTTACACACAAACACTTTATACATAAACACTTTACACACAAACACTTTACACAAATTTAACACAAACACTTCACACAAACTTTACACAAACACTTTACACAAACACCACACACAAACACTTTACACAAACTTTACACAAACACTTCACACACAAACAATTTACGCAAACTTTACACAAACACTTCTCACACAAACACTTTACACAAACTTTACACAAACACTTCACACACAAACACTTTACACAAACTTTAAAAAAACACTTCACACACAAACAATTTACACAAACTTTACACAAACACTTCACACACAAACACTTCACACACAAACACTTTACACACAAACACTTTACACACAAACACTTTACACAAACACTTCACACAAACTTTACACAAACACTTCACACAAAAACACTTTACACAAACACTTCACACACAAACACTTTACACAAACACTTCACACACAAACACTTCACAAACAAACACTTCACACACAAACACTTCACACACAAACACTTCACACACAAACACTTCACACACAAACGCTTCTCACACAAACACTTCTCACACAAACACTTCTCACACAAACACTTCACACACAAACACTTTACACAAACACATCTCACACTAACACTTTACACAAACACTTTTCACACAAACTTTACACAAACACTTCTCACACAAACACTTTACACAAACTTTACACAAACACTTCTCACACAAACTCTTCCCACACAAACACTTCTCACACAAACACTTTACACAAACACTTTACACAAACACTTCACACACAAACACTTTACACAAACTTTACACAAACACTTCTCACACAAACACTTTACACAAACTTTACACAAACACTTTACACAAACACTTCTCACACAAACACTTCATACAAACTTTACACAAACACTTCACACACAAACAATTTAAACAAACTTTACACAAACACTTCACACACAAACACTGCACACACAAACACCTTACACAAACACTTTACACACAAACACTTTACACATAAACACTTTACACACAAACACTTTACACAAACTTAACACAAACACTTCACACAAACTTTACACAAACACTTCACACAAAAACACTTTAGACAAACACTTCACACAAAAACACTTTACACAAACACTTCACACACAAACACTTCACACACAAACACTTCACACACAAACACTTCACACACAAACACTTCTCAAACAAACACTTCACACACAAGCACCTTACACAAACTTTACACAAACACTTCTAACACAAACACTTTACACAAACTTTACACAAACACTTTTACACAAACTTTACACAAACACTTCACACACACTTTACACAAATTTTACACAAACACTTCACACACAAACAATTTACACAAACTTTACACAAACACTTCACACACAAACACTTCACACACAAACACTTTACACACAAACACTTTACACAAACACTTCACACAAACTTTACATAAACACTTCACACAAAAACACTTTACACAAACACTTTACACAAACACTTCTCACACAAACACTTCATACAAACTTTACACAAACACTTCTCACACAAACACTTTACACAAACTTTACACAAACACTTCTCACACAAACACTTTACACAAACTTTACACAAACACTTCTCACACAAACACATCACACACAAACACTTTACACAAACTATACACAAACGCTTCTCACACAAACACTTTACACAAACACTTCTCACACCAACACTTTACACAAACTTTACACAAACACTTCTCACACAAACAATTCACACAAACACTTTACACAAACTTTACACAAACACTTCACACACAAACAATTTACACAAACTTTACACAAACACTTCACACACAAACACTTCACACACA
The DNA here is from genome assembly GCF_017639515.1 of Carcharodon carcharias. Lineage (NCBI taxonomy): Eukaryota > Metazoa > Chordata > Chondrichthyes > Lamniformes > Lamnidae > Carcharodon > Carcharodon carcharias. Next base: position 80,848,900 of record NC_054476.1, read on the forward strand.
AACACTTTACACACAAACACTTCACACACAAACACTTTACACACAAACACTTTACACAAACACTTTACACAAACACTTCACACAAACTTTACATAAACACTTCACACAAAAACACTTTACACAAACACTTCACACACAAACACTTCACACACAAACACTTCAGACACAAACACTTCACACACAAACACTTCACACACAAACACTTCACACACAAACACTTCACACACAAACACTTCACACACAAACACTTCACACACAAACACTTCACACACAATCACTTCTCACACAAACACTTTACACAAACTTTACACAAACACTTCTCACACAAACTCTTCTCACACAAACACTTCTCACACAAACACTTTACACAAACACTTTACACAAACACTTCACACACAAACACTTTACACAAACTTTACACAAACACTTCTCACACAAACACTTTACACAAACTTTACACAAACACTTTACACAAACACTTCTCACACAAACACTTCATACAAACTTTACACAAACACTTCTCACACAAACACTTTACACAAACTTTACACAAACACTTCTCACACAAACACATCACACACAAACACTTTACACAAACTATACACAAACGCTTCTCACACAAACAATTTACACAAACACTTCTCACACCAACACTTACACAAACTTTACACAAACACTTCTCACACAAACAATTCACACAAACACTTTACACAAACTTTACACAAACACTTCTCACACAAACACTTTACACAAACTAAACACAAACACTTCTCACACAAACACTTTACACAAACACTTTACACAAACACTTCACACACACACTTCTCACACAAACACTTTACACAAAAACTTTACACAAACACTTCTCACACACTTTACACAAACTTTACACAAACACTTCTCACACAAACACTTCACACACAAACACTTTACACAAACTTTACACAAACACTTCTCACACAAACACTTTACACAAACTATACACAAACACTTCTCACACAAACACTTTACACAAACACTTCTCACAAACACTTTACACAAACACTTCTCACACACACTTATCACACAAACACTTTACACAAACTTTACACAAACAATTCTCAAACAAACACTTTACACAAACACTTCTCACAAACACTTTACACAAACTTTACACAAACACTTCACACAAAAGCACTTTACACAAACTTTACACAAACACTTCACACACAAACACTTTACACAAACTTTACACAAACACTTCACACACAAACACTTCTCACACAAACACTTTACACAAACTTTACACGAACACTTCTCACACACTTTACACAAACTATACACAAACACTTCTCACACAAACGCTTTACACAAACACTTTACACAAACACTTCTCACACAAACACTTTACACAAACACTTCTCACACAAACACTTCTCACACAAACACTTCTCACACAAACACTTTACACAAACACTTCTCACACAAACACTTCACACACAAACACTTTACACAAACACTTCACACAAACACTTCACACACAAATACTATACACTTTACACAAACACTTCACACATAAACACTACACACTTTACACAAACACTTCACACACAAACACTTTACACAAACACTTTACACAAACTTTACCCAAACACTTCACACACAAACACTTTACACAAACACTTCACACACAAACACATTACACAAACACTTCACACACAAATACTACACACTTTAAACAAACACTTCACACACAAACACTTCACACACAAACGCTTCTCACACAAACACTTTACACAAACACTTCTCACACAAACACTTTACACAAACCTAACAATAACACTTCTCACACAAACACTTTACACAAACTAAACACAAACACTTCTCACACAAACACTTTACACAAACACTTTACACAAACACTTCTCACACACACTTCTCACACAAACACTTTAAACAAACTTTACACAAACAGTTCTCATACAAACATTTTACACAAACTTTACACAAACACCTCACACACAAGCACTTTACACAAACTTTACACAAACACTTCACACACAAACACTTCACACACAAACACTTTACACAAACTTTACACACAAACACTTTACACACACTTTACACAAACACTTCACACACAAACACTTTACACAAACACTTCACACAAACTACACAAACTTTACCCAAACACTTCACACACAAACACTTTACACAAACACTTCACACACAAACACATTACACAAACACTTCACACAAATACCACACACCTTACACAAACACTTCACACACAAACACTTCTCACACAAACACTTTACACAAACACTTCACACAAAAACACTTTACACAAACACTTCTCACACAAACACTTTACACAAACACTTCACACACAAACACTTCTCACACAAACACTTTACACAAACACTTCACACACACAAACACTTTACACAAACACTTCACACACAAACACTTTTCACACAAACACTTTACACAAACTTTACACAAACACTTCTCACACAAACACTTTACACAAACACTTCACACACAAACACTTTACACAAACACTTCACACACAAATACTTTACACAAACTTTACACAAACACTTCTCACACAAACACTTCACACACAAACACTTTACACAAACTTTACACACAAACACTTTACACAAACTTTACACACAAACAATTTACACAAACTTTACACAAACACTTTACACAAACTTAACACAAACATTCTCACACAAACACTTTACACACAAACACTTTACACACACTTCTCAAACAAACACTTCTCACACAAACTTTACACAAACACTTTACACAAACTTTACACAAACACTTCTCACACAAACACTTCACACACAAACACTTAACACAAACTTTACACACAAACACTTTACACAAACTTTACACAAACACTTTACACACACTTAACACAAACTTAACACAAACACTTCTCACACAAACACTTTATACAAACAATTCTCACACAAACACTTTACACACAAACACTTTACACACAAACACTTCTCACACAAACACTTCTCACACAAACTTTACACACTTTTACACAAACTTTAAACAAACACTTCACACACAAACACTTTACACAAACTTTACACAAACACTTCACACACAAACAATTTAAACAAACTTTACACAAACACTTCACACACAAACACTGCACACACAAACACCTTACACAAACACTTTACACACAAACACTTTATACATAAACACTTTACACACAAACACTTTACACAAATTTAACACAAACACTTCACACAAACTTTACACAAACACTTTACACAAACACCACACACAAACACTTTACACAAACTTTACACAAACACTTCACACACAAACAATTTACGCAAACTTTACACAAACACTTCTCACACAAACACTTTTACACAAACTTTACACAAACACTTCACACACAAACACTTTACACAAACTTTAAAAAAACACTTCACACACAAACAATTTACACAAACTTTACACAAACACTTCACACACAAACACTTCACACACAAACACTTTACACACAAACACTTTACACACAAACACTTTACACAAACACTTCACACAAACTTTACACAAACACTTCACACAAAAACACTTTACACAAACACTTCACACACAAACACTTTACACAAACACTTCACACACAAACACTTCACAAACAAACACTTCACACACAAACACTTCACACACAAACACTTCACACACAAACACTTCACACACAAACGCTTCTCACACAAACACTTCTCACACAAACACTTCTCACACAAACACTTCACACACAAACACTTTACACAAACACATCTCACACTAACACTTTACACAAACACTTTTCACACAAACTTTACACAAACACTTCTCACACAAACACTTTACACAAACTTTACACAAACACTTCTCACACAAACTCTTCCCACACAAACACTTCTCACACAAACACTTTACACAAACACTTTACACAAACACTTCACACACAAACACTTTACACAAACTTTACACAAACACTTCTCACACAAACACTTTACACAAACTTTACACAAACACTTTACACAAACACTTCTCACACAAACACTTCATACAAACTTTACACAAACACTTCTCACACAAACACTTTACACAAACACTTCACACACAAACACTTTACACAAACACTTCACACACAAACACTTCATACAAACCTTACACAAACACTTCTCACACAAACACTTTACACAAACTTTACACAAACACTTCTCACACAAACACTTTACACAAACTTTACACAAACACTTCTCACACAAACACTTTACACAAACACTTCACACACAAACACTGTACACAAACACCTCGCACACAAACACTTTACACAAACACTTCACACACAAATACTATACACTTTACACAAACACTTCACACATAAACGCTACACACTTTACACAAACACTTCACACACAAACACTTCATACAAAAACACTTTAGACAAACACTTCACACAAAAACACTTTACACAAACACTTCACACACAAACACTTCACACACAAACACTTCACACACAAACACTTCACACACAAACACTTCTCAAACAAACACTTCACACACAAGCACCTTACACAAACTTTACACAAACACTTCTAACACAAACACTTTACACAAGCTTTACACAAACACTTTTACACAAACTTTACACAAACACTTCACACACAAACACTACACACTTTACACAAACACTTCACACACAAACACTTTACACAAACTTTACACAAACACTTCACACACAATTTACACAAACTTTACACAAACACTTCACACACAAACACTTCACACACAAACACTTTACACAAACACTTCACACACAAACACTTCACACACAAACACTTCACACACAAACACTTCTCACACAAACACTTCACACACAAACACTTTACACAAACACTTCTCACACAAACACTTTACACAAACTTTACACAAACACTTCTCACACAAACTCTTCTCACACAAACACTTCTCACACAAACACTTTACACAAACACTTCACACACAAACACTTTACACAAACTTTACACAAACACTTCTCACACAAACACTTCATACAAACTTTACACAAACACTTCTCACACAAACACTTTACACAAACTTTACACAAACACTTCTCACACAAACACTTTACACAAACTTTACACAAACACTTCTCACACAAACACATCACACACAAACACTTTACACAAACTATACACAAACACTTCTCACACAAACACTTTACACAAACTTTACACAAACACTTCCCACACAAACACTTTACACAAACTTTACACAAACACTTCTCACACAAACACATCACACACAAACACTTTACACAAACTATACACAAACACTTCTCACACAAACACTTTACACAAACACTTCTCACACCAACACTTTACACAAACTTTACACAAACACTTCTCACACAAACAATTCACACAAACACTTTACACAAACACTTTACACACAAACACTTCACACACAAACACTTTACACAAACACTTCACACACAAATACTATACACTTTACACAAACACTTCACACATAAACACTACACACTTTACACAAACACTTCACACACAAACACTACACACTTTACACAAACACTTCACACACAAACACTACACACTTTACACAAACACTTCACACACAAACACTACACACTTTACACAAACACTTCACACACAAACACTTTACACAAACACCACACACAAACACTTTACACAAACTTTACACAAACACTTCACACACAAACAATTTACACAAACTTTACACAAACACTTCTCACACAAACACTTTTACACAAACTTTACACAAACACTTCACACACAAACACTTTACACAAACTTTAAAAAAACACTTCACACACAAACAATTTACACAAACTTTACACAAACACTTCACACACAAACACTTCACACACAAACACTTTACACACAAACACTTTACACACAAACACTTTACACAAACACTTCACACAAACTTTACACAAACACTTCACACAAAAACACTTTACACAAACACTTCACACACAAACACTTTACACAAACACTTCACACACAAACACTTCACAAACAAACACTTCACACACAAACACTTCACACACAAACACTTCACACACAAACGCTTCTCACACAAACACTTCACACACAAACACTTTACACAAACACTTCACACACAAACACTTCATACAAACTTTACACAAACACTTCTCACACAAACACTTTACACAAACTTTACACAAACACTTCTCACACAAACACTTTACACAAACTTTACACAAACACTTCTCACACAAACACTTTACACAAACACTTCACACACAAACACTGTACACAAACACCTCGCACACAAACACTTTACACAAACACTTCACACACAAATGCTATACACTTTACACAAACACTTCACACATAAACGCTACACACTTTACACAAACACTTCACGCACAAACACTTCACACAAAAACACTTTAGACAAACACTTCACTCAAAAACACTTTACACAAACACTTCACACACAAACACTTCACACACAAACACTTCACACACAAACACTTCTCAAACAAACACTTCACACACAAGCACCTTACACAAACTTTACACAAACACTTCTAACACAAACACTTTACACAAGCTTTACACAAACACTTTTACACAAACTTTACACAAACACTTCACACACAAACACTTTACACAAACTTTACACAAACACTTCACACACAATTTACACAAACTTTACACAAACACTTCACACACAAACACTTCACACACAAACACTTTACACACAAACACTTTACACAAACACTTTACACAAACTTTACATAAACACTTCACACAAAAACACTTTACACAAACACTTCACACACAAACACTTTACACAAACACTTCACACACAAACACTTCACACACAAACACTTCACACACAAACACTTCTCACACAAACACTTCACACACAAACACTTTACACAAACACTTCTCACACAAACACTTTACACAAACTTTACACAAACACTTCTCACACAAACACTTCTCACACAAACACTTTACACAAACACTTCACACACAAACACTTTACACAAACTTTACACAAACACTTCTCACACAAACACTTCATACAAACTTTACACAAACACTTCTCACACAAACACTTTACACAAACTTTACACAAACACTTCTCACACAAACACTTTACACAAACTTTACACAAACACTTCTCACACAAACACATCACACACAAACACTTTACACAAACTATACACAAACACTTCTCACACAAACACTTTACACAAACTTTACACAAACACTTCTCACACAAACACATCACACACAAACACTTTACACAAACTATACACAAACACTTCTCACACAAACACTTTACACAAACACTTCTCACACCAACACTTTACACAAACTTTACACAAACACTTCTCACACAAACAATTCACACAAACACTTTACACAAACTTTACACAAACACTTCTCACACAAACACTTTACACAAACTAAACACAAACACTTCTCACACAAACACTTTACACAAACACTTTACACAAACACTTCTCACACACACTTCTCACACACACTTCTCACACAAACTTTACACAAACACCTCACACACAAGCACTTTACACAATCTTTACACAAACACCACACAAAAACACTTCTCACACAAACACTATACACAAACTTTACACAAATACTTCTCACACACTTTACACAAACTATACACAAACACTTCTCACACAAACACTTTACACAAACACTTCTCACACAAACACTTTACACAAACTTTACACAAACACTTCACACACAAACACTACACACTTTACACAAACACTTCACACACAAACACTTTACACAAACTTTACACAAACACCACACACAAACACTTTACACAAACTTTACACAAACACTTCACACACAAACACTTTACACAAACTTTACACAAACACTTCACACACAATTTACACAAACACTTCACACAAAAACACTTTACACAAACACTTCACACACAAACACTTTACACAAACACTTCACACACAAACACTTCACACACAAACACTTCACACACAAACACTTCACACACAAACACTTCTCACACAAACACTTCACACACAAACACTTTACACAAACACTTCTCACACAAACACTTTACACAAACTTTACACAAACACTTCTCACACAAACACTTCTCACACAAACACTTTACACAAACACTTCACACACAAACACTTTACACAAACTTTACACAAACACTTCTCACACAAACACTTTACACAAACTTTACACAAACACTTCTCACACAAACACTTTACACAAACACTTCACACACAAACACTGTACACAAACACCTCGCACACAAACACTTTACACAAACACTTCACACACAAATACTATACACTTTACACAAACACTTCACACATAAACGCTACACACTTTACACAAACACTTCACACACAAACACTTCACACAAAAACACTTTAGACAAACACTTCACACAAAAACACTTTACACAAACACTTCACACACAAACACTTCACACACAAACACTTCACACACAAACACTTCTCAAACAAACACTTCACACACAAGCACCTTACACAAACTTTACACAAACACTTCTAACACAAACACTTTACACAAGCTTTACACAAACACTTTTACACAAACTTTACACAAACACTTCACACACAAACACTTTACACAAACTTTACACAAACACTTCACACACAATTTACACAAACACTTCACACACAAACACTTCACACACAAACACTTCACACACAAACACTTTACACACAAACACTTTACACAAACACTTCACACACAAACACTTTACACAAACTTTACACAAACACTTCACACACAATTTACACAAACACTTCACACACAAACACTTCACACACAAACACTTTACACACAAACACTTTACACAAACACTTTACACAAACTTTACATAAACACTTCACACAAAAACACTTTACACAAACACTTCACACACAAACACTTTACACAAACACTTCACACACAAACACTTCACACACAAACACTTCACACACAAACACTTCTCACACAAACACTTCACACACAAACACTTTACACAAACACTTCTCACACAAACACTTTACACAAACTTTACACAAACACTTCTCACACAAACACTTCTCACACAAACACTTTACACAAACACTTCACACACAAACACTTTACACAAACTTTACACAAACACTTCTCACACAAACACTTCATACAAACTTTACACAAACACTTCTCACACAAACACTTTCCACAAACTTTACACAAACACTTCTCACACAAACACTTTACACAAACTTTACACAAACACTTCTCACACAAACACATCACACACAAACACTTTACACAAACTATACACAAACACTTCTCACACAAACACTTTACACAAACTTTACACAAACACTTCTCACACAAACACATCACACACAAACACTTTACACAAACTATACACAAACACTTCTCACACAAACACTTTACACAAACACTTTATACAAACACTTCACACACAAACACTTTACACAAACTTTACACAAACACTTCTCACACAAACACTTTACACAAACTTTACACAAACACTTTACACAAACACTTCTCACACAAACACTTCATACAAACTTTACACAAACACTTCTCACACAAACACTTTACACAAACACTTTACACAAACACTTCACACACAAACACTTCACACACAAACTTAACACAAACACTTCACACAAACTTTACACAAACACTTCTCACACAAACACTTTACACAAACTTTACACAAACACTTCTCACACAAACACTTTACACAAACTTTACACAAACACTTCTCACACAAACACATCACACACAAACACTTTACACAAACTATACACAAACACTTCTCACACAAACACTTTACACAAACTTTACACAAACACTTCTCACACAAACACATCACACACAAACACTTTACACAAACTATACACAAACACTTCTCACACAAACACTTTACACAAACACTTCTCACACCAACACTTTACACAAACTTTACACAAACACTTCTCACACAAACAATTCACACAAACACTTTACACAAACTTTACACAAACACTTCTCACACAAACACTTTACACAAACTAAACACAAACACTTCTCACACAAACACTTTACACAAACACTTTACACAAACACTTCTCACACACACTTCTCACACACTTCTCACACAAACTTTACACAAACACCTCACACACAAGCACTTTACACAATCTTTACACAAACACCACACAAAAACACTTCTCACACAAACACTATACACAAACTTTACACAAATACTTCTCACACACTTTACACAAACTATACACAAACACTTCTCACACAAACACTTTACACAAACACTTCTCACACAAACACTTTACACAAACTTTACACAAACACTTCACACACAAACACTACACACTTTACACAAACACTTCACACACAAACACTTTACACAAACTTTACACAAACACCACACACAAACACTTTACACAAACTTTACACAAACACTTCACACACAAACACTTTACACAAACTTTACACAAACACTTCACACACAAACACTTTACACAAACTTTACACACAAACACTTTACACAAACTTTACACAAACACTTCACACACAAACACTTTACACAAACACTTTACACAAACTACACAAACTTTACACAAACACTTCACACACAAACACTTTACACAAACACTTCTCACACAAACACTTTACACAAACACTTCTCACACAAACACTTTACACAAACACTTCTCACACAAATACTTTACACAAACACTTCTCACACAAACTTTACACAAACACTTCTCACACAAACACTTTACACAAACTTTACACAAACACTTCACACACAAACACTTTACACAAACACTTCTCACACAAACACTTTACACAAACCTAACAATAACACTTCTCACACAAACACTTTACACAAACTAAACACAAACACTTCTCACACAAACACTTTACACAAACACTTTACACAAACACTTCTCACACACACTTCTCACACAAACACTTTAAACAAACTTTACACAAACAGTTCTCATACAAACATTTTACACAAACTTTACACAAACACCTCACACACAAGCACTTTACACAAACTTTACACAAACACTTCACACACAAACACTTCTCACACAAACACTTCACACAAACTTTACACAAACACTTCTCACACACTGTACACAAACTATACACAAACACTTCTCACACAAACACTTTACACAAACACTTCTCACACAAACACTTTACACAAACTTTACACAAACACTTCTCACACAAACACTTTACACAAACTTTACACAAACACTTCTCACACAAACACTTTACACAAACTTTACACAAACACTTCTCACACAAACACTTTACACAAACACTTCACACACAAACACTGTACACAAACACCTCGCACACAAACACTTTACACAAACACTTCACACACAAATACTATACACTTTACACAAACACTTCACACATAAACGCTACACACTTTACACAAACACTTCACACACAAACACTTCACACAAAAACACTTTAGACAAACACTTCACACAAAAACACTTTACACAAACACTTCACACACAAACACTTCACACACAAACACTTCACACACAAACACTTCTCAAACAAACACTTCACACACAAGCACCTTACACAAACTTTACACAAACACTTCTAACACAAACACTTTACACAAGCTTTACACAAACACTTTTACACAAACTTTACACAAACACTTCACACACAAACACTTTACACAAACTTTACACAAACACTTCACACACAATTTACACAAACACTTCACACACAAACACTTCACACACAAACACTTCACACACAAACACTTTACACACAAACACTTTACACAAACACTTCACACACAAACACTTTACACAAACTTTACACAAACACTTCACACACAATTTACACAAACACTTCACACACAAACACTTCACACACAAACACTTTACACACAAACACTTTACACAAACACTTTACACAAACTTTACATAAACACTTCACACAAAAACACTTTACACAAACACTTCACACACAAACACTTTACACAAACACTTCACACACAAACACTTCACACACAAACACTTCACACACAAACACTTCTCACACAAACACTTCACACACAAACACTTTACACAAACACTTCTCACACAAACACTTTACACAAACTTTACACAAACACTTCTCACACAAACACTTCTCACACAAACACTTTACACAAACACTTCACACACAAACACTTTACACAAACTTTACACAAACACTTCTCACACAAACACTTCATACAAACTTTACACAAACACTTCTCACACAAACACTTTCCACAAACTTTACACAAACACTTCTCACACAAACACTTTACACAAACTTTACACAAACACTTCTCACACAAACACATCACACACAAACACTTTACACAAACTATACACAAACACTTCTCACACAAACACTTTACACAAACTTTACACAAACACTTCTCACACAAACACATCACACACAAACACTTTACACAAACTATACACAAACACTTCTCACACAAACACTTTACACAAACACTTTATACAAACACTTCACACACAAACACTTTACACAAACTTTACACAAACACTTCTCACACAAACACTTTACACAAACTTTACACAAACACTTTACACAAACACTTCTCACACAAACACTTCATACAAACTTTACACAAACACTTCTCACACAAACACTTTACACAAACACTTTACACAAACACTTCACACACAAACACTTCACACACAAACTTAACACAAACACTTCACACAAACTTTACACAAACACTTCTCACACAAACACTTTACACAAACTTTACACAAACACTTCTCACACAAACACTTTACACAAACTTTACACAAACACTTCTCACACAAACACTTTACACAAACTTTACACAAACACTTCTCACACAAACACTTTACACAAACACTTCACACACAAACACTTTACACAAACACTTCACACACAAACACTTCACAAACAAACACTTCACACACAAACACTTCACACACAAACACTTCACACACAAACACTTCACACACAAACGCTTCTCACACAAACACTTCTCACACAAACACTTCTCACACAAACACTTCACACACAAACACTTTACACAAACACATCTCACACTAACACTTTACACAAACACTTTTCACACAAACTTTACACAAACACTTCTCACACAAACACTTTACACAAACTTTACACAAACACTTCTCACACAAACTCTTCCCACACAAACACTTCTCACACAAACACTTTACACAAACACTTTATACAAACACTTCACACACAAACACTTTACACAAACTTTACACAAACACTTCTCACACAAACACTTTACACAAACTTTACACAAACACTTTACACAAACACTTCTCACACAAACACTTCATACAAACTTTACACAAACACTTCTCACACAAACACTTTACACAAACACTTCACACACAAACACTTTACACAAACACTTCACACACAAACACTTCATACAAACTTTACACAAACACTTCTCACACAAACACTTTACACAAACTTTACACAAACACTTCTCACACAAACACTTTACACAAACTTTACACAAACACTTCTCACACAAACACTTTACACAAACACTTCACACACAAACACTGTACACAAACACCTCGCACACAAACACTTTACACAAACACTTCACACACAAATACTATACACTTTACACAAACACTTCACACATAAACGCTACACACTTTACACAAACACTTCACACACAAACACTTCATACAAAAACACTTTAGACAAACACTTCACACAAAAACACTTTACACAAACACTTCACACACAAACACTTCACACACAAACACTTCACACACAAACACTTCACACACAAACACTTCTCAAACAAACACTTCACACACAAGCACCTTACACAAACTTTACACAAACACTTCTAACACAAACACTTTACACAAACTTTACACAAACACTTCTCACACAAACTCTTCCCACACAAACACTTCTCACACAAACACTTTACACAAACACTTCACACACAAACACTTTACACAAACTTTACACAAACACTTCTCACACAAACACTTTACACAAACTTTACACAAACACTTTACACAAACACTTCTCACACAAACACTTCATACAAACTTTACACAAACACTTCTCACACAAACACTTTACACAAACACTTCACACACAAACACTTTACACAAACACTTCACACACAAACACTTCATACAAACCTTACACAAACACTTCTCACACAAACACTTTACACAAACTTTACACAAACACTTCTCACACAAACACTTTACACAAACTTTACACAAACACTTCTCACACAAACACTTTACACAAACACTTCACACACAAACACTGTACACAAACACCTCGCACACAAACACTTTACACAAACACTTCACACACAAATACTATACACTTTACACAAACACTTCACACATAAACGCTACACACTTTACACAAACACTTCACACACAAACACTTCATACAAAAACACTTTAGACAAACACTTCACACAAAAACACTTTACACAAACACTTCACACACAAACACTTCACACACAAACACTTCACACACAAACACTTCACACACAAACACTTCTCAAACAAACACTTCACACACAAGCACCTTACACAAACTTTACACAAACACTTCTAACACAAACACTTTACACAAGCTTTACACAAACACTTTTACACAAACTTTACACAAACACTTCACACACAAACACTACACACTTTACACAAACACTTCACACACAAACACTTTACACAAACTTTACACAAACACTTCACACACAATTTACACAAACTTTACACAAACACTTCACACACAAACACTTCACACACAAACACTTTACACAAACACTTCACACACAAACACTTCACACACAAACACTTCACACACAAACACTTCTCACACAAACACTTCACACACAAACACTTTACACAAACACTTCTCACACAAACACTTTACACAAACTTTACACAAACACTTCTCACACAAACTCTTCTCACACAAACACTTCTCACACAAACACTTTACACAAACACTTCACACACAAACACTTTACACAAACTTTACACAAACACTTCTCACACAAACACTTCATACAAACTTTACACAAACACTTCTCACACAAACACTTTACACAAACTTTACACAAACACTTCTCACACAAACACTTTACACAAACTTTACACAAACACTTCTCACACAAACACATCACACACAAACACTTTACACAAACTATACACAAACACTTCTCACACAAACACTTTACACAAACTTTACACAAACACTTCCCACACAAA
Organism: Carcharodon carcharias; assembly: GCF_017639515.1. Lineage (NCBI taxonomy): Eukaryota > Metazoa > Chordata > Chondrichthyes > Lamniformes > Lamnidae > Carcharodon > Carcharodon carcharias. Next base: position 80,864,324 of record NC_054476.1, read on the forward strand.
CACTTTACACAAACTTTACACAAACACTTCTCACACAAACACATCACACACAAACACTTTACACAAACTATACACAAACACTTCTCACACAAACACTTTACACAAACACTTCTCACACCAACACTTTACACAAACTTTACACAAACACTTCTCACACAAACAATTCACACAAACACTTTACACAAACACTTTACACACAAACACTTCACACACAAACACTTTACACAAACACTTCACACACAAATACTATACACTTTACACAAACACTTCACACATAAACACTACACACTTTACACAAACACTTCACACACAAACACTACACACTTTACACAAACACTTCACACACAAACACTACACACTTTACACAAACACTTCACACACAAACACTACACACTTTACACAAACACTTCACACACAAACACTTTACACAAACACCACACACAAACACTTTACACAAACTTTACACAAACACTTCACACACAAACAATTTACACAAACTTTACACAAACACTTCTCACACAAACACTTTTACACAAACTTTACACAAACACTTCACACACAAACACTTTACACAAACTTTAAAAAAACACTTCACACACAAACAATTTACACAAACTTTACACAAACACTTCACACACAAACACTTCACACACAAACACTTTACACACAAACACTTTACACACAAACACTTTACACAAACACTTCACACAAACTTTACACAAACACTTCACACAAAAACACTTTACACAAACACTTCACACACAAACACTTTACACAAACACTTCACACACAAACACTTCACAAACAAACACTTCACACACAAACACTTCACACACAAACACTTCACACACAAACGCTTCTCACACAAACACTTCTCACACAAACACTTCTCACACAAACACTTCTCACACAAACACTTCACACACAAACACTTTACACAAACACATCTCACACAAACACTTTACACAAACACTTTTCACACAAACTTTACACAAACAATTCTCACACAAACACTTTACACAAACTTTACACAAACACTTCTCACACAAACACTTTACACAAACACTTCACACACAAACACTGTACACAAACACCTCGCACACAAACACTTTACACAAACACTTCTCACACAAACACTTCATACAAACTTTACACAAACACTTCTCACACAGATACTTTACACAAACTTTACACAAACACTTCTCACACAAACACTTTACACAAACACTTCACACACAAACACTTTACACAAACACTTCACACACAAACACTTCATACAAACTTTACACAAACACTTCTCACACAAACACTTTACACAAACTTTACACAAACACTTCTCACACAAACACTTTACACAAACACTTCTCACACAAACACTTTACACAAACACTTCACACACAAACACTGTACACAAACACCTCGCACACAAACACTTTACACAAACACTTCACACACAAATGCTATACACTTTACACAAACACTTCACACATAAACGCTACACACTTTACACAAACACTTCACGCACAAACACTTCACACAAAAACACTTTAGACAAACACTTCACTCAAAAACACTTTACACAAACACTTCACACACAAACACTTCACACACAAACACTTCACACACAAACACTTCTCAAACAAACACTTCACACACAAGCACCTTACACAAACTTTACACAAACACTTCTAACACAAACACTTTACACAAGCTTTACACAAACACTTTTACACAAACTTTACACAAACACTTCACACACAAACACTTTACACAAACTTTACACAAACACTTCACACACAATTTACACAAACTTTACACAAACACTTCACACACAAACACTTCACACACAAACACTTTACACACAAACACTTTACACAAACACTTTACACAAACTTTACATAAACACTTCACACAAAAACACTTTACACAAACACTTCACACACAAACACTTTACACAAACACTTCACACACAAACACTTCACACACAAACACTTCACACACAAACACTTCTCACACAAACACTTCACACACAAACACTTTACACAAACACTTCTCACACAAACACTTTACACAAACTTTACACAAACACTTCTCACACAAACACTTCTCACACAAACACTTTACACAAACACTTCACACACAAACACTTTACACAAACTTTACACAAACACTTCTCACACAAACACTTCATACAAACTTTACACAAACACTTCTCACACAAACACTTTACACAAACTTTACACAAACACTTCTCACACAAACACTTTACACAAACTTTACACAAACACTTCTCACACAAACACATCACACACAAACACTTTACACAAACTATACACAAACACTTCTCACACAAACACTTTACACAAACTTTACACAAACACTTCTCACACAAACACATCACACACAAACACTTTACACAAACTATACACAAACACTTCTCACACAAACACTTTACACAAACACTTCTCACACCAACACTTTACACAAACTTTACACAAACACTTCTCACACAAACAATTCACACAAACACTTTACACAAACTTTACACAAACACTTCTCACACAAACACTTTACACAAACTAAACACAAACACTTCTCACACAAACACTTTACACAAACACTTTACACAAACACTTCTCACACACACTTCTCACACACACTTCTCACACAAACTTTACACAAACACCTCACACACAAGCACTTTACACAATCTTTACACAAACACCACACAAAAACACTTCTCACACAAACACTATACACAAACTTTACACAAATACTTCTCACACACTTTACACAAACTATACACAAACACTTCTCACACAAACACTTTACACAAACACTTCTCACACAAACACTTTACACAAACTTTACACAAACACTTCACACACAAACACTACACACTTTACACAAACACTTCACACACAAACACTTTACACAAACTTTACACAAACACCACACACAAACACTTTACACAAACTTTACACAAACACTTCACACACAAACACTTTACACAAACTTTACACAAACACTTCACACACAATTTACACAAACACTTCACACAAAAACACTTTACACAAACACTTCACACACAAACACTTTACACAAACACTTCACACACAAACACTTCACACACAAACACTTCACACACAAACACTTCACACACAAACACTTCTCACACAAACACTTCACACACAAACACTTTACACAAACACTTCTCACACAAACACTTTACACAAACTTTACACAAACACTTCTCACACAAACACTTCTCACACAAACACTTTACACAAACACTTCACACACAAACACTTTACACAAACTTTACACAAACACTTCTCACACAAACACTTCATACAAACTTTACACAAACACTTCTCACACAAACACTTTACACAAACTTTACACAAACACTTCTCACACAAACACTTTACACAAACTTTACACAAACACTTCTCACACAAACACATCACACACAAACACTTTACACAAACTATACACAAACACTTCTCACACAAACACTTTACACAAACTTTACACAAACACTTCTCACACAAACACATCACACACAAACACTTTACACAAACTATACACAAACACTTCTCACACAAACACTTTACACAAACACTTCTCACACCAACACTTTACACAAACTTTACACAAACACTTCTCACACAAACAATTCACACAAACACTTTACACAAACTTTACACAAACACTTCTCACACAAACACTTTACACAAACTAAACACAAACACTTCTCACACAAACACTTTACACAAACACTTTACACAAACACTTCTCACACACACTTCTCACACACACTTCTCACACAAACTTTACACAAACACCTCACACACAAGCACTTTACACAATCTTTACACAAACACCACACAAAAACACTTCTCACACAAACACTATACACAAACTTTACACAAATACTTCTCACACACTTTACACAAACTATACACAAACACTTCTCACACAAACACTTTACACAAACACTTCTCACACAAACACTTTACACAAACTTTACAAAAACACTTCACACACAAACACTACACACTTTACACAAACACTTCACACACAAACACTTTACACAAACTTTACACAAACACCACACACAAACACTTTACACAAACTTTACACAAACACTTCACACACAAACACTTTACACAAACTTTACACAAACACTTCACACACAATTTACACAAACACTTCACACAAAAACACTTTACACAAACACTTCACACACAAACACTTTACACAAACACTTCACACACAAACACTTCACACACAAACACTTCACACACAAACACTTCACACACAAACACTTCTCACACAAACACTTCACACACAAACACTTTACACAAACACTTCTCACACAAACACTTTACACAAACTTTACACAAACACTTCTCACACAAACACTTCTCACACAAACACTTTACACAAACACTTCACACACAAACACTTTACACAAACTTTACACAAACACTTCTCACACAAACACTTCATACAAACTTTACACAAACACTTCTCACACAAACACTTTACACAAACTTTACACAAACACTTCTCACACAAACACTTTACACAAACTTTACACAAACACTTCTCACACAAACACATCACACACAAACACTTTACACAAACTATACACAAACACTTCTCACACAAACACTTTACACAAACTTTACACAAACACTTCTCACACAAACACATCACACACAAACACTTTACACAAACTATACACAAACACTTCTCACACAAACACTTTACACAAACACTTCTCACACCAACACTTTACACAAACTTTACACAAACACTTCTCACACAAACAATTCACACAAACACTTTACACAAACTTTACACAAACACTTCTCACACAAACACTTTACACAAACTAAACACAAACACTTCTCACACAAACACTTTACACAAACACTTTACACAAACACTTCTCACACACACTTCTCACACACACTTCTCACACAAACTTTACACAAACACCTCACACACAAGCACTTTACACAATCTTTACACAAACACCACACAAAAACACTTCTCACACAAACACTATACACAAACTTTACACAAATACTTCTCACACACTTTACACAAACTATACACAAACACTTCTCACACAAACACTTTACACAAACACTTCTCACACAAACACTTTACACAAACTTTACACAAACACTTCACACACAAACACTACACACTTTACACAAACACTTCACACACAAACACTTTACACAAACTTTACACAAACACCACACACAAACACTTTACACAAACTTTACACAAACACTTCACACACAAACACTTTACACAAACTTTACACAAACACTTCACACACAAACACTTTACACAAACTTTACACACAAACACTTTACACAAACTTTACACAAACACTTCACACACAAACACTTTACACAAACACTTTACACAAACTACACAAACTTTACACAAACACTTCACACACAAACACTTTACACAAACACTTCTCACACAAACACTTTACACAAACACTTCTCACACAAACACTTTACACAAACACTTCTCACACAAATACTTTACACAAACACTTCTCACACAAACTTTACACAAACACTTCTCACACAAACACTTTACACAAACTTTACACAAACACTTCACACACAAACACTTTACACAAACACTTCTCACACAAACACTTTACACAAACCTAACAATAACACTTCTCACACAAACACTTTACACAAACTAAACACAAACACTTCTCACACAAACACTTTACACAAACACTTTACACAAACACTTCTCACACACACTTCTCACACAAACACTTTAAACAAACTTTACACAAACAGTTCTCATACAAACATTTTACACAAACTTTACACAAACACCTCACACACAAGCACTTTACACAAACTTTACACAAACACTTCACACACAAACACTTCTCACACAAACACTTCACACAAACTTTACACAAACACTTCTCACACACTGTACACAAACTATACACAAACACTTCTCACACAAACACTTTACACAAACACTTCTCACACAAACACTTTACACAAACTTTACACAAACACTTCTCACACAAACACTTTACACAAACTTTACACAAACACTTCTCACACAAACACTTTACACAAACTTTACACAAACACTTCTCACACAAACACTTTACACAAACACTTCACACACAAACACTGTACACAAACACCTCGCACACAAACACTTTACACAAACACTTCACACACAAATACTATACACTTTACACAAACACTTCACACATAAACGCTACACACTTTACACAAACACTTCACACACAAACACTTCACACAAAAACACTTTAGACAAACACTTCACACAAAAACACTTTACACAAACACTTCACACACAAACACTTCACACACAAACACTTCACACACAAACACTTCTCAAACAAACACTTCACACACAAGCACCTTACACAAACTTTACACAAACACTTCTAACACAAACACTTTACACAAGCTTTACACAAACACTTTTACACAAACTTTACACAAACACTTCACACACAAACACTTTACACAAACTTTACACAAACACTTCACACACAATTTACACAAACACTTCACACACAAACACTTCACACACAAACACTTTACACACAAACACTTTACACAAACACTTTACACAAACTTTACATAAACACTTCACACAAAAACACTTTACACAAACACTTCACACACAAACACTTTACACAAACACTTCACACACAAACACTTCACACACAAACACTTCACACACAAACACTTCTCACACAAACACTTCACACACAAACACTTTACACAAACACTTCTCACACAAACACTTTACACAAACTTTACACAAACACTTCTCACACAAACACTTCTCACACAAACACTTTACACAAACACTTCACACACAAACACTTTACACAAACTTTACACAAACACTTCTCACACAAACACTTCATACAAACTTTACACAAACACTTCTCACACAAACACTTTACACAAACTTTACACAAACACTTCTCACACAAACACTTTACACAAACTTACACAAACACTTCTCACACAAACACATCACACACAAACACTTTACACAAACTATACACAAACACTTCTCACACAAACACTTTACACAAACTTTACACAAACACTTCTCACACAAACACATCACACACAAACACTTTACACAAACTATACACAAACACTTCTCACACAAACACTTTACACAAACACTTTATACAAACACTTCACACACAAACACTTTACACAAACTTTACACAAACACTTCTCACACAAACACTTTACACAAACTTTACACAAACACTTTACACAAACACTTCTCACACAAACACTTCATACAAACTTTACACAAACACTTCTCACACAAACACTTTACACAAACACTTTACACAAACACTTCACACAAACACTTACACAACTTTACACAACACTTCACAACTTTACACAAACACTTCTCACACAAACACTTTACACAAACTTTACACAAACACTTCTCACACAAACACTTTACACAAACTTTACACAAACACTTCTCACACAAACACTTTACACAAACTTTACACAAACACTTCTCACACAAACACTTTACACAAACACTTCACACACAAACACTTTACACAAACACTTCACACACAAACACTTCACAAACAAACACTTCACACACAAACACTTCACACACAAACACTTCACACACAAACACTTCACACACAAACGCTTCTCACACAAACACTTCTCACACAAACACTTCTCACACAAACACTTCACACACAAACACTTTACACAAACACATCTCACACTAACACTTTACACAAACACTTTTCACACAAACTTTACACAAACACTTCTCACACAAACACTTTACACAAACTTTACACAAACACTTCTCACACAAACTCTTCCCACACAAACACTTCTCACACAAACACTTTACACAAACACTTTATACAAACACTTCACACACAAACACTTTACACAAACTTTACACAAACACTTCTCACACAAACACTTTACACAAACTTTACACAAACACTTTACACAAACACTTCTCACACAAACACTTCATACAAACTTTACACAAACACTTCTCACACAAACACTTTACACAAACACTTCACACACAAACACTTTACACAAACACTTCACACACAAACACTTCATACAAACTTTACACAAACACTTCTCACACAAACACTTTACACAAACTTTACACAAACACTTCTCACACAAACACTTTACACAAACTTTACACAAACACTTCTCACACAAACACTTTACACAAACACTTCACACACAAACACTGTACACAAACACCTCGCACACAAACACTTTACACAAACACTTCACACACAAATACTATACACTTTACACAAACACTTCACACATAAACGCTACACACTTTACACAAACACTTCACACACAAACACTTCATACAAAAACACTTTAGACAAACACTTCACACAAAAACACTTTACACAAACACTTCACACACAAACACTTCACACACAAACACTTCACACACAAACACTTCACACACAAACACTTCTCAAACAAACACTTCACACACAAGCACCTTACACAAACTTTACACAAACACTTCTAACACAAACACTTTACACAAGCTTTACACAAACACTTTTACACAAACTTTACACAAACACTTCACACACAAACACTACACACTTTACACAAACACTTCACACACAAACACTTTACACAAACTTACACAAACACTTCACACACAATTTACACAAACTTTACACAAACACTTCACACACAAACACTTCACACACAAACACTTTACACAAACACTTCACACACAAACACTTCACACACAAACACTTCACACACAAACACTTCTCACACAAACACTTCACACACAAACACTTTACACAAACACTTCTCACACAAACACTTTACACAAACTTTACACAAACACTTCTCACACAAACTCTTCTCACACAAACACTTCTCACACAAACACTTTACACAAACACTTCACACACAAACACTTTACACAAACTTTACACAAACACTTCTCACACAAACACTTCATACAAACTTTACACAAACACTTCTCACACAAACACTTTACACAAACTTTACACAAACACTTCTCACACAAACACTTTACACAAACTTTACACAAACACTTCTCACACAAACACATCACACACAAACACTTTACACAAACTATACACAAACACTTCTCACACAAACACTTTACACAAACTTTACACAAACACTTCTCACACAAACACTTTACACAAACTTTACACAAACACTTCTCACACAAACACATCACACACAAACACTTTACACAAACTATACACAAACACTTCTCACACAAACACTTTACACAAACACTTCTCACACCAACACTTTACACAAACTTTACACAAACACTTCTCACACAAACAATTCACACAAACACTTTACACAAACACTTTACACACAAACACTTCACACACAAACACTTTACACAAACACTTCACACACAAATACTATACACTTTACACAAACACTTCACACATAAACACTACACACTTTACACAAACACTTCACACACAAACACTACACACTTTACACAAACACTTCACACACAAACACTACACACTTTACACAAACACTTCACACACAAACACTACACACTTTACACAAACACTTCACACACAAACACTTTACACAAACACCACACACAAACACTTTACACAAACTTTACACAAACACTTCACACACAAACAATTTACACAAACTTTACACAAACACTTCTCACACAAACACTTTTACACAAACTTTACACAAACACTTCACACACAAACACTTTACACAAACTTTAAAAAAACACTTCACACACAAACAATTTACACAAACTTTACACAAACACTTCACACACAAACACTTCACACACAAACACTTTACACACAAACACTTTACACACAAACACTTTACACAAACACTTCACACAAACTTTACACAAACACTTCACACAAAAACACTTTACACAAACACTTCACACACAAACACTTTACACAAACACTCACACACAAACACTTCACAAACAAACACTTCACACACAAACACTTTCACACACAAACACTTCACACACAAACGCTTCTCACACAAACACTTCTCACACAAACACTTCTCACACAAACACTTCTCACACAAACACTTCACACACAAACACTTTACACAAACACATCTCACACAAACACTTTACACAAACACTTTTCACACAAACTTTACACAAACAATTCTCACACAAACACTTTACTCAAACTTTACACAAACACTTCTCACACAAACACTTTACACAAACACTTCACACACACAAACACTGTACACAAACACTCGCACACAAACACTTTACACAAACACTTCTCACACAAACATTTCATACAAACTTTACACAAACACTTCTCACACAGATACTTTACACAAACTTTACACAAACACTTCTCACACAAACACTTTACACAAACACTTCACACACAAACACTTTACACAAACACTTCACACACAAACACTTCATACAAACTTTACACAAACACTTCTCACACAAACACTTTACACAAACTTTACACAAACACTTCTCACACAAACACTTACACAAACTTTACACAAACACTTCTCACACAAACACTTTACACCAACACTTCACACACAAACACTGTACACAAACACCTCGCACACAAACACTTTACACACAAACACTTCACACACAAATACTATACACTTTACACAAACACTTCACACCATAAACGCTACACACTTTACACAAACACTTCACGCACAAACACTTCACACAAAACACTTTAGACAAACATTTCACTCAAAAACACTTTACACAAACACTTCACACACAAACACTTCACACACAAACACATTCACACACAAACACTTCTCAAACAAACACTTCACACACAAGCACCTTACACAAACTTTACACAAACACTTCTAACACAAACACTTTACACAAGCTGACACAAACACTTTTACACAAACTTTACACAAACACTTCACACACAAACACTTTACACAAAACTTTACACAAACACTTCACACACAATTTTCACAAACTTTACACAAACACTTCACACAACAAACACTTCACACACAAACACTTTACACACAAACACTTTACACAACACTTTACACAAACTTTACATAAACACTTCACACAAAAACACTTTACACAAACACTTCACACACAAACACTTTACACAAACACTTCACTCACATACACTTCACACACAAACACTTCACACACAAACACTTCTCACACAAACACTTCACACACAAACACTTTACACAAACACTTCTCACACAAACACTTTACACAAACTTTACACAAACACTTCTCACACAAACACTTCTCACACAAACACTTTACACAAACACTTCACACACAAACACTTTACACAAACTTTACACAAACACTTCTCACACAAACACTTCATACAAACTTTACACAAACACTTCTCACACAAACACTTTACACAAACTTTACACAAACACTTCTCACACAAACACTTTACACAAACTTTACACAAACACTTCTCACACAAACACATCACACACAAACACTTTACACAAACTATACACAAACACTTCTCACACAAACACTTTACACAAACTTTACACAAACACTTCTCACACAAACACATCACACACAAACACTTTACACAAACTATACACAAACACTTCTCACACAAACACTTTACACAAACACTTCTCACCCAACACTTTACACAAACTTTACACAAACACTTCTCACACAAACAATTCACACAAACACTTTACACAAACTTTACACAAACACTTCTCACACAAACACTTTACACAAACTAAACACAAACACTTCTCACACAAACACTTTACACAAACACTTACACAAACACTTCTCACACACACTTCTCACACACACTTCTCACACAAACTTTACACAAAACACCTCACACACAAGCACTTTACACAATCTTACACAAACACCACACAAAAACACTTCTCACACAAACACTATACACAAACTTTACACAAATACTTCTCACACACTTTACACAACACTAATACACAAACACTTCTCACACAAACACTTTACACAACACTTTCTCACACAAACACTTTACACAAACTTTACACAAACATTCACACACAAACACTACAACACTTTACACAAACACTTCACACACAAACACTTTACACAAACTTTACACAAACACCACACACAAACACTTTACACAAACTTTACACAAACACTTCACACACAAACACTTTACACAAACTTTACACAAACACTTCACACACAAACACTTTACACAAACTTTACACACAAACACTTTACACAAACTTTACACAAACCTTCACACACAAACACTTTACACAAACACTTTACACAAACTACACAAACTTTACACAAACACTTCACACACAAACACCTTACACAAACACTTCTCACACAAACACTTTACACAAACACTTCTCACACAAACACTTTACACAAACACTTCTCACACAAATACTTTACACAAACACTTCTCACACAAACTTTACACAAACACTTCTCACACAAACACTTTACACAAACTTTACACAAACACTTCACACACAAACACTTTACACAAACACTTCTCACACAAACACTTTACACAAACCTAACAATAACACTTCTCACACAAACACTTTACACAAACTAAACACAAACACTTCTCACACAAACACTTTACACAAACACGTTACACAAACACTTCTCACACACACTTCTCACACAAACACTTTAAACAAACTTTACACTAACAGTTCTCATAACAAACATTTTACACAAACTTTACACAAACACCTCACACACAAGCACTTTACACAAACTTTACACAAACACTTCACACACAAACACTTCTCACACAAACACTTCACACAAACTTTACACAAACACTTCTCACACACTGTACACAAACTATACACAAACACTTCTCACACAAACACTTTACACAAACACTTCTCACACAAACACTTTACACAAACTTTACACAAACACTTCTCACACACAAACACTTTACACAAACTTTACACAAACACTTCTCACACAAACACTTTACACAAACTTTACACAAACACTTCTCACACAAACACTTTACACAAACACTTCACACACAAACACTGTACACAAACACCTCGCACACAAACACTTTACACAAACACTTCACACACAAATACTATACACTTTACACAAACACTTCACACATAAACGCTACACACTTTACACAAACACTTCACACACAACACTTCACACAAAAACACTTTAGACAAACACTTCACACAAAAACACTTACACAAACACTTCACACACAAACACGTCACACACAAACACTTCACACACAAACACTTCTCAAACAAACACTTCACACACAAGCACCTTACACAAACTTTACACAAACACTTCTAACACGAAACACTTTACACAAGCTTTACACAAACACTTTTACACAATCTTTACACAAACACTTCACACACAAACACTTTACACAAACTTTACACAAACACTTCACACACAATTTACACAAACACTTCACACACAAACACTTCACACACAAACACTTTACACACAAACACTTTACACAAACACTTTACACAAACTTTACATAAACACTTCACACAAAAACACTTTACACAAACACTTCACACACAAACACTTTACACAAACACTTCACACACAAACACTTCACACACAAACACTTCACTACACAAACACTTCTCGACACAAACACTTCACACACAAACACTTTACACAAACACTTCTCACACAAACACTTTACACATACTTTACACAAACAACTTCTCACACGAAACACTTCTCACACAAACACTTTACACAAACACTTCACACACAAACACTTTACACAAACTTTACACAAACACTTCTCACACAAACACTTCATACAAACTTTAACACAAACACTTCTCACACAAACACTTTACACAAACTTTACACAAACACTTCCTCACACAAACACTTTACACAAACTTTACACAAACACTTCTCACACAAACACATCACACACAAACACTTTACACAAACTATACACAAACACTTCTCACACAAACACTTTACACAAACTTTACACAATCACTTCTCACACAAACACATCACACACAAACACTTACACAAACTATACACAAACACTTCTCACACAAACCACTTTACACAAACACTTCTCACACAAACACTTTACACAAACACTTTACACAAACACTTCACACACAAACACTTTACACAAACTAACACAAACACTTCACACAAACTTTACACAAACACTTCTCACACAAACCACTTTACACAAACTTACACAAACACTTCTCACACAAAACACTTTACACAACTTTACACAAACACTTCTCACACAAACACTTTACACAAACTGTACACAAACACTTCTCACACAAACACTTTACACAAACACTTCACACACAAAACACTGTACACAAACACCTCGCACACAAACACTTAGACACAAACACTTCACACACAAATACTAGATACACTTTACACAAACACTTCACACATAAACCTCTACAAACACTTTACACAAACACTTCACGGCACAAACACTTCACAACAAAAACACTTTAGACAAACACTTCACTCAAAAACACTTTACACAAACACTTCACACACAAACACTTCACACACAAACACTTCACACACAAACACTTCTCACAAACACTTCACACACACAACACTTTACACAAACTTTACACAACACTTCTAACACAAACACTTTACACAAACTTTACACAAACACTTTTACACAAACTTTACAAACAAACACTTCACACACAAACACATTTACACAAACTTTACACAAACACTTCACACACACACTTTACACAAACTTTACACAAACACTTCACACACAAACACTTCACATCACACACAAACACTTTACACCAAACACTTTACACAAACACTTTACACAAACACTTACACAACACACTTCACACAAAAACACTTTAACACAAACACTTCACACACAAACACTTTACACAAACACTTCACACACAAACACTTCACACACAAACACTTCACACACAAACACTTCACACACAAACACTCTCACACCAAACACTTCACACACAAACACTTTACACAAACACTTCTCACACAAACACTTTACACAAACTTTACACAAACACTTCTCAAACAAACACACTTCACAACACAAAACACTTTACACAAACACTTCACACACAAACACTTTACACAAACTTTACACAAACACATTCCTCACACAAACCACTTCATACAAACTTTACACACAAACACTTCTCACACAAACACTTACACAAACTTTACACAAACACTTCTCACACAAACACTTTACACAAACTTTACACAAACACTTCACTCACAAACACATCACACACAAACACTTTACACAAACTTTACACAAACACTTCTCACACAAACACTTTACACAAACTTTACACAAACACTTCTCACACAAACACATCACCCACAAACACTTTACACAAACTATACACAAACACTTCTCACACAAACACTTTACACAAACACTTCTCACACAACAACACTTTACACAAACTTTACACAAACACTTTCACACACAAACAATTCACACAAACACTTTTACACAAACTTTACACAAACACTTCACACACAAACAATTTACACAAACTTTACACAAACACTTCTCACACAAACACTTTACACAAACACTTTTACACAAACACTTCCTCACACACACTTCTCACACACACTTTCTCACACAAACTTTACACAAACACTTCACACACAAACACTTTACACACAATCATTACAACAAACACTTCACAACAAAACACTTCTCACACAAACACTTTAAACACAAACTTTACACAAACACTTCACAACACACTTTACACAAACTATACACAAACACTTCTCACACAAACACTTACACAAACACTTCACACACAAACACTTTACACAAACTTTACACAAACACTTCAACACACAAACACTACACACATTACACAAACACTTCACACACAAACACTTTACACAAACTTTACACAAACACCACACACAAACACTTTACACAAACTTTACACAAACACTTCACACACAAACACTTTACACAAACTTTACACAAACACTTCTCACACAAACACTTTACACAAACTTTACACACAAAACACTTTACACAAACTTCACACAAACACTTCACACACAAACACTTTACACAAACACTTTACACAAACTACACAAACTTTACAACAAACACTTCACACACAAACACTTTACACAAACACATCTCACACAAACACTTTACACAAACACTTCTCACACAAACACTTACACAAACACTTTCACACAAAAACTTTACACAAACACTTCTCACACAAACTTTACAACAAACACTTCTCACACAAACACTTTACACAAACTTACACAAACACTTCACACACAACACTTTACACAAAACACATCTCACACAAACACTTTACACAAACTTTACACAAACACTTCTCACACAAACACTTTACACA
The DNA here is from genome assembly GCF_017639515.1 of Carcharodon carcharias. Classification (NCBI taxonomy): domain Eukaryota; kingdom Metazoa; phylum Chordata; class Chondrichthyes; order Lamniformes; family Lamnidae; genus Carcharodon; species Carcharodon carcharias. The sequence goes on from NC_054476.1 coordinate 80,880,913, forward strand.
AACAAACACAAACACTTCTCACACAAACACTTTACACAAACACTTTACACAAACACTTCTCAACAAACACTTCACACACAAACACTTACACAAACTTTATACACAAACACTTCTCACAAACAAACAAATTACACAAACTTTACACAAACAACATCACACACAAACACTTTACACAAACTTTACACAAACACTTCACACACAAACACTTCTCACACAAACACTTCACACAAACTTTACACAA